>NC_133538.1:105188093-105533093 GCF_048544455.1 Silene latifolia
TGTTATTGTATCAAAATTCTATAAAGTCCAGTCTCTCCTCCCTATATCTACCATATTCCAGAACACAAGCCCTCAACATATCTTCTAAGTTTTGAATCATTCTCTCAGTCTGTCCATCTGTAGCTAGGTGAAAAGCCAGTACTAATTTTCAGCGTAGTGCCCATAGCACTCTTCATTTCTTACCAAAATCATGAGATGAACCTCAATTCCTATCAAATACAATATCCTTAGGCACCTTATGTAGTTTCACCACATTCTTGCAATAGGCCTTAGCCAACTCTGCCTTGTTCCAAGTATCCTTCATTGGTATAAAGTGGGCAGACCTGGTAAGACGATCTACTACCACCCATATCATATTATTCCCCTTCTGAGTACGTGGAAAGCCAACTATGAAATCCATGGAAATGCTTTCCCACTTCCATTCAGGTACATCTAAAGATTGCACCTTACCTTGCGGTCTTTTATGTTCCCCTTTTACCCGCTGACAAGTCAAACATCAAGCTACGTACTCTGCCACCTCTTTCTTTATTCCCGACCACCAGAAGGTTTTCTTAAGATCTTTATATAACTTATCTCCTCCTGGATGCACAGACTAGGGAGTATTATGTGCCTCAGTCAAAATAATTCGCTTTAGCTCTTCATTATTGGGCACACACCATCTCCCATTAAACCTTAAGATTCCATCCTAATGAATGGTAAGCTGTGTGGTTCCACCTGCTTTGGCCTGCTTTTTCCATTCGGCCACTCATGAGTCCAACTTATGCTTGTCAAGAATTTCTGCATATAACTCAGGTTCAATTGTCAGATCGCTAACTGTATCCCCTTTTCGGATCATAGATATGCCCATCTTTTCCACTTCATCTCCCCGTTTCACCTGGGACATATCCATACACAAGGCATGCACCGATTTTCTGCTTAGTGCATCAGCTACTACATTTGTTTTAACCTTGTGGTAGATAATTTCCATGTCATAGTCACCAATTAGCTCAATCCACCGTCTCTGTCTCATATTCAGCTTCTTCTGTGTATAAATATATTTCAAGCTCTTATGGTCAGAAAATACCTTGAATGTCGCCCCATACAAATAGTGTCTCCACAGCTTTAATGCAAAAAATACGGCTCTCAGCTCCAGATCATGTGTTGGATAGTTTTCTTCATAAGGTTTCAATTGTCGTGAGGCATACGCGATAACTTTACCATTCTGCATCAACACACAACTCAATCCATTCTTAAATGGGTCGGTATACACCTCAAAATTCTCACTCTCTTCGGATAGTGCTAGAATAAGAGATGTGGTTTGACGATCTTTTAGTGTCAGAAACGCTGTTTAGCAAGTCTCATCCCATGTAAACCTGTTTTCTTTCCTCATCAGTGCGGTCAACGGTTTTGCTATTTTAGAGATGTTTTAGAAAAAACCTCCAATAATAGCCAGCCAACCCTAGAAAGCACCTTACCTCAGCAACATTTTTTGGTGCTTCCCATATAGAAACTACTACAATCTTGCTAGGATCAACTGAAACACCTTCTTTTGACACCACATAGCCCAGAAAGGCAACTTTATTCAGCCAGAACCAAAATTTGCTTAACTTGGCATACAACTCATTCTCCCTTAATATTTGCAATACAATTCTCAGATGCTCCGCATGCTCTTCCCTGCTTTTAGAGTATACCAATATATCATCGATAAAACAACAACGACTATGGACTAAATACCCGGTTCATAAGGTCCATAAACATTGCTGGTGCATTAGTTAACCCAAATGGCATGAACACATATTCGTAGTGTACATCTTGAGTTTCGAATGTTGTCTTCTGTATATGCTCATCTTTTATCCTCAGCTGATGGTACCCCGACCTCAAATTGATCTTAGAAAATATTCCAGCTCCATTCAATTGATCAAAGAGGTCATCAATGCACGGTAAAGCATACTTGTTCTTAATTGTGACGTTGTTCAACTCCCTGTAGTCGATGCAAAGCCTTAAACTCCCATCTTTCCTCTTTACAAAGAGGACTGGTGCACCCCAATGCAATACACTCAGTCTAATGTACCGCTTGTCTAGCAACTCCTCTAGCTGCTTCTTCAACTCTTCCAATTCTTTAGGTCTCATACGGTAAGGGAACTTAGAGATAGATTCCGTACCAGGCTTCAACTACACACTAAAATCTTGATCCCTCTTTGGTGGCAAACCCAGAATCTCCTCGGGAAACACATCTGTAAACTCATTTACCACATACCCATCTGGTCACAGTCTCAACATGGTCTGGCCACGACTTGGTTAACCCTACAACAACTCCCGATTCGGAACAAGTCAATTATTAATGTAATTAGTTCGATTAAACTCCCAACACCCACACAAGGCGTCACTTCTATGGTCATACGATTAGGGAACGATATGTATCAATTACTAGTCATCCTTTGATATGAAATTAATCTAGAGAATTGATAGTTAGAACACTTACGATAATTAGGAACGAATTGTGAGACGGACCACTAGAATCGCGCAACTCCGTTCTTCTTATCTCTCGATTATCAGATTAGGGTTAGTGTGTTGATGTTGTGTTTTGTTTTAAAACTGATAAAAGTGTAAAAGAGTGTTGGAATGGGGTTATATATAGGTCTAGGGTAACAATTACAACTCGCGTCAAAACTACTGACACGCGCTTCAGTCAATAGACTCCCTGCACTGGTCGATCGACTTTTCGCTTTTGCCAACACGCCCTTTGTCACACTAGTCGATAGACTAATCTAGCTGGTCAATCGACTTTTCCAGTAAACAGGAATACAATGGCCCCCACTCTAGAACTAACCCAAAATGACGGGTATTACACCATTAGTGACTTAAACATGGAGCCCGAGCTACATGATGAGATTAGGAAGAAATAGTTACTTGATCCTAAAGTTCGGGAGTAGAAGGATGTACTGGAGAAGAGTATGACATCGAGATTCATTATTTATGTTGATGGTAGTGTTCGATTTGATGATAGATGGTGTGTGCTTAGTGATGACGAGCATAAGAGGACGATCATGACTGACGCTTATTGTACACCTTATTCTGTACACCCTGGGGGTGATAAGTTGTACAAGGATTTGAAGAAGACATTTTGGTGGTTAGGTCTGAAGAAGGAGGTGGCAGAATTCTTTGCTAGGTGTTTGATTTGCTAGAGGGTCAAGGTTGAGCATCGTAGACCCCAAGATAAGATACAGTCACTTGAGGTGCCTAAGTGGAAGTGGGAGTGGGAGTCAATGTCCATGGATTTAATTGGTGGGTTGTCGAGGACGCAGAAGGGTAATAACATTATTTGGGTGATCATTGATCGAATTACCAAGTTAGCTCATTTCATTCAGATAAAAGATACTTGGAATAAGATCGAGTTGGCTAATAGGTATAGGAAGAATATGGTGAACTTGCTTGGGGTACCGAAAGACATTGTATCACATCGGGATTCCAGGTTTATATCCAGAAGAGCTGCAAGATTCCATGGGCACTACTTTAAAAATGAGTACGGCATTCCATCCAGCGATCGATGGACAAACAGAGAGGACTATTCAGACTTTGGAGGAAATGCTACGAGCTTGTGTAATGGAGTTTGGAGGTACTTGGGATGGCATCATTCAAGCCATTATATGGGATGAAGTTTAGGAAGCCGGTGTATTGGGATGACAGTTCGGAAACGATGTTTTTTGGACCATAAATGGTTCAAGACATGATAGAACAGGTGCATCTAATCCGAAAAAAGATGAAGGCGGAGCAGGATCAGTAAAAGAGTTCTGCGGACTTGTATCGTCATGAAATAGAGTTTGAGGTGGATGACAAAATCCTATTGAAGGTGTCACTAATGCGTGGAGTGCTGCGATTTGGCAAACGAGGGAAGTTGAGCAAAAGGTTTATAGGTCCTTATGATATTTTGGACAGGATCGGGGTAATGGCTTATCATTTTGCACTACCGCCGACACTTAACCAAGTTCACAACGTATTTCATATGTCGCAGCTACGGAAGTATATAAGTGATCTGACACATGTACTTGAGGTAAAGACGATTGAACTAGATGATGCACTAACTTATGTGGAAATACCTAAACAGATCTTAGATCAAAAGGTGCGCAAGACAAGGAATGGTGAGACTATATTACTAAAAGTGTTATGGTCTAATCATAACATGGAAGAGGCCACATGGGTACCGGAGGAGGTAATGAAGGAGCGCTATCCACATCTTTTTGAGCATGTATGTCTGGTTACGAGGTCGTAACCTTATTTCTAGGGGTAGGAGATGTCACTACTACTTTTATTTGTTTTTGTGTACACTTTGGTTATCATTTTAGAGGTATTTTGGTTTGGTATAGGGCTTTTTGGATCTGTTGTACAGATTGGTTGTAAGTCGGAGTTGGAGAAGTTTATATTATGCAGGTATGAGTGTGAACTTCAAGGACGAAATTCATTTCTAAGGAGGGAAGACGATAAAACTCCGCATTTCTGCAATGTGGCACTCGGTCGAGTAAAGGGGTCACTCGACCGAGTGCGTCTTACTCGGGAGAGTACGGTTGATCGAGTTAGTGTTTAAGGAAGTTTTGGAGTTTTTGAGCCTTCTTATCTTGGTGCACTTAGTCGAGTGGGTTGGGCACTTGACCTAGTAGGTACCACTCGACCGAGTGGCCAGTCTGGGAGTTAATTTTTCCGCGGTTTGATTAAGGTGATTAAGGGAGGTTTTATAAAGTCTTTTACTCAATTTAACCGTCATTTTTAACCTAAACATTTCTGAAACTCTCTCTAATCACACTCCTAATCTTCTAGCTAGGATTTAGTCGTTTGCATTCGGGATTTAACTTTTCTTCGTGCCCATGATGTTGTAAGTCTCGATCTCCATTCCTTATTTATGTTGTAATTGACCTAACCTTAATTTGGGTGGATTGGTGGAGTTGTGGTGGTAATTGTTATAGAGATTGTTGTAGTAATTGTAGTTGCATTGTTCTTGTAGGTGACGACTTCGTAGAGGAACAGTTCTAATTGTCTTTCGTGCTTGTGTCATATTTGCGAATAAGGTAGGGTTTCCCTACTCACTACAGTTGTATGGTTAATTGTAAGATTGTTTATCTTTATATGATTATGTGATTAATGTGGAATCGTGGTTACTATTTTGTTGATGATGGTGATGGAGGTTGTGATTGAGATTTTGAATCAATGTTGGGAGATTGACTTCACCCCATGTATCGCTCCTTGTGACTCCCGTCAAAAGGGGGTATGCATATTAATGATCTAGGTTCGCTCGTTGCGATGAGCGGAAATTCTGATGTTTGGTGATGTGGTCTGAAATCGTCAGGGGTTGGTTACTTGTTCCGATGGGAACTAGACTACTCATTGCGATGAGAGGCACTAGTGTCCGCGCTGCCGTTGGACAAAAGTTACTATGAAGTTTGGGGTTGATGGTGATTAGAACGGATTGTTGATGTGGAATTATATGTGAATGTTTCATTGCTTATGATTAATTGTATAGTTGTACTGAACTTCGTATGTTTTCAAAACTGTGGTGAACCATTTGATATTTTCGGCAAATGGGGAGCAGTGAGTCTAGCAGGTGTTGATGATTAAGCTTATGTGCGGGATTTGATTGGGCACCTGGCAAGTCATTCTATTTGTAGCTTTCACTGAGTCTAGTAGACAGTTGATTATGTTTCATTTGATGAGTTGTATTTGGATTTGAGAATTTGTATTTCGTATTATTACTACTTTCATTTAATAAGTATTCTTAAACTTTTCTCGAATGGTCTGTTTGATATGTATTGTCTCAGGCAACCGAGATTGTAATACTCGTGTTTACTAAGGTCTTGCCAAAGGCTCCTTGGTAAATGGGGGTGTTATATCTAACGTTTATTTCAATGGTGTAGCTGGTACTATCATGGCAGATATCATCCAAGTCTCTGGTTTCAGAAAAGGTGAATTGCCTTTAATTTCAGATACCTTGGTGTACCCATCTCATCCAAGAAGCTGTCCAAAAATGAGGGGATGAAGCTTCAGTGACAAAATTACTTCTAGAATCAGATCTTGGGAGGCAAGGCAACTTCATACGCTGGAAGATTGGCCCTTATAAATTCTATTCGTACCAGTCTTCATTCATATTGGCCAGGTATTTTTCTCATCCCAAATGGAATTATGAATAAAATTGATGCCATTTGTCGTAAATTTCTTTGGGGATGGCAAGACAAATATATGAAAACTCCAAAAGTTAGCTAGGACAAGTGTTGTACTCCTAAGGATTAGGGTGCTTGAGTATAAAACACTCTAAGCTATGGAACAAGGAAATGTTGGGGAATTACACTTGGTGGATTTTTAGTAAGAAGGATCATCTTTGGGTGAAGCGGATTAGCAATGTCTATATGAAAGAAGGTTCCTAGACTAGCTACACTCCCCATAATGACAGTAGTTTGTCTTCGAAAAAAATTATTTATATCTTGTCTACTTTTTCAAATGCTTATACCAACAATAGCTGGCTGGGAACTGATAAGCCGTACTCTGTTTCTGCTGGTTATGGGTGGTTAAGAGATCCTCAGCCTAGGGTTCAGTGGAGACATATTTGTTGGAACTCCATAAACATACCTAAATGGTCCTTTATTTTCTAGGCTGTCAAATATAAGAAATTGCTCATAAAAGATTGATTATGAAAGATGGGCATTCAACATGATCCTTTGTGTTTTCTGTGTGGAAATGGTGATGAGAGCCACGACCATTTGTTCTACGATTGCATCTTCAGTATCGTATGTGCCACTCATTTGTAAAATCAGTTACAAGTTGTTCTCCATCCTAGCAACCTGGTGCACTGGAATTCCAAGGGGAGAAGCAGAAGCCTTGTTCAAAGGCGCATTGTTTGTGCTTATTATATAGGGCTCACATATTTTACTTGACGTATGAGAAATAAGGTAAGAGTATATCAACTTGTGATTCATCCTAAGATTATTGTGAAATCTGTCACCAAAGCTGTATTGGGCTGATTTTGGAGCCGCAACACCAAGCCTGTTAGTAGTAGAGATAAGAAATGGTTACAATCTTTGTTAGGATAAGATCTATGTGACTATATCATGGCTGTTAGAAATTTGTATACGAAATATTTGTGATGTATCATTTTTTATATGATTAATTGATAACAATACTCTGAACTATGGGGTTGCCACTTAAAATACTCTGAACTCTTATTTAACTACAAATATACCCAACAATAACCCACCTTCACTTTTACTAAAATAGATTAACTGGTGACCTAATTAGCAGGTCACCTTTATCCTTAAAGGTAATTTCCCCCCTCTTTCCCTGTCATTATCACAAACTCTTAATTCCCTTTCATCTCCTTTCATCTCCTTTCCTCTCTTTTCCACCATTGACGCCTGAACTTTTTCCAACACCATTTTTGATTTCGATTTTCCTCATTGATGAATCGCACTGTCCTTGCGTCTGTGATTTTATTTTTCTTCTAATAATTAATGGCGAAAACTGTTGTTGATCCATCAACGACTAAGGTAAGTCTCCATTTCTTCTTTTATGGTCATTTTATTTGAATAATCTCAATTATTGTGTTGTTATTGTTTAATGTTTCAATGTGGCAATTAAATTTCGATTTTTCATTTTCGCCTTTTTTTATTAGGGTTTGTTCTTTCTAATCTTGAGTTGTAATTGCAATTAATTGATTATATATTGATGTTGGATATAGGATAATGCTTTAGCTGCTGTGACTTTGAAAATTTGGCATGGGGGCAGTTTTAAGATGGAAGAAAAGCCTTTGGTTTATCTTGGTAGAATTTTTAGGACAACGTCTGTTGATCCTGATGAGATGGGTTGGTTTACTTTGGTTGAGGAAGCTGCAAAATGTGGGTTTAAGAGGGATGTAGATGGTATGTTCTTTCTGAATTCAAATGAGGGTTTAAAGAGAGTATTGGATGATAGGGATGCACAGTTAATGTGTACTTTGGGTGAGCTCCAAAGAGTTGTGGATTGCTATATTATACCTGAGAAAGATATTAGTCAATTACTGCATTGGATAGAGGTTATTGATAGTTGTGTTGTTGTTAATAAGGCCACTAAATTAATACCTAGGAGAAAGGTGAATGAGGAAAGAGCATCTCTTACCACTGAGAAAGTTGTTGCTTTTGAAAAGGAGGGACCACCTGTGTCATCTTCCTCATTTATAACTCAGAAAAAGACAACCTTATCTGCTCATAAAACCAGATCTCATTGTTCTGAAAAAAATGCCAACAAAACAGTTCTAAAATCTCCCCAAAAGTGCTCAAGACCACCTGTTGAAAAATCTCAGTCAAAACCATTGTCACCTCTTGAAAAATCCCACTCAAAAACAAGATCCAGTGTTGGAAAATCCCCAAAAAATAGTACTCAAACCTCACCCAGATTTGTTTCCAAACAAAAAATTGTTGAAAAATCATATGAGAAAACAGCTCCAAATACTGAAGAAATCTCTGAGATTCAGCAAACAGTGAGTGATTATCCTGAACCATATTTTGATTTCAACGACATTAGAATAGCAGATCTGTTTAATGAATATCAGGAAAATGCTGATAGGGCAGCTTTGAATGGTGATGAGGAGTGTACTGAGGGTGAAAAAGATGATCCAGGTTATGAGCCTGAAGAGGATGTAGGAGAAAGTGATGATGAGGATGAGGAGAGTGAAGAAGATGATGTTCAACTTGAAGATGATTTAAATGACATTGACTATAATGATGATGAATTGCATGAAGCAAGAGTGAAACTGTTAGCTTGGAATGCAAATGCCCTAAAAATTGCAAACCAAGTACAACTTGAAGCTGCATCTTGTAAGCTGAATGGAAAAGAAACTTTGACTTCACCTACTTGTTCAAAAAAAGCTGATGTACACCTGAGTGATTATGATGAAAGTGGAGATGAGGAAAACACTCCTGGGGAGAGTGATGAAGAGAGTGTCCCTAGAAAAAGGAAGTCTTCTAGTGTCCCTGTAGTGAATGAGAGAACAGACTACTTGAAACTAAAATGGTGTGTGGGAATTAGATTTGCTACCACTGACTTGTTCAAGGAAGTCATGTGATTAGGTATGCGAGAGCTCGGGGAGGGATCTTACTTTTGATATAAGTGATAAAGCCAGGGGAAAAAAATTTAGGGTTAGATGTAAAAAAGGGTGTCCTTTCAAACTATATGGTAGTTGGGACAATAAATCAGCAGCTTTTCTTGTGAAGACAGTTGATCCTCAACACACTTGTCAAAGTACAATGGAGAGTAACAGACAACTTAAATCAACTTGGTTAGCAAAACAGTTCCTTGATGTTTTTAAAGCTAAACCACATTGGCCAGCCAAAGACATCATAGATACTGTTAGGAGAGCATATAAGGTTATAATTAAGAAAAATCTTGCTTACAAAGATAAGTACTATGCTCATAAAATGCTCCATGGGTCAATGAAAGAACATTACAGCAAGTTAGGGAGTTATGTAGCTGCTCCTGAACAAGGAAACCCAACCAGTGTCTTCACTTTGTATACCAACCCAAACATAACCTCAAATCCTGCAGTGTTTCAAAGGTTATTTGTATGTTTTGATGCCCTCAAGCAAGGGTGGCTGCTTGGTTGTAGGAAACTACTATGTGTTGATTCTTGTTTTTTGAAGACTTTTTTGGGAGGTCAGTTAATGGCTGTTATTGGAAGACATGGAAATGAACCAATGTTTCTAGTAGCTTGGGCAGTTGTTGAGGGTGACAATAATAAGAGCTATGAGTGGTTTTTCCTGCAATTGAAAAATAGCTTTGGAGAAGTAGATGGAGATGGGTGGACCTTCATTTCAGATGAACATCAGGTTTGTCATAATCTATTTTTTAGCTAGTATTATTTGTTGCCTTGGTCTATTTTATTGTTTTTTATGCTAAGTTTGTTTAAATATCAGAGTATTGCGACAATGATTGCTAAAGAATTCCCTAAAGCAGAACATAGGCATTGTGCTAGGCATATATTTGCCAATTGGCACAAGACCTATAAGGGTGATGAAATGAAGCTTCTTTTCTGGAACTGTGCAAAGGCATACAATGAGGCTGATTTTAATGATGCTTTAGATGATATTAGGGAGGTTGACCATAAAGCTGCTGAAGCTTTCATAGCTTGTAGGCCAGATCTCTTTTGTAGGGCATTCATTCAAACTCACACAAAAAATGATGTTATAGTTAACAACATGGCTGAAACATTTAATGCTTACATCATTGAGGCTAGATACAAACATATAATTAACATGCGTGAGGAGATTACGACAACCTTAATGCAAAGAGGTTACTGGACAAAAACAAGAGATGGAGTCTAGTACCCATGTTGTTTGTCCAAATGTGCAAGCATTACTAGAAGTGGAGAAGGACAAAGCTGCAGAATGTAGAGTGGCAGTTTCTACCCCTACAGTATTCCAAGTGTCCCATGGTATAGATGTCTTGACTGTGGATTTGGAGGCAAGGAGTTGTACATGTAGAAAATGGGATTTGACGGGTATACCTTGCTTTCATGTTGTGGCTGCAATCTTTGATATATCTGCTCTTGCAGAGGATTATGTCCATGAGATGTATAAAAGAAAGGCATATTTGAGAAGTTACAACATGTCCATAAGTCCTTGTCCTGGCCAGAGACATTGGCCAAAGGTAGAGTTGCCACTGAATCCTCCCCCCATAAAAATAGGACCTGGTAGGCCTAGGAAGAAAAGAAGAAGGGCCCCACATGAAAACCCTAAAAAACCAGGAAAGCTGACTAAGCATGGTATTGAGATGTCTTGCTCTGTTTGTAAGTCAAAATCCCATAATAAAAGAAAGTGCCCTGACAAACACAAAGAAGTAGCACCTGCTCCAAAGAGGCCAATGGGAAGACCAAGGAAATCAGGTGCAGCAGAGGCAAATGAAGCATCACAACTTGCCTCTGAGGTTCACCATACAGCAACAGCCCAACCAACAAGGCTTGGAAGGGGAGGAAGAGTGATTAGGATTGCCAAAGGAGTTGCTGCAAGAGGGAGAGGAAGGGGTGGTGTAAGGGGTGGTGGAGTAAGAGGTGGTAGGGTAAGTACCTCTTTGAATGAATCAATATCTGATAACAATGTTTCCTAGTTGTACATGTTAAAATCTCATAACAGTTTACCATGTTAACATTGCAGGCCCCTCAAGGATTTGGGGTGCTCATTGATGAATCAGGGAATGCTTATACAAATGTAAATTTGCTTATTTGATAATCCATTCTATTTTTATTGCACTTAAACTGGCAAAAAATAGTACTGATCTTTCATTGTTATGTTATTGACAGGTTGTGGGCAGTAGTTCAGGTCCAAGGAGCATTCTTGTTGGAGAAAGTACTCAGCAATCAGTCAATCAGTGAACCAGCAGACCAGTTGAAGTTCAGTTGCTTACATGTCAAAGGAGCATCATGTAGTTTAGTTGTTATGTACTCTTAGATATCAAACAAGTTGTTATGTACTGAAGTTGTTAGGATTCACTAGATAACAGACATGATGTTGTGGGAATATTGCCAGAATGCTATGTTTTGAGTATCTGTTTTCATATAGATCTTTTGAATGCTATGAAATGAAACAAGTTGTTTCAAATGAAATAGAATTGTATTCCTTCAAAAAATTATTTTCATACATTATTGCACAATTACAATCAAACTTTAAACATCCAACTAAATGCAAATATTACCCAAGAAATTATTAATCCAAACATTACAATTTTTTCCCCTTTTGAATATTTATCTACTTCACCCTTCAACACAATCACTTCTAATCTGAGTTTCTCATTCTTCAAATTCAGTTTCTTCAATTTTTAATCATAATTCTTCAATAAAAACTCCACTTCAGTTGGCATTGTTCTTGAACCAATTTCCACATGCTTCTCTTCCTCCAATTGAAAAAAACGACAACCATTATGCTGTACCAAATACATCAACAAAAAAAAATTCATCAAAAACACCCTCCTACAGATCTGAGTACATACAACCAATTAAAAGGATTTTAATTTAATTAAACTACTTACCGGCCATAGAGGACACCCATAAAACTTCTTTCCAACATGTGAACCCTTCGTCGCCGTCTTCTTAACTGCAGCGAGGTTATGGTAGGAAAAAACGTCACTTTCACTTCTACAACTTGAAAATCATGATGACCGCTGCATTTAAGGGAGAATTTCAAGGGCAAATTGTGTTGTAATGGAGGAGAGAGAAAGAAAAAAAATTAAATTGAAGTGATGAAAATGAATCAGTGAAGAAGAAGATGATAATTAGGGAAGAAGAAGTTGATGAATATAAAGGGGAAAGGGGAAAGTAGTGGGGCCTACCGTCTAACCTGTTACAACAGGTTAAAAAAAAAGACCATTTCTATTCAAAGTGAAGGTGGGTTATTGTTGGGTATATTTGTAGTTAAACAAGAGTTCAGAGTATTTTAAGTGGCAACCCCATAGTTAAGAGTATTGTTATCAATTAATCCTTTTTTATATCAATATACTTACCTTTTACAAAAGGAAAAAAAAAACTCATTTTTTAGAGGATAGTTATATTTGGCTTTATCTTCTCTTATGGAAAAATTCATATGTGGTTCATCATATCTTTTTGTTAATTGTATTAATTTTATAATTTAAGCATGTGTTTAAGGTACAAGTGGACGATATGCGTCTATTTATCTCATTCGACAAGTCGTAAATCTTTGGGCGCGAAAAGCCCATTTTAGCCTAAACACTCTCATTTGGGCTGGGTTTGGGCTCACAAAATAGACCCATTCATTTGGCCCGGCCTAGCCTAGCCCTATAAACGGGCTATTTTTTTGGTCCTAGCCCGGCCCATTCCCGCATGAGTCCGGCCCATGATCACCTCTAATGAGGAGGTATGCGTTGCACATCTACACACTTCAAGTCTAAAGGGTATTCGTGTGAGCATAAGATCATTGATTGAGCATCAACATACAATCACCTTAATGTTTCGATTAAGATATCTTCTCACATAGTATGAGCACCCGCGTGACTAAGAGGCCACATGCTCAAAATCGGGGAGCGCTCGATATCTCATAATCTCATAATTGAGTTTCCATACATGATATAGATGAGCCTGTGCACTAACCACTCTTTAAGCGCAATGGTATTTAAAAAAGTGAAGGGGCATATCAGGATGTTAAAATATTGATTGTATTTTAAATATAACGTTAATGTTTTGGTTGAGATGATCTTCTCACAGGCCTTCCCGTAATGATCAGAGCAAAAATGACCCACTAACAGTACATCTGAAATCAAAATTCCCTATCGTGACCGAAGTTATATAGCATGCCTCCAATGACACGAGTCAAACTAACACAATATGACAGTAAGTATGTAACACGCTCGATATAACGCACAACCCAATTGATCCGACATAACCCTAACTTGAATTACCCATTGCCATGTCACTCGTGCCCAATCATTACTCGTGCACTGTCTTGTTGGTTCTCCAATTCAACTGCCACAACTCAATACAGTAAATTACAAGCAATTTAAGTCAACACACCTAACAGCGGATAGAAAAGACATGACAACTTAAGCTAAGGGATAATTACAAAAATTGAGCTCTTCAGATTCCAGAAGAGGTAAATTGTAAAAAAAAAAAATGCAATGTCTTGTTTCTCTCCATTTCCTCAAAATAAATAGAGAGGTCATTTTCTTTTGATGGTGCAGATCGTATTCGGGTATCATTAAACGGCTCAAAATTTATGGGTAAAAATAAAGGGATAATGAAATTTAGTGGAAAAAAATATTATTAAATGAATTTAAGAGGGGAAATGGAGAGCAAATGGAGAGAAATAAATGGAGAGAATCCATTCTCGTCTAAATCCCACATTAATCATAATCCACTCACAACCAATCATATTTCACATTTTCATATATTTTTTTTGTTTGACAGCAGTAAAGAAAAGCATACCAACATAATGTTCGGGCATACAATGACCTTATTACACTCATAAGTAAACATAACTACGATAAAACAATAAAGAATTAGCAAAAGACAGTGTCGGGAAGCAAAATCAGGTTGGTGGAGTACGAAAAAGTTGGGGCGAGTCTCCTTATCCATGTCCTGCAAGCATCTAAAATCTCTTGAAAGTCCCTCAAGCGAGTGAGTAGCGGAGCGACGATGGCGTGGTGTACTTACGCCACAAGAGCGTAGAAATGAATGGTGGATAACAGACAAAGGCTGATTCCGATGGAGCATGGACTCCTACACCAAGACAAACGAACTCGACTATCACACGACCGGCGGATCAACAAACCCAGCATGCACACAAACCATGTCAAGGAATACCCCTCATCCAATCTTCTGTCCATATTTGCTTTCAAGCAACGTCTACAGACGGATCCAACCCGAACCAGACACCAGTCTTCCTTAACTAGAACTAAAACCCCAGGGATAGCGGGACAGGACACCCGAGACATCCGTGAAGAGTCAGCGATCGCCAACAACCCAAGGATACAGGGACAAGACACCCAAAACATCCTTGAATGAATGGCTAAAATTATTTGAACTAACATGAAACTACCTAAAGAAAATTTAAACATCAGAAGGTTGCAAAAGAGACCACCGCATCCGACCAAACCAACACTAACTGCCAGGCCGCTACTCAACCCAACCGTGACACTTCATAATCCCAACCCAAAAACAACCTTCCACCGTAGACTCAATCCAAACGAAAAGATGGACCCAACGAGCACAACAGGACCACCGAAACTGGGCAGTCATACAAAGGGACCACACGAAAACCCAAACCAAATCACAATTCTCAAAAGCAGCCTCCCGAGACCACAGCCAGACATGCAATAAAACCAACAAAGTCCAACCAAGAAACTGACTCGAGACCCGAAAACAACGACCAAAAACCGGACAAGTAACAGACAAGGCAGAGAACCGATAGATGGAGGAATTGGGGGGATCACCAATCGGTCCCAAATTGCAACTGACACAAGGGACTCACCAGACAACGGACCTATTGGTGGGGAAAATGGGGGGATCACCAATCGGTCCCAAAACAGTCCCGACAAGCAAGCACAACACAATAAAGGAAGGCCTGACACCTACAACGCCAACACCGACCAGCAAGACAGAAAACAACCAAGGACAAAGGGCCTTACCAGCGGTGGGGGACGGGGCGAGGGGAAGGGGGAACACACTCTGACCAAGGATGCATGCAAGACCGGCGCAGACAAGGCGGAGAATCGGCGGAAATGGTGGCCATGTGAATTAACAACCTCGAACAATACAACCAATCGGTCAAACAACAAACCTGATTGTCAACCGACGCGACGGAAAGAGAGCCACGGTGGACGAAGTTAAACTTAGTTGCCACTAATTTGTCTACTATAACTCCCACTTTAAACTCAACTGCCTTCCTCAAATCAGCACTAGAAAATTTTCAACTTTTTTCGAGCAATTGATCCCACTATAGACGCATATATCCGTCTAAAGTGAAAAATCGGTCAAATATGCTTAAAGTTGTGATATTTTTGGGGCCCACCATGAACTTTGTGTTTGTCTTATGTTTAAGTGAGTGGATATTTTGTAACACCCCGTAAATTTGAAAATCTTTATTATATTTTAAAAGTAATATTTTAATCTATTTTAATTTAATATTAATTTATTTGAAATAAAATTTATTTAATAAAATATAATCTTATTTTATTTTGAAGAAATGTAATTATTTTTGATAGTTTAGAAATGTTTAAAAGTGATTTAAACTATATTTAAACTTTTTCCTTTGATAAAATAGATTTCGGATAAAAGTCGTAAAATTGGGATTTTCTATTTCTTACGGTCGTTGGGTAAACGAGTTTGGATATTGGGCATATGAGTACTTAATATTTTAGTAAAATCGTGTTTAAGAACTTTAATATTCTCGAAAATCGCGTTCGACGCATATTTCTAATTATCGTCGAAATAAACCCAAAACGTAAACAATTGACCACCTTCCCACACCATTTGGATCGACCACCTACCCCCATTTGTCCCCTCTTTCAATTTTCATTTCCTCCATAATTCACTATCTCTCTCTCTCTCTCTTCCTTTCATCAAACACCAAATTCATCTCAAAAATTCTCCTTACAATTCCTAAATCCACCATAAATCCATCATTTCTCCACCAAATCTCATAAAAACTATATATTTGGAATCCTCTCATCAATCATCATCTCCTAGTAAGCTTTATTTTCATTTTTCCCAATTTTGTTTTAAGACTCATCTTCTAGGGTTTTCGAATTTAAGCTTAATAATTGTGTTTTTGTTGTTCTTATAGGTGAAGAATATGATGATGAGTTAGGAGACTCATATATTGTGGAAGATGATGCATACTTTTGGGTTTTAGAAGCTTTCTCAAGTTATTACTTGTCTCTTTGCTAGCTTAAGGTAACTATTCCGAGTTACTCGACGAATTAATGTCACATTAGTAGTTGTATTTGTTGTTTGTTGTTGTTTGTTGTCGTTTGTTGTTGTTTGTTGTTGTTTGAGAAGATCTTGTTGATAAATGAATGAATTGAGTAAGATGAGTATGCTTATGTTTAATTTATGTTACCCATTTGTATATTATTGTTTGGAACAAATTTGGATGAGGAATTATGTGTTGTGACAAGTCCGTGTTTTGGCTGGAACGCGTCATTACCGGACCGAGACGGTTTCCAATGTTTCCAAAAATATGACAGATTGAACAGCATCGAAAAATTAGGTGGTTTAGCCACTTGAATCACTCAAATCGGAATCCGTATGAGTAAATGGCGTCGTTTTATCGATTAAAAATTTATAGAAAAGTTTACCCTTGTGTGAGACGGTTATTTATGCTATTTTATTATGCGAGAATTTTGTGGAATTAGTTATTTTGTAAGTTGGAATGTTTTCTTTATGTTGATAGTGTTCACATGATAGGAATTGGAATATTACATGAGAATGATATTGTAATGAATGTTGTGATTTGGGCCAAAGTAGGCCAAGACTCTGAGCTTGGCCAGATTGACCAAACGAGTTTGGTCAAACTAGGTTTATACCGGTCAGCCTCGATTTGACCGATGACCCGTCGCGGGACTCGGGTCGAGGGTTTGTCTTTGAGGTGAGATTGGTTGTTATTGGATGTTTTATGTTGATGCCTTGATATTTGTGATTATCATTTTACACGTTGGTTGTTGGATGCTTTGGATGCCTTATGCTTGAGCCTTGTTGCCTCTTTGCCATTTTAGCTTGTTCTCATGGATTATGGTACTGTTGTTAGCTAGAATTTGGATTATTATTGATATTGGAGATATTGTTGGATTGTCAGCTGAATATGCTCTTGCGTAGCCTTTCATATGCTAGGGTGTGTATGATCATTTGTGTGTGCAAGTTTGGACTCTTTGCCCCTCTTATGGTTAATTGAGTGTCCTACTTGTCTTGTGTGGTGTGGGCTAAAGTATTCAAGCTGGGACTAGGTCCTAGGTGAGTATTTCGGCCTTCGCCATAGATAGGCCATTATAGTCTTTGACGAGTGTATGCTCACCGCTTAATAGCCTTTGTGTCTTAGCTTGGTGGGTTTATATCCAAGTTGGGGCATGACCTCCTGACGTACTCTTAGGAGTATGTGGTCAGTTTAAGTACTAGCCAACCCTTTGGTGGACTCCTTAGGGGTACTCATGTGTTGTTATCATGGGTCTTGGATGCGGTAGTTTTCCGCATGTCGCTAGGTCTGCGCAGGTTTAGGACTAGGGTGTTTACCTTACCTCGTGGTATAGACTCGAGTTACAGAGTGACTATTGACGGTACTAGGAACTTATGCCTGTCTCTAGATATATTGTCCTTTCTTGTTTGATGATTCTATGAATCATAGAAGGTGAGATGCAAGCCGGCTATGGTTGATAGAGTTTGCATTCCTGGATGTTATGTGATTCACATGATAGTGTAGTATGAGTCGGTCTAGTATTCACATGCTAGGACTATGTGTTGTTATATTGTTGTTCACATGATAAGCACGATTGTCTAGCATCTATATTCTAAGGCTATGTATTATTCATATTCATATTCTTATATTTACATGTTATATTAATTATGACATTTCGTGGCTGGGAGAACTCGGAGTTACTCCCCACTGACTGTGGCTTTCGTATTTGTATAAAATGCGATTGACAGGTAGGTGATGCATATATGGGGTACATAGACGAGCTAGCGAGCAAAGTAACCTTGGGACCTAGATTGGCTTTATTTTATTGTGACCCTTAAACACTTTTTATGTTATATACTTTTAGGGACATATGTCTCCCTTTTCATATTTGGGTTGTATAACTTTGTTTCGCGACTTTAGCGATGTTTTATTTATGAGATTTATTTTAGACCTTGCATGTTTGATACCTTCCCATTTGGATATTTTTATAACAGGTTCAGGTTTCGTTTTCGGTTTTAAAAATTACAGGTTTTTAACCAAATGAACCTATTACAAACATATCCATGCAGTTTTTATCTAGAATTATGTGTTTACTTTTCCGCAATGAATGAGGGTGTCACATATTTGCTCTGTCTATAACTATAGACGGATATCTTCTGTCTTTAATGAGAATTTATGTTTTTCGAGATATGATCGTCCTATGTCCCATTTTCGTGTTATAAATTGTATCTCACTACCTTTATCTTATGACACATAATCATCTTATGATATTTACATAATTGTTTTCTATGTCTAATGTTTATGTGCTAAATAGAGCGGTAATGTGACACAAAATGGGACATGAAAATAGGACAGAAAATTCGGACTCTCTTTTTTATCCTATACTTTTGTCTCCTATATATTTAGAGCATGTACCTCAAACTTAGGAACAAACATAACAAAGTATCATTCTCTCTTACTTTCTACATTTCTACTCATATTCTGTCTACAACTTCATATATAATTTCATGGCGGTTTCCTCGGTTAAGTGTGAACTAAGAGTCATAGTAGCTAAGAATGTCGAAACAACGTCGAAAGGAGCCATCTTTATCAGATGTTATATTTCTGCAGGATACAACAGAAACACAGGGGCGGTCATGGGCATGTCAATTCGGCCCGCCGCACTGGGTCCCAAGCCCATCAGGGGCCTCCACTCGAATAGAAAGATATAAAACTAATTGATACGCATGAAATTTAGTGGTTCTTGTGTTGATGCATTGGTAGGGAGGAAGTCATTGATAAATCCATTAATTGCAGAAGGTCTCTGGTTCGATTTCCTTTGAGGCTATTTTTTTTTCTTTTTTTTTTATTTATTAAATGGCAAACATTAGTATTAAATGGCAACCAACTTTTACATTAGTTTAATATTATATGTGATTTATTTATTTTATTGTGGTAATTTCATATATTTATTTACCATGAAAAATGTCATTTCAAAAAATAACTCTTATTACGAATATTTTATTACCCCATTTTTTCGATTTAATCTTTTTTATCAATTATTGTTTCAAAAAATATAATGGTAATAATCAGCTAAATGAAAAAATAGATCGATAATATGATTTGTTTACACGTCCTGAATGCATTATGATAATACGCCGTATAATGTTTCTCGAATTTATTAGTTCAACACGCTTAATAAATTCCGCTTTTTAAATTTCAATTACTCGGTAATTGATAATTTAATATGACGTTATTGCCAAGTGCTAAAGGCATCAAATATTATGTATGCATTTGTAAGACGTGGAAATTAAATTATGAGATGATTATGACAAGGGTTTTCATAAAATACATCAAAAATTATGTTTGCATATAACTCGAAAAATATGAGACGATTATAACATGGACATTTATATAGCATTCGGAACAGGACCTCAGAATACTATTGGCCGCCCCTGCAGAAACATCCAACTAAACACCTGGGAAATTATGTCATCAGATAAAGAGAGCAGTGGCGGATGCACCTTGTGGCTTGGGAGCTCGGATTCTCTCTAGTACCTATAGGGTACTGGATGGTCCAGTACATAAGTAGATTACTGCCACATGTCCTAGTTAAGAATTAATGGTTAGGATTGTTTGGCTGGATTTATTAACACTTAAAAAAATAAATCAAACGACAACTAATTCTTCCTTACTCCATCTTTTAACCTCCTAATCCATCAAAAAAAAATATAAGAATTATTTGGAACTATATCAATTTATTTATGATTAACAAAACAACATTGTCCATCGTTTCACGATTTCTGCCGAGATTGAGAAAATTGAAGTTTGAAAGTGAGAAAATCCATGGCGGAATCTCTCGACGGAGTGGTGACGGTTTGATGAGGAACGACGGTAGGTGTTTCTCCGTGGATCTCAGGGGGTAGGTGTTTGTAATTGTAGCATGGTTTCATAACACTACTTTGTTCTTCGGTCTCTATTGTTGGTTTAATTGCGGTAACAGAGAAGAACTAGAATCGAAAATAAACGAAATAGAGCAGAAATATAGAACCGTAAGTAGTAGTGCCATGGTAGGAAGCCACTGCCTTGAAAACTATTTGCCCGGTACGACCGTGGTGGCGATCAGCTAGTGCCGGTAGTTCCCCAAGGATCACACTACAGCCTCCTCACTGTCACGCCCACTCGTGATAGAGAGATTTGGAACGATTTTAAGCAATTACCCAGAAAATTTAGAGAATAGAAGAGAAGAGAGGAAGAAGAGTGTGAATGAATATATGAAATGAGTTGAAGGCAGGGTCTTATTTATAGGCAGAACTGGAGCAGTTCAGAAGGAAAAAACGTGCCCCTATACTGCAGCAGTCAAGGCCTGAAGAACAGGAGCCCTTTGCTCACTCACTAACAGTCGGATTGACTGTTTCATATTCTGTTTTGACATCAAAATAGAAGCAGCAAAAACACACACTCTGGACTGGCCCAAAAAGATAGGCATAGCCCGCCGCAGGCAATTGCCAAATCCCAAATCCCGAATCACGAATCCGGATCCGGGCCGGGCTCGGGCACGGGCACAGCGCGCGCGCATGTGCGAGCTGAATTAAGCACCTCGCAAGGCTTCCACAAAAGCCTCCCTTGACCCACTAGTGATAGTGTAAGGTAAGAAGAGATATATAAACACATAAATCTCTCTTTTCCTCACCAATGTGGGACAATTGGAAAAATTAGAAAGGCCTCAAAAGCCCCTATTTCCAACAATCCCCCACTAGGGGCGCCAGAGACAAGAAGGAAAGAATTCTGGGTAAAGGAAGGATTGGATACTTAGGTATCAATATCTTTTGATTTGAATTGACACTTTAGTGCAATGAGGAAACAACTTACTTACAGCGAGAGAATATCTTGCCATTTGAATTCCTAGCTGAGCTTCGGTCGATGCCCCCCACAACACATATCATACCTTCAGATTAAGATCATTCCACGAAAGTGCAACGCACTCTTTTAGAGTTATGCGTTTACATCGGTACTAATAGATGTGTTCAGAAGACTTCTCATAGTTTAATGATCGTTACACCTACGTAGGTGACTCAAGTGCTTCTCAATAGCATTTCTCACATGAGTCATTAAGGACCTAAGTCCACGCTGGTGTATGATCCATCAAGTGCGTCTCAAAATCACCACCATAAAGGCTATGAATCATAAAACGCCATAGGAATATAAGCTTTAGACCTAGTCAAGTCTCACTCTTGACCTAAGGACTTAAGCCCCATTCCCCTCGACGTATCAACGACTAGTCTCCTAGCCAGCCCTTTAGTAAAGGGATCAACAAGATTGTTTTCGGACTTCACATAGTCCAAAGCAATCACTCCATTGTCTTGGAGTTGTCTAACTGCAGCGTGCCTTATTCGAATGTGTCTCTTTTTCGAATTGTAGACACTATTCTTTGAGACACCAATAGCAGCCTGCGAGTCACAGTGCAGGGAGACTTGTGTTAACCGTCCGCCCCATACTGGTATATTAGCTAAAAGGTTTCTCAACCATTCAGCCTCTTGTCCTGCCAACTCAAGAGCTATGAACTCAGATTCCTTGGTAGAGCGTGCGATACAAGTCTGTTTAGAGGACTTGCACGATATAGCACCTCCACCCATGGTAAAGACATAACCACTAGTAGAACAGATCTCATCGTTACATGCAACCCAGTTCGCATCACAATATCCCTATAACACAGCAGGAAATTTACTATAATGTAAACAAAAGTCAGCTGTTCCTTTTAGGTATTTTAGTAAACGACGAAGAGCATTCCAGTGTTCATTACTAGGGTTATGTGTATAACGACTCAGTCTACTAACTGCATAAGCAATATCTGGTCGAGTACAGTTCATTAAAAACATCACACTACCTAGGATTTTAGCATACTCTTCTTGGGAAACACTCTTGCCCAAGTTTTTACACAATGGTACACTAGGATCATAGGGTGTTCTAACAGGCACATCATCAAAGCAGTTAAACTTTCTCAACACTTTTTCAACATAATGAGATTGACTTAGACAGATTCTATTGGGGTTTCGGATGACCTTAACTCCTAGGATAACATCAGCTTCTCCTAAGTCCTTCATCTCAAATTGTGATGACAAAAAATCTTTGGTTCTAATTATGACCTCCAAATTATTACCAAGTATTAACATGTCATCAACATATAGGCATATAATTACACAATCAGATCCCATCATTTTTGAATAAACACATGAATCAGAATTGTTAACCACATAGCCATTACTAATCAAAGTATTGTTAAATTTCTCATACCACTGTTTAGGTGCTTGTTTCAGTCCATAAAGTGACTTGTTCAATTTACACACTTTACTCTCTTGACCCTCAATCATAAAACCTTCAGGTTGAGACATATAGATCTCTTCCCTTAGTTCACCATTCAAAAAAGCAGTTTTAACATCCATCTAATTTATAACAAGGTTATGAATAGCAGCTAAGGCGACAAGAGTCCTAATAGTCGAAATTTTGGTCACAGGAGAGTAAGTATCAAAGTAATCAATACCCTTCTTTTGTGTAAAGCCTCTAACTACAAGTCTAGCTTTGAACCTCTCTATTGTACCGTCAGGTCTCATTTTCTTTTTAAAGATCCATTTACTTGTAATGGGTTTGCTACCTTTAGGTAAATCAATCAACTCCTAAGTCTGATTTGACACAATAGAGTCAAGGTCACTTTTAATAGCATCTTTCCAAAAATTAGCATCAATGGATTTCATTGCCTCACTATAGGTTTTTGGGTCATCTTCTATTAAAAAAGCTGAAACAAACTCATCACTAGCACAGACAGTGTATCCAAGTTCAGACAACGTCGTTGTATCATAATCATCACCAAAGTTCTTTGGGCATCTAGGTCTTTTACTTCTTCTAGGTTCAACAGACACATCAATAGAAGTGCTAGCACTAGCATGTGAAGACAAATCAGGAGATGCAACAGATAAACTAGGAGATGTTACAACGATTTTTACGAAAGGAAAAACATGCTCAAAAAATTCGGCATCTCTAGCCTCAGATATAGAACGGTCACTCAAAGACATAAATCTATAAGCAGAGCTATTTTGAGCATAACCTATAAACATACAATCATAGGTCTTAGGTCCAACGGTAGGTCTCCTAAAATCAGGTAAACCCACTTTAGCTAAACACCCCCATACTCTAAGGAAGCTCAGGTTAGGAGGATAACCCTTCCAAATCTCGTAGGGTGTCTTGTCAATTTTCTTATGAGGTACACGGTTAAGAATGTGACAAGCTGAAAGAATTGCTTCCCCCCACATTTCGTCAGATATGCCAGAACTTAAAAGCATAGCATTCATCATTTCTTTTAAGGTTCTATTTTTACGTTCAGCTACACCATTGAATTGGGGTAAGTAAAGTGGACTAGTCCCATGTATTAAACCGTTTGCAGCACAAAAGTTAGCTAGATAACTGGATTTATACTCACCACCCACTACTACAAATCCAGGCAACTACAACGCCCCTTTAACAACGATTATTCACGAAAATCACAATAGACGTTGTAGAATGTATGGCGCGAATTTTACTAAAATAAGTTACAACGGGTATGGTTATAAAAACCATTGTTATTAGTTTTAACAACGGGTCACACATGCACAACCGTTGTTAATAATTTGGCGCAAAATTGGCGCAAAGTTAGTGAAAAGTAATCACAACGGTTACTTTTGAAACCCGTTGTTAAAACTTATTTAACAACGGGTGTTTTTTACAACCGTTGTTAAAACATATTTCACAACGGTTGTTGTTTAATAACCGTTGTCAATACCTTCCATACTATAAACCACACAAACAGAAGTCTGCTGCAGCCACAAAACACAACCCTTAATATACAAACACAAACACAGCAGACAAACAAACACAAAACACACACTCTCTTTCTCTCTTTCTCTCTTTCTCTCTTTCTCATCGTCGCTTTATCTTCTCGCCGTCACTGTTGATTTCATCATCTATTACGTTCTGTATTTATCAGGTAAATCTCGCCGTCACTGTTAGTTTCATCGTCATTATTTTCTTTTTCTATTTATTTCTTTTGCATGTATGTGTTTTTATCGACCATTATGTTATTTGTTTAAGTATTGTTCGCATAATTAGTTAGTAAAACAATGAAGAAGCAAGATGAAGAAGTAAGATAAACATAATTAATATATATATATATTTATAAATACATAAATTAAAAAAAAAATTACATATGTAAAAATGCAATTCTTATATTTTCATAGAGGATCTTATTCTGCTCTATCGTATCCGTCCTCTCCTCCTTGGCTATTTGGAGGTTCCGTTCAGCGATTGCTATATCGTCATATAGCCGCAATCGCTGCTTTGCTCCGTCAAGCCATCTTCTTTGGCGTGCTTCAGTGTGGATCGAGCATCCGCAAGGTAGCTCCTGAAACTTTCCTCAATATGGAGGAACCGGTGGATGAAGTTGTTGTTCTCGATCATGGTAAGAGTCTTAAGGATGAAATCATTCATTTTGTTGGAGTTTTTTGAGTTTGTTTTGAAAGATTAAGTAGAGTTTGTTTTAGCAGTTAGGGTTTGGAGATGAATATATTGAGATAATGGAAATGTTAGTTGAGATAATGCAATGTATTTATACTAAGCAATGTGTGGGTTGAGTTGCTTTTTAATTAATATATATGTTAGGAAGTTGTGCCATAATCATCATCATATCTCTCAATAATGTTTTTTTCAAATCTTATTACTAACCCTTCTCATTCCATATTATCCGTTCATATGTACAGTGATGTCAGTAATAATGCATGCATCGGAATTCTAACGGGCCGTAATTATGCATGCATCTAGTAATATTTAATTTAATTTTTTTTTATTTTTTAAGAACAAACAACAACGGGTATTTACAAACAAGCCGTTGTCTTTAGTTATAACAACGGTTTTGTATATTAAAACCCGTTGTTATAACTTTCCCCCCAAAATTGAGTCACACTTTCCACAACGGGTTTTTATACATAAAACCGTGGTTAATAGTTTTAACAACGGTTTCCTTAAGTAAACCAACCGTTGTTAAAACTTTCTACAACGGACGCTTTAACAACGTCCGCTTTTTTATATAACAACGGTTTTTGACCGTTGTTATAGCCTGTATCTGTAGTAGTGACCTCTCTCAGACCTTACCCTTTTAATTTTCCTGTCAAGTTGGTTCTCAACTTCATTCTTAAAGTTTATAAAAGATTATTCTGCTTCATCTTTAGTCTTAAGCAAATACACATGGGTGTATCTAGAACAGACATCTATAAACGTAACATAATAATTCTTGCCACCTCTACTTGCAACATTTTTGAAGTCAGCTAGGTCGGTGTGAATTAACTCAAGAAGACTCGTGTTCCTAGTTGTCACAAGTTTACTAGGCTTCTTTGTAAACTTAGCCTTAACACAGCTAGCACATTTAGAGAATTCTTGACTCGTCAAACTCGGAGTTAAACTCATAGTTCTAAGTTTTTTAATGTAATCCACATTCACATGACCTAACCTACCATGCCAAACATCAATAGACTCAACGATATAAGCAGAAAAAGAAGCAATATTATTAATAGCAGAATCAGTGTTCAATACAAAAAGACCCCCAGAAAGATAACCCTTGTCCACAAATTCCCCATTACGCGACATTACCACCTTGTCAGCCTCAAAAACAATTTTCAAACCATCTTTGTTTAACAAGGCATCAGACACAAGGTTTCGACGCAATGAGGGTACAAATAAAACATTACTGAGAGCAAGGGTTTTCCCCGAGATGAGTTTGAGAAAGATCTTGCCTTTGCCTGTGATCTTTGCAGATGAAGAGTTACCTATGTAGACGCATTCCCCATCAGCAACTTCCTCGAACTCAGCAAATAAACCCCTATCAAAGACACGAGGTGTCTCGAAGCTCCAGTATCAAGACCCATTCAAAACATTACCCACCAGATTAGCTTCCACAACCACAAACTTTGCAATAACATCATCAGATCACAAAAGAACATTGGCCTCAGCAGATTTCTTCTCAGAACATTGGTAGGCTTTGTGCCCAGGTTTTCCACAAACATAGAAGACAATAGGACCCTTAGCAGCTTTCTGAATCTTAGGAACCAGTTTGGTATGCTTCGTTGGACCATTCTTCTTTGTAGGACCCTGGTTCTTACCCTGACCAACCTTCAGGGGCGAATCCAGGATCTAAAATATGGGGTACCGAAGTTGTTGTACAAAATAAATCTGCTAAATGACGGGTAAAATTAAGAAAATGGATTTTTATCAAATGACTTGTTTTTTTATCCGTAAATTCCATATTAATCATATTTTTCATTTTGAGGATCCGATAAAAAAATTTGCAGCTATGACTATGGTGTGTTGATTATTTCTCACGTCTTAGGATGCTACCACTTCTAACCAAATATTTTGCGTGAATAAGTCGTTTGACCATCAAGTATAACTAACATACGAGATTTCATTTAATATGATTGTATTATATCATTGTCAAATTTTGTATGTTTTCGAATGCATTTAACAAGCTGATTTTTTTTGTCATATTTTCACTTTAAAAGTTAAAGAGAAACACAAAATCATGGGAAAAAGAAATGAACTAGTAAAAAGATACACATCAAACTTATAAAATGAAAAGCGATCAAAATAAATGTGAAAGAATTAAATTAGGAATATATGCTAAAGAAGTAAATTAGTGAAATTAGAAGAAAGAAAAATAAATAAACAAATAAATATATTAAAAGTCGAGTGGCAAGACAAGCATAGATTAAGCTAGATAAGTAAATTAGGAATAAATGTTAAAGAAATAAATTTGTGAAATTTGGAGAAAGGAAAATAAATAAGCTAGATAAAACGAAATAGTTTAAAAAAACGCTGCTACCAGGGGTCGAACACCTATGCTCTTGGAAGAGAGATTGAAGCCTTAACCAATACACCCAATCAGATTAATATGCATAACATGGTCTTGTTATTTATTTATTCTTTATTAACTGTCAGACGGGGTAGCAGAATATCTTCTTCTTCATTGATTTTTCTGGGTTTGGGGTAGCAGGGGCTACCCTTTGCTACTCCTTAGCTTCGCCCCTGCCAACCTTGGCCTTACCCTTACCCTTATATTTCTTAGCATAAGACGGACCACCAGACTCAACCAAATTAGCTTTAACAGGCAACAACAGGAACAGTCACAGATTGACTAGCAGGAAGGTCTTTAAGGCGATTAGCCTCCTCGGTCTTCATATGTCCTATAAGTTCCTTAAGGGACAGGTCTTTCTTTTTGTGCTTAAGTTGGTTTCGGTAATCAGACCAGGAGGGAGGGAATTTCTGTAGCAGAACATTAGCTACAAAGATATCATCAAGTTTCATGCCTTCATTCACAACATCAGCACATAAGTTTCACAGACATGGACTTGATCCATGATAGGTTTCCCGTCAGCCATTTGAAATCCCAACCATTTTCCCACAACATATTTCTTTTTTCCCTGCGTCATCAGCCCCATACTTAGTTTCTAAAGCCTCCCAAATAAACTTAGCCGACTTATTCACAGCAAATAAGTCGAACAAGGTGTTTGTCATATTATTCAAAATGTGCCACCTAGCAGTTTTGTTGTCCTTCACAAATTTTGCAATATCCTCTTCATTGGACTTAACATCTTTAGCAGCAGGAGGAGTAGTCTCAACATCAGTAGGGGTGATAGGTTTAGGCGGGTCATTAAATAAAACATAATCAATTTCTAACTGCTCAAAATTCATCAATAATTTCTGGGACCAACCCTTATAGTTGTGACCATCCAACGACTCTAGTTTCGCCAATTCAGGAGCAATTTTCGAAATCACAGACATGGTTACAGCAACTAAAAATAGTTTTCAAATCGCTGGTTTAATTGCGGTAACAGAGAAGAACTAGAATCGAAAATAAACGAAATAGAGCAGAAAGATAGAACCGTAAGTAGTAGTGCCGTGGTAGGAAGCCACTGCCTTGAAAACTATTTGCCCGGTACGACCGTGGTGGCGATCAGCTAGTGCCGGTAGTTCCCCAAGGATCACACTACAGCCTCCTCACTGTCACGCCCACTCGTGACAGAGAGACTTGGAACGATTTTAAGCAATTACCGAGAAAATTTAGAGAACAGACCTAGGTCCGTTGAGTTTTTTTCTCGGCATTGCCGTCACCCATGACAAGTCAGGTATGTTACTTTCGCAATCCAAGTATGCAAAATCGATTATTCATCGAGCTGGAATGTCTAATTGCGAACCTGCTGCTACCCCGGTTGATACGAAGCCCAAGCTTGGTGCTTCATCTTCTACCACTCCCGTTTCGGATCCTACCCACTATAGAAGTCTTGCCGGAGCTCTACAATATTTCACTTTTACGAGACCGGATATTTCTTATGCCGTTCAACAAATATGCTTGTTTATGCACAATCCCATGGAGTGTTACATGGCAGCCTTGAAAGGGATCATTCGCTATCTCCAAGGTAGTCTTGCTCGTGGTTTATGGATTCGTAAGTCACTTCCTAAGCACCTTACTGCCTACACAGATGCGTATTGGGGAGGGTGTCCGGATACGCGACGGTCTACATCCGGGTATTGTGTGTTCCTAGGAGAAAATTTGATTTCATGGGCTTCGAAAAGGCAGCCAACTCTGTCTCGTTCTTGCGCCGAGTCCGAGTATCGTGGGGTTGCCAATGTTGTAGCCGAGTCATGTTGGCTCCGTAATCTTTTGGTCGAGCTCCATGTTCCAATGACCAAAGCTACTCTAGTGTATTGTGACAACGTGAGTGCTATTTATCTCTCCAGAAATCCGGTCCAACATCAACGGACAAAACATATTGAGATAGACATTCACTTCGTGCGTGAAAAAGTCGAGAAAGGTGAAGTCCGCGTCCATCATATTTCGTCCCGCTATCAAATTGCCGATATTTTTACCAAGGGTCTTCCTTTGGTCCTTTTTGATGATTTTCGAGACAGTCTAAATGTTCGTGCTCCTCCCGTTTCGACTGCGGGGGTGTGATAGAATATTAGTAAATATATGTAATTATTTACTTGATATTAGTTTTGATTATTTGCTATAATTGTAATTATCTAGTTAGCTTAATTGTAGCTATTAGTTATTTAGTTCCTAAATTAGAGGATACTAATTGTAGTATTTATACATTACTCATTAATGAATGAAAGGCATCCATTATCTTCCTTTAACGCCGAGATTGGGTGCCACCCGGTGACGCCAACTCATTTTCCAAATATTAACAAGATTAAAGGTATATAGGAAACAATTCTCATTGATTATCATTCCTTAAAAAGCTTATTTGATAGTACAACGATCTTGTAGAATATCGACATATTTTATAAATGCAAAATAAATTCAGCTAAACTATGCAAGTTGCATCATAATCGAAGATCCGACATATAAGAAATAATCTTAAAGAAAGATCGGTCTTCACAAATTCTAAAAACAGAAAAATAAATCTAATTATATACTGAATAATAAAACAACAAACACAACCACATTTGTGCTCGCCATTCTACCCATGCTTCATTTCCATTCAAAACTATTGATTGCTTTTAACGTTCTTAGCATGTACAAAGTATTATTTAACCTTACATGTACCGTACCATGCGGTAAGAAAAGTAAGTAGACGATAAGTCTACAATGAGAATTATGTATGCTTTTTATAACATATACATGGAGTTAGTTTTTAACCCATCATGTCAAACATGTCGGGTTCGACCCTTAGAGTCATTGCGTCGGATTACATGTTATAATTTACAAGACTTGACCGTTAAACGAGTCAAACGCTCTCGGGTTTTGGGGCCGGGTCGGGTTAAACTTTAACAAGTTAATTGTAATGCATGATTACTGCTTTTGGACGAGTTACACAAAACGTCATACCGCTGAATTTGTTATCTTAAGAACCTTTATTTGTGTAATTAACCGCCAAAATCATTGAGTAAAAATAAGATAAAGCTAGGTTGAAAAGGATCACTGAAAATGCTCAAGATATTTCCAAACGTAAGAAATTTAAACTGGATGGAGAAAGTATCAATTCTTGCATAAATTTAAGTGTCAAAATTTTAAATGGTTTTATATATATTTATGCAACTTTGCACGAGTTTTAAACTAGTTACTAAAATATCCCATAAAACTTAGCGAGAGATAAAACCACGCCCACTGCCACTCTAAAAACATTTACTGTTTTTTCCCATGGTGCCCTTGTGGTTTGTCACTTTGTCCATGGTACCCCTCATTTTAAGAATACGTCTATGATACCCCTGAGGCTCATTATTTATGCCTAGTGTGCCACTTCCGTTATTAGCCTACATTTGAGCGGCAAAAGTGTATACCAATGACTCTTATACTTCCTAATTACTATGGACATGGGCTACATGTCGATCTGTGGGCAAGACCCACCTATCAGCCTGTAGACACGGGCCACCTGCACGCCAAGCCAAACTGTGGACATGCAGCGGTCTTTTGAAAGCCACGCTCGGTGGCGTAAAAATACTTTCGACCGGATCGTTTTAGATCGGTCGGTTTCGTCTCGGTCAAGGTCTCGAAACGATGCATAGATGTTCGGAGTCGCCACCAAGCATTTGTGGGATGCTTGGAACCCATTCGAATCTACTTTATACCTAGGTTAATCAAGGCAAAAAGCGGTGCTTGTCATAGGTACTAAAGATAAGGACTCGTCCCCCTTTAACATCCTATCGCTAGAATGACTCTCGTACGCCCTGGATAAGGCCATCCACTATCCAAAGGTTCTGAGTAAGGGGTGAGGGTACGTATTGGGAAGCTCTTTAATCGAACACCCAATCCCGCCCGCGTTAGCAGCCGCTACTAATCGATTGTGGTTGTTTAAGTGTAAAAGTTTTATAAAACGGTTTAAATGCATCCAAAAGTTTAACCTAACATGTGATAATTTCCAATTCGGTTTGTTTATACAAATATCAAGAAAATGATGTCGAGTTGGATTTAGATTTATTTGCATGTGAAAACGGAAATTAAACATCCATTTACCAAGTTCGTATTATGATGCTTAACACGATCCATTATTTGGAAAAGGAGTGTATTTAAATGACAAACAGTAAAAACATAAACTTGTCAATCTGATCTATGTAAATTCGGGTTAACCGTAATCGGGATCGTCCTAGACAAATGCTGAAAAGGAAGTAGGAGCAGTGCCAGGCAGCCCCATTAGGGCGCGAACCTATTGGCGAGGGAAAGGGCTTTGCCCAGGTTTTTAAAATATGAAAACAGACAGCCTCTTGGGGGGCGAGTCAGACGACGACCTTAGGGGCGTCTGCTGGTTGTTAAAAAGGTTGTTTAAAGCCCCTTTTGTGATTGAATGATTTGCATGATTCGGAATAATTACTATTATCTTAGTAAAATTCATTGTCGGATTTGCAAGTTTGAAAAGTATAGTTTACAAATAAAAATGTAAAATGTTTGATATGAACTAATATGTTAAGTTCATTTCTTTGTAATTAGTCAAGTTTTTCATCGTACTCAGATTAAACCGACATGGTATACGGAACCAAGGATGATTATGAATTATGACTAATATGTTTGCAAGTGTAAATAAATGAGGAAAATGGTAAATAAAAGAAAAGAGTGTTATAATACACTTAAAATGTAATTAACCAAATATATCACCGAGTCACGGATAAAACCATCATGGTATAAGGAACCAAGGGTGATTAAAATTTATGGTTAAAATATTTGTCATAAAAATGAATTAAAACGGTAAAAGCCGTAAAAGAAAATAAAAGGAAAATTTTGCGGAAAGATAAACACAAACACGGCTGGATTAAGGCCTGAGAGGGCATAGAGGCGCGAGCTCCCCTGCTAGGCAAGTAGCCCCTATCTCAAGCCAAAATCCGGTTTTGGCTCATTTCTCCTATTTTTGGATCGTGTTATGCATTGTTCATGTTAATAAACTCATAAAAACAGCAAAGACATGAAATAAGTGAGTTGTTTACTCCCTCAAACTTCCGTGTATTGATGTTTGCGAGGTAGACGACTTTAAAGACGGTTTTCTCGTTGTGACTACTTGCGACCAAAGAAGTTTAAAAGAGTGCCTTAAAAAAGTATTTTGTTTTGAAAATGATTTGAAAATATGTTGTTGAAATACATGTTGATTAATGTTGGGTTGGTCGAATGGGTCGGTCGAATGCACAGCGACGGTACCAAACAAAATGTGTAAAGCTTATGTTTTCGATCGGTAGGTCGAACACACGTGTCGATTTTTTGACTTAGGAAGTCGAGTCTAGAAGTTTAAGGGAGAGGTGAAGGGGCGGACGCTCGCGTGAAGATTGTGGTGTGTGAAGGTGGGTATTTATAGAGGATCATGGGGTGGTAGGTCGGTTGAGTTTGCTTGGAGGCTAAGGAGATAGCCCATTGAGGCGCGAGCCACCTAGTGATACAAATGGGTGTATTGTTCCTTTCAATTTGGACGTGGCCTTTGCTCTATCCATTGTTTCGTTGGTTTGATTTTTGGCAATCAAATAAGATGTCGTGTAACAATATGGGCATCTAATAAGATGATTTTGGGTGTTACTTGAGGTAGGTATTTTGTGTTTGACTCGGGCTTGACTCGTGTTGAGTCGGAATTTGAATTTTGAATCGGTTTTTGGCCCGGTGTCGGTTTTGACTCTAATTAGTGTCATTTTAATGCAAATGGCATGATAAAGACATTCATGACATTATTTTCGACATTCGAGAATCGTTTTGACTCGGGTTGACTCAGATTAACTCGGGTTGCGGGTTTCTGAGTCAGTTTTGGGTCCGAAGACGATTTTAACTCTAAATAGTGTTATTTCAATGCAAATGAAGTTAGAAAACCATTTGTGAAATCAATTTTTATATCCGAGTAATGCATTAAACCGTCTCATGTATAGCCAATCCACGCTGTGGACACGGGGGGCCCACGGGGGCGCTTGGGAACAAGCGTTTGAATTTATGGAGTCGCCACCAATTTTTATGGGAAATTGGAACCGTTTGAATACCTCGTGTTATGTCATGACACAAAGTAGTGACATGAACACTAAGAACTCGTTACCTTTAGCATTCTCTATCTAGAATGACTCTCGTGGATGCCAATGAACACAGATGTTCACAGAGATCTGGAGTAAGGGGTGAGGGTACGTATTAGGAAGTCCTTTTACTGAACACCTAATCCCGCCCGCCTCGATAGCGGCCTCTACTAATGATTAGGGAAATTATTCATATTTGATATGTTGTCGATTATATGCATGCAATGCAACATCCAACGTTTTGATCCTAGCATGTGAATTAATACTAGGTCGGTGAACATGTAATTTAGCATACAATTGGGTCAGAGTTGATGTTAGATTAATTACATGTGAAGAACAAGCAAATAAATCATACAAAAATGAATAATAGTAAATAAATAACGATAAAAATTACAATAAATTACAATGATATAAGCGATTTACATCAAAAATATACTTAAAACGGACGATTTGAGAAAAATAAAGGAAAATAAATAAGATTAGAAAATATGGACAGATTAGGAGTGATATTATGTCTAATAGTCGATTAATACGTAATTAAAGGATTTAGGTCAAAGCAAGAACGGAAGTTCAGAGACAGAATTTATCCCGGAACAGGCGCATCATTGATGCGTCCCTTGGAAGAGGCGCAGCTTTCACTGCGTCTGTTCCGGAGGTGAGTTATGGCTGTGAAGTCAGAACTAAGAGTTTTTAATATTCGTTGGTGTATTTAAAGGTTAATTATCGATATTTGACTCAAGTGAAAGTGATTTAGCATGTTAATTATATATGGGACCGTCATAAAAGCGATAAACACAAATTAAAACAGATTAAGACTAATTAAAACGAGTTAAGAACGAGTTATAAACGAGTTAGAACTAACTAGGTTTAATCATGGAGACGGAAACGATTTGAAAGACGTGATAAACTGGAGTTAAACATGTACAAAAGCCGAATTCCAGAGACTTGATATGAACAAATCGAATCTCCAAAACCCGGGTTTGATTTAATGACGAAAACCCGCAAATATCGATTATTAGGGATTTAAGTCGGAAATAAAGGATGATAAATATTAAGAACGTATTAAAATTTATTATGAATGAATGAAAATAAGAATTCAAGACATTAAGACAAAGGAACGAAACCAACAGAGAACCGAGGAAGAAGAAGAAGAGTAGGAACTGCGGCAGCCTCTAGAAGAGGCGCAATAGTTGCTGCGTTACTTCTCGACGTCTGGTTACTGCTGATCCGTAAAAGCAGTTTAACAAAAGGGTTTTATAAGTCGGTTTTAAACATACTTTTGACGTAAATATTACATTAGTTGGTACAAAAATTAAATACAATAAAAAAGATTGGATTTACACCCTCAGACTTACATCTTTGACGAAACGAGATTAACTAAGTTAACGTTTTAGTGATTGCTCGACTCGAATCTATGTACAAAGTGCCCTCGTAAGAGGATTTAGATTAAGTTAATTGATGTGTAGTGGTAAAATTGGTCAGTCATGCAACGTGACTGGTACTCAGAATGATCTGAGTTTACGTGGTCGATTGATCAAGTACGTAGACGTCAAAAGCTTAGAGCACGGTCTTAGAATACAAAGGGAGAAGAGAAGGGCGGACACTCGCGTGAAAAATATGTGGAACGAAGGTCCCTATTTATACTAAAAAATATGGAGAGTTATGAATGACTCAAACTTGGAAACAAATCACGGAAAAATCTGAAAACAGGCAGAAATGAGCTGGGGAAGAGGCGCAGCATCTGTTGCATCATTTACCTAGTGGTTTTCTCCTGTGGAAGAAAGAATTCCGCGTTTCTTTCGGTGGATCTCAACTTCCTTATTTCTTAAAATAAGATTTTTGGGATATATTTTGCCAAAAGATATAAAATTAATTTATGGAATAAATACCCGGAATATTCTAGGACATTCCGACTCGGCATTTCAAATGGTTTATTAGAAAATGAAGCGGTTTTTGACCCGAACTCCAAATGAACTCTAATTACTGTCAAAACGACCGTATTGGCGCGTAGATGACAACCAAGGGGGTAGACACAAGTATTTGAGCTATCACTTGACGATAAACTTATGAACTATCATAAATCATTCCGCGTACCAAACATGCGGCCCAATCATCACTGGGTGGTTGGCGGGAGGTGTAGAAATGAGGTATCTATACACGCATGTCAAAAACACGTTATAGTCCGATATTCATCGGGTGGTTTTTGAAAGGTGCAGATACTGTGTATCTATAATTACCTTTATACTCCTTATCACAAACACAAACCCAAAACCCTAAACAAAGCTTCCTGAGTACTCTCCATTAACAATCTTCATTAACAGCCAATAACATTCCTCCTTATTTCACCTTCATCATTTTGATCCTAAACAAATTAAGTTCTTACATATATTTTTAGCGGTATATCTTATTTATTGTTGATTATTCATCAACATTAAAGTTATCTTCATCATTATAAAAGGTACGATTTTTTTCGAAAAAGATTATCAATTTTTTCATCAAACCAAAATTAACATGATATTGCAAATCTCAGGGGTATTTGGTGCAAACTTTATTTTTTAATAAAGTTGTTAAAAAAATAATTTTTCTACCAGATTTAGTTTGACCTTAATCAAACTCTGTTACTCCTTATTTAACATGCATAACCCAACAAGGGTACCATTGACACAAATAATAAACCTTAGAAGTACCATAGATACATTCTTAAAAATAGGGGTACCATGAACAAAGTGACAAATTACAGGGGTACCATGGAAAAAATCTGAAACATTTATTTTCTAAAATTGCCATTCTTTTATTATTTTTTCTATCATCGCCACTCTTGATTATGTTAAAGTCATGAAAATGCCACTCCATAACCTTTTAACCTACTATTGTAGGTCAATCCACATTATATCAAAATCTAAAATGTAATTACTTATAACAAAACTTGAATAATTATTTAAAATATAAATGATAAAATCATTCATAAAAGTGTTAAACCATAGTATTGTGCTAAAAAGATTTTAATATTATTTTTTATGTATATATTAGAAAAATTATTATGAATCACGTATATGTTAGAATAAAGTAAGTTTGGGCAAAGTTTGATATGTAATGTTCGATTAGGCTTACGAGTGTGTTTAAATTTATAACCGTAATTTTAAGTTTGAATATAAAAAACTCAAGAATACGAACGACGGGAATTTTAAACCATGTGCCGTGAATCCGTGATCTAGCCATCGATTTTAAGTGGATAAAAATAACTCACACATTATGGTTCAGAGCTCGATTTAAAACAACAATAGTACCGAGCCCTTCTTATTATAAGATACCAATTAAAATCTCGTGCATCAAGAAAAAATTTGTATTAACAAAAATTATGTTGTATATAAGTAGGAATATTTATCAAAAATGGGTTCTCACAAACTCAGTTTTATTAATAAAAATATATGAAGCACTATTTTGAACTAAACGTTGTTGCGATAACTTTTCTTTATGTTACTATTAAAAAAAACTTAAGAGGGTTGGGCAAAAAATCTATGAATATGATTATTGATTAAAAAAAAATGAATGTCACTACTACAAAAATAAGTTTAGAGAACTGTTGAAATTAGCATTAGAGAACGTCTTCTCCAACTTAGTGTTCTCTAAAGCTTAGAGAACTGTTAAAAGAGGCGTTTTGTATTCACAATCATAGAGAACTGTTGAAATGAGCTTTAGAGAACGCCTGATAAACGTTCTCTTTTCCTAGGAAAAGAGAACGACTAGGTAAGCTAACAGTTCTCTATCCCTCTTGGGTTTTTTTAAAAAAAAATATTAATATTGATGATATTCGGATAAAATTAATATATTTATTCTCATTAAAATTAAATACCATTACCAATACACTTGATTCACAACCAGAGCCAAAACAACCAGCAAATTAACTAAGTCCTATTACATAACTTCAAAACATAGCACTACATGCACACATAATCTCTTCTGTAATTCATGTTGTAACTTCAACCGCACATCTTGCAGCAACGTCAATTGATCTACTTGGAAGAAAGGAGAAATAAGAGGGTAAAATGTTTCCAGTGATAACTTGTCACTAATAACAAGAACAACCATATGTCCATATGTAAGATACGAGTAGTAGAAAGGAGAAATAAAATAGGCAGTGAGTACCATAAAGATGTAAGTACACATAGTTCTAAAGGTATTGTCATTTGTCATGTGTCAATACGAGCGAAGACGATAAATAATTCCACAATGGGATTTAAGGGAACTAAAAATAAACAAATGATAAATACTAGTCAATTATTACCTGAACCGGTTCTTTTATAGGAGATGAAGACTTTCTTTCCTATGACACTAAGGCCTTCACATAAGGTAAGCAAACCGTACATTAAACAGAAAGCAGGGAAAGCAGTCTTTGAAAGGTAAGCTTAATAAATTGCATAAATTTGGTGGACGTGTTGGAGAATTAGTAATTATTTGGCTGCCTACAGCAAAGTGATTAAACTACGCTAATAATAAAACCATCATCTATTCAACTTTATTAAAAAAGCATAAAAGCAAAATTACACTACAAAAAAAAAATACCAAAAACGTCAGTTTTACACAAATATAGTTCAAAAATGCTTTATCTAGAGAGACTAAATAAGAATGCACAAATGCAAAAACCTTAATAGGGATGCTTAATTGCTTATAGTTATATAAGCCAAACTTGCTCTGCACTGTCAAGAATCACACTGTTGAGCAAAAATTTGATTTCTTTACTTAAAGTAAACTTCTTGCTTTAGAGGTTTTGCAGATGACAATTAAAGAGTAATGATCAGCTTGGTCGATTAGTCTAGTTAATTGGTTTAGTATGGCTAACAAATTAAACCTTATCCAATAATAAATTCATAAAAGTAAACACCTTGTTAAACAGTTCAATATACTAAATAGTCTTGTGAGAGGTCACAAGCTTGTGACCGTCAAAAGCAAGACGGTCTGATACAATAAAACATTACTATATAAACCAATTACTTTAGAAATAATAAACGAGAACCTGGCGAACTTGATTGGGACGAGTGATTTGAACATGATTATGCTGGAAAATAAACTAAAACGAACCACATGTACACTGATACATACCATAAAAAATCACGACATGTACACTGATACATACCATAAAAAATCATGACGAAGTATAAAACAGGGGATTAAATTGAGGGAGTATAAGCAAATTACCATAACAACCATAAGCATCTTTTTCTGTAGTAGTAAAACATGCAATTAGTACTCATATTTCACTAGCCATCTCCCTTCATCTCCACCTAATAAAGACGACAAAGACACTGAACCACCTATAGTAATACAATAATTTGGTAATGACTTAAGAGCCTTAATACTATCTAATTTTTAGCAAGGCATACTTTGAAGTAATGCTGCGAAAATTATATATACGACCAGATCGACCACCTTCTTGCAATGATGTAACCAAGCAACAATAATTTAACCAAAAAAGATCGTAGTACATAAATTTTGATAACAATTCCAAATCTTGTTCACAAAGATTCTTCAAATTCAGTAACTAATCATTAGAAACAAGAATTTATAAGCATACATATTAATTAGGGTAAATTGATAATACCTTGTATAAGTTCATTTTTCAAAACATATACCAAAAATCTTATTTTATTCCAAACTTAATACCAAAACTGAAAAAAGACATGAATTGGCGGTTTTGCCCTTAGTAATAAAATACAACCACCCTTTCTCCACCTTATTAAACCCCTTAATCTAAACATCCACCATAACCATCACCCTGAACCGCCTCCCCCCATCGGTACCACCACCAATGCGACTGCCCCATACCGTCCTGCCGCCGACGCCCCATCCTAACTCCACCACGAATATGTCGAACATCACAGCTGATACCCGTCGTGAGGTGTCAAAAATAATATTTATAATCTCCAACTACAACTATAGCTAGCGGCAGTCGGGTCGAACCACAGAGAGGCAGGCGTAATTTCTAGTTGTTTAAATTCGGTCTAAGGTAACAAAAGGTGGGGGTTTGATTGGGTTTGGTCTATAACTAATAACGATAAAAGAAAAGTATACTAATGAAATATATAAAATCAAGTATAAAAGAGGTACTAGGATGGTCGATTCGTTATAGTTTCGGCGGCAGCATATTAAACAGGTCTAAATTTAACACATGAGGCGGGAAATAAAGAGGTCCTCTCGGTCCACTCTTAACAGATAGCATCTTTCGATCTCGCTATAAGTCCCTAATATCACTAATACTGACTCTCGTCCTGAAAAGTGACTAATAATCTAAACTTTATCTATCTTTCGATCTCAGCACAGTTTAGTCATTTTAATTGGTGATCTAACAACTTTCCCTATCTTTCGATCTAATGGGTGAGTCATAAATTAAGCATCTAACTGGTCGCATGCATTCGATTCGTTAAAAAACAACATTAAAATCAATTAAAACGAAAGGTAACCTCACGTGGCCAGTCAATCGACCAGGTATGGCAGTCGATCGACTGACACGCGATTTCAGGCCAAATTAATACTACGCCGCCTACGCTATAATTCCCCTACATCCTAGCACAATTGATTTAGCTACTCATGGCTATGGCGAAAATAACAATAATATTGACGATAAAGACTACTGAATTCATGCTAAAAATAGTAGAACAAACAATTAACATAAAGCGATAATTGGCTTGGATTCTAACTAACAATTATATATCTAACAACGCAATAAAGATGAACTGAAAGTAGAACAGAAGGAATACCGAAAATTGCAGAAGAATAGTAACGGGATGATTAGAAGTATGAATGAAAATCCGATGCAACCAATATCCCAAACCCTAACTATAATATTCTAAAACTGAATGTGAAACTTAGATCAAAACTGGGATCAAAACTGGATGCCTTTATCTGATGTTCTAGGTTACGTTATATAGCAAACACACGTCACAACTTATTATCAAAACCTAAACATAATGGGCTTGCTTTCCTCGATCTTTTAATTCTCGTCTGGGATAGCAGCTTGGTCGATCGACTGAGATGACCGGTCGATCGACTGCTATGCAGTGTACAGTAGCTTCTGGAACCCGCAGGTTGGTCGATCGACTGATGGTAGTGGTCGATCGACTGCTTGAGCTGCTACTTGACTTCTATAACCTCGTGGATTTGTCTTTTGGGCTTTGAAATGCGCACCAAGCTCATTCCTCGAGTCAATACTTCGCGTCAATTGCAATGCAGGATAGTCAGGGACGGATTTAGCTCAATTTCAGTTGAATTCTTCACATTTCTGCAATAAAGTACAAAAACATGAAAGTAGACGGAAATGGGGGAAATGGTAGCTTAAACTACACAAATGAGCTCTGAAATGCGTGTAAAATGAGGTGCAAAACATCATATAAAAGACACGCATCAAACTTCCCCAAACCAAACCCTTGCTTGTCCCCAAGCAAGAACAGGACTCGATCTAATGACCTAATTGAACGAGTTTAATCTCAGAGCAAAATGTAACATGTAAAGCCTAAACCAATTTAATGCACAACCAACAATCAATTAGCACATGAATCATGCAAACGAGTTATGGAGTCGTTAAAACTACTGAACCGTCAACTGTAGAGACTTATCAAATTGGACTCTCACGGGTCGCTCATATCACTCAAATAAGCACAGGTGAATAATGTAAAGATATAAAGAATTCATTTGTAGTGACACTCACCTAACTACAACCTATAAGAACATGCCTGCAATCTAATATGAAAACAATCTCTACAACCGTACATACGCATTCCAACCAACAAAAGACCGTGACACATGCCGAGGTATATATGGGATATGTGAGGTATGGGTAAGAAGAGGCAAAACATTTATGGAAAAGTGGAGGTACAGGTGATCAAGCTAGTACCGAAACGGAACCATATGGCAACATCCAACTTCTTGCTCAAAAACAAATGAAACGGTACTATAGCAAGCACAAATCTCACAATCTCCAGGTATAAAAGTAATCAACTAACTCCCCATAAGATATGAATAATACATAGGAGCAAAAATCGCCAAAATATAAGGATTTGAATTATGCGAATTTGATTTCTTTTTCTCGAACATCAGTCGATCGACCTATGATGCCAGTCGATCGACTGCTTCAACAGTACATAACCTCTTTTGTTTCTTTTTTCGAATAATTTCTTTTCACTTCTTTTCTTTTCTTTTCAACTTTATTTCTTTCCTTCCTTTCTTTTCATTCTCCCAACTAAATCTCAATAAGAGAATTTACTACCAAAAACTAAGTAACAATCCCAAGGACACGGACTACTAGCTTGACAAAGGACAGGCTATATGTAGGATGTAGTAATCGGACAAAAATGCTATTTTTGGCAGTGTGGGGTTCATGGGCAAAACGAATAAGGGGAAACCTCTACCACATGTGTCAACTAACCACAGACCGAATGCATACAGGTATTAAGCAGATTAAGTTCATATTTATGCATATTGATATGACATGTCTTATAAGGAGTACTACTCACATTCCTAAATAAACCGGTCATAGATATCACCAGTTATAGGCTCTAAATCTCAGAAATATGATGTAGTTTGCCAATTTTCAAAGTCAACTCTCAAGTTCAGCAAATAATTAACGAAAACTCGTGGATATGCACTTATACGATTCTACTAATAACATGTTAATCAAGAAAGGCTTAGGCAAAACAAATGCAAATGCAATATCGTCCTTGAAATACTACCGTTCCGACTCGACCTATATGCTAAAATAAACATGCATTTTATTTCAAATTTTTGAAATTTTTGAATTTTTTTTTGAATTTTTTTTTAATATAAGAATGAAATAAACAATACAAAACAGAATGTAAACGTGAATGCAAGCAAATGATATGCGACGCAAAACCCTTCCCCAAACCAAATCGCACAATGTCCCCATTGTGCAAAATCATGTAATGAAGAAAAGAGAAATGGGAATTTGCGGGAAAATAAACAAATAAAAATGACATGAAGTGGAAATCGGGAACTCACAAGACTTTAAGCGCAGCAAAGGAAACCTCCCCAAGCCAGCGTGAGCTAGGAGGTTTCAGTAGCCAGCAGTGCTACTAATAAGTACCCGAAAAGACAAACAAAGTACCACGCATAAAATCGAGAAAGACAATAATGAAGCGGTATTATGTGTAGAATTGAGAAAAATAGAAGAAATAAATAAATGACGGAAGATAAAGTGGAGTAGAAAACACCCTTAATTCCGCAAATCGACCAAACATAGCAGGAGAGAGGTCGTAAACAGGTACAGCAGTGCAGGTCGATCGATCGACCACATCACTCAGTCGATCGACCGAGGTGAAAGGAACAGTAGCTCCTGAAACCTGCAGATCAGTCGATCGACCACTCAGGCCAGTCGATCGACTGAAAATACTGCTGTTACTTCTTATTTCTTCGTATTTGCTCAATTACTTGAGCTAAAGAGGTCTAAAAACCTACAAATGCACAATAATACGCGCCCAAAATTGCGCAAAACCCAAAATAAAGTCTAAAACGCATAAAATCCTAAGCAAGCAAAATAAAATGCGAAGTTTCACGCACACAAAAGCAATAAAATGTGTCTAACAAAAGCAATTAAAAATTTTGGAAAACATGTGATCAACTAGTAGTTGATCAAGAACGGCCACGGAATGGCCCACTTCGTCGGCTTCTGGCTACTAGAGGTAGCCTCAACGGTGCTTATCTTCTCAGCTGCACCCTTCTTAGCTTCCACGTCCGTATGGCTCAACGGATATACACTTTCGTCATCTCCCCAGTCAATGACCTCTTCTTGCTCATCAAAGTCCAAGTCGGAAATCCGTGCCTTGACCGATTCGTCATCAACTTCCTCATCTGTGGCATAGCTAAGGCAACCAAGACCTCCTCGTGAAATGATTGGCTTCTTCGCAGCGAGTGACTTGCAGTTCTTCCTTCCCCAAACCAGCTCTGCAATATCGAGAAATAGACAAATCTTCCTCCAATTTGCTCCCAATCGGGGGGAGGGGTTACAACAGAATATAGATAGGTAAATCGGGAAGCACAAAGTACGATTTCTTGTCGAAACCGTATTACAAGTCACAGCCACATGGGGTCCTTTTTCTTAGATGGTCAAAAAACAATAGAATGCTTGCCCACTTTAAAAGTCAAGGTTCCTAGACTGACATCTATGACTGCACCAGCAGTGTGCAGAAATGGCCTACCCAAAATAATGGGAATGTGGGCATCCTCAGGCGTGTCAATTACAACGAAGTCGACGGGGAAGAAAAACTTCCCTATTTGGACAGGGATGTCCTCTAAGACTCCTATTGGCTGGACCGCAGATCGGTCGACCATCCGCATCGTCATATCTCATCACTTTGTGAACCTAGTCAATTTGAGCTTCCTAGCTAGACTCAAAGGCATGACGCTTATACTAGCTCCTAAGTCACATAATGCCTTCTCAATAGAGAAGGTACCTATATTGCAAGGAACAGAAAAGCTACCCGGGTCCTCTAGCTTATGGGGTGCAGTGTGAGACATATAAGAGCATGACTCTTTGGTTAATGCGACAGTATGCACATTTTCAAGTGACTTTTTCTTAGACAAGAGTTGTTTCATGAATTTAGTGTAGGCAGGCACTTGATTGACCAACTCAAGGAAAGGAACTTGTACATTCAAACTACGAATAACCTTTTCAAATTTATTGAAAGATACCTGTTCCTTTGTCGGCACTAGTCTCTCTGGATATGGGGCTGAGAGTAGTACCTTAGCCCTCTCTTCTAAGTCTCGCATGCCGGCATCCGTGGACTTAGGCTGAAAGTCCACCACCTTCTCTCTATTGAAGCTTGAACCCTCCTCAGTCCGTCTCAAAGGTGAGCCATTGACCGACATTGGGTCGAACTTCGGAATCGGGACGGACCCATCAGCACTCGGGTCTTGCCCCAATACTTTCGGAGTTGTCGAACCCCGGAACAAATGGTCTCTTAAATTATCGGGCATTGAAGGACGAAATTTCTCAATATCAGCAGGGGTCTCAGTCGATCGACCACCTTGCTCAGTCGATCGACTGAGATGTACCGTTCCAGAAGCTCCTGTAACCCGCATATCAGTCGATCGACCGGGTATATCAGTCGATCGACTGATATACCTGGTATACGCCTTGTGCTTGTTATTTTTCGTTAACGCTTTCTTTTGACTCGGTTCCGCCTCATTCTTTTCAGGGGCATCCTCGACCATTGCAGGCCCCTCCAGGGTAGACCCACTCCTCAAAGTAATGGCATTCAGGGTCTTTTTCTGGTCAGTTTAAGTCGTTAAGTGTCCGGGAGCTCGAGTGGTACTCTTACTAGCCAATTGAGCAATTTGGCTCTCTAGTAGCTTCATCCCGGCCTCTCTAGCTTGGGACTCCTTCAGGAGCAAGTTCTTGAACTCAGCAAAATAAGAACCATGGGATTGTTGTTGCTGCTGCGGCACATAAGGAGGTTTTTGGTATTGTTGTTGCTTATGATGAGGGGGCACATAAACTTGTTGCTGCTGCTGTTGTGGAGGTTGAGTCGGATTCAGGACATTCTGGCTACTCCACCTCAAGTTGGGGTGGACATTCGGCTCATAGTACGTGTTTGTCTGCCTATAGTATTGAAAGGCAGCACAAGACTCAAAGGGGACAGAACAATTTTCTGAGACATGCCCCTCAGCTCCACATCTTCTACAGACGAAAGGACCGTCTGAAACAGCGTTAACATGGTAAATCCCACCTTTAGAAGCTCCTCCCAATTCATATTTGTCAAACCTTGCAGTGAGAGCTTCTAGTGCAGCAACAGAGGAAGATTCAGCAGCTCTCCTCTGGTTTCCTCTCGAATTCCCATATTCAGCCTTATGAGTGGCCAAATCATCGATGATCTTCCACCCCTTAGTCTCTCCCATGTTCTCAGCAAATCGGCCATTGGCTGCAGCATCCAAAATAGCCCTCTGATCGTCATACAGCCCATTGTAGATCTGGTTGTAAAGACTCCATTTTTCGAACCCATGGTGCGGTATGGTTCGCACCAGTTTCTTGAAACGGACCCATGCTTCATGAAAGTTCTCATCAGGCCCTTGTTTAAAGCTCGTGATCTGAGCTCTAATGGCATTCGTCTTTGAGGCAGAGAAGTACTTTTTGTAGAATGCCAGGGCTAAGGAATTCCAGTCGGTGATCCCATGAGCGGCTCGGTCCAGATCTCTATACCACTCTCTTGCAGCATCGCGAAGAGAGAAAATGAACATGGTCTCCTTGATCTGATCTTGGGTCACACCGGCCGGCAGGGGTATAGAGCAACAATAATCAATAAAAATCTCTATGTGCTTGGCTGCATCTTCATTTGCAGCTCCCCCGAACTGGTTTCTCTCAACCAGGTTAATATAGGAAAGCTTTGGCTCGAATTTTCTCGCCTCCCCAGGTAGTTCAAATCCTTTGTAGAGATTCGCACCGTAGGCTCGAGTGACTAGCAATGGTTGCTTCTTCACCATGACTGGGATTTACGGAGAAGTAATCTGTCTCACCAAGAAATTGAAGCGAGAGATGTAGGTGGATCTCCTTGAACAGAGCGTTCTCGTAGTAGCTTGACGAGTACTCACTCTTCCTCTGTCGGTAATACCCTTTGTGATCGTCTCAACTCGCGCAAGGATTTCTCGATCTCGGGATTTAATGGTACTAGTTCACCACCCAAAGACTGCGCATAAGAGGAAACTACAAAAAGAATATAAGAAAAGTTTAAGGAACGGAAGTCCCTTAAACTAAAGAAAGACTAAATAAAAACAACTAAAAATTAGAACAATTGCCTCCCCGGCAACGGCGCCAAAATTTAATACTCGTCGTGAGGTGTCAAAAATAATATTTATAATCTCCAACTACAACTATAGCTAGCGGCAATCGGGTCAAACCACAGAGAGGCAGACGTAATTTCTAGTTGTTTAAATTCGGTCTAAGGTAACAAAAGGTGGGGGTTTGATTGGGTTTGGTCTATAACTAATAACAATAAAAGAAAAGTAAACTAATGAAATATATAAAATCAAGTATAAAAGAGGTACTAGGATGGTCAGTTCGTTATAGTTTCGGCAGCAGCATATTAAACAGGTCTAAATCAAACACATGAGGCAGGAAATAAAGAGGTCCTCTCGGCCCACTCTTAACAGATAGCATCTTTCGATCTCGCTATAAGTCCCTAATATCACTAATACTGACTCTCGTCCTGAAAAGTGACTAATAATCTAAACTTTACCTATCTTTCGATCTCAGCACAGTTTAGTCATTTTAATTGGTGATCTAACAACTTTCCCTATCTTTCGATCTAATGGGTCAGTCATAAATTAAGCATCTAACTGGTCGCATGCATTCGATTCGTTAAAAAACAACATTAAAATCAATTAAAACGAAAGGTAACCTCACGTGGTCAGTCGATCGACCAGGTATGGCAGTCGATCGACTGACACGCGATTTCAGGCCAAATTAATACTACGTCGCCTACGCTATAATTCCCCTACATCCTAGCACAATTGATTTAGCTACTCATGGCTATGGCGAAAATAACAATAATATTGACGATAAAGACTACTGAATTCATGCTAAAAATAGTAGAACAAACAATTAACATAAAGCGATAATTGGCTTGGATTCTAACTAACAATTATATATCTAACAACGCAATAAAGATGAACTGAAAGTAGAACAGAAGGAATACCGAAAATTGCAGAAGAATAGTAACGGGATGATTAGAAGTATGAATGAAAATCCGATGCAACCAATATCCCAAACCCTAACTATGATATTCTAAAACTGAATGTGAAACTTAGATCAAAACTGGGATCAAAACTGGATGCCTTTATCTGATGTTCTAGGTTACGTTATATAGCAAACACACGTCACAACTTATTATCAAAACCTAAACATAATGGGCTTGCTTTCCTCGATCTTTTAATTCTCGTCTGGGATAGCAGCTTGGTCGATCGACTGAGATGACCGGTCGATCGACTGCTATGCAGTGTACAGTAGCTTTTGGAACCCGCAGGTTGGTTGATCGACTGATGGTAGTGGTCGATCGACTGCTTGAGCTGCTACTTGACTTCTATAACCTCGTGGATTTGTCTTTTGGGCTTTGAAATGAGCACCAAGCTCATTCCTCGAGTCAATACATCACGTCAATTGCAATGCAGGATAGTCGGGGACGGATTTAGCTCAATTTCCGTTGAATTCTTCACATTTCTGCAATAAAGTACAAAAACACGAAAGTAGACGGAAATGGGGGAAATGGTAGCTTAAACTACACAAATGAGCTCTAAAATGCGTGTAAAATGAGGTGCAAAACATCATATAAAAGACACGCATCAACAGCCCCAAACCCTAACCATATTCAACACATACACTTCTTATCCTCTCAATATAAATCAATCCACCATTGTTGCTACCATTAATTTCTCACAAATTTGCTTTTAATCAAATGAATTGGATTCGACACTTGTGTGTTATCCTCATTATAATGACTGGAATGCAAGTTGCAACAATATTTAGTTATCAGATCCATTTGTCCATGTTTTGTTGCTTTGCAACAATTAAGATAGGTGACTTGCAGGGTCCTTCATTGTATGGATAATTATTGCATGATATACTGATGGAATCATGAATTTAAAAGCAAGAACAATAATCAAATTTATAAACCAACAATGATCCCAAGGCCGACATCTACGGTGGTTATGGTGTTGGGGATAAGAAGTGGTGTTGAGGTGTCAGGTGTATGTGATAGATTTGGGTTAAATGAGTTAGTGATGGATAAAGGGTGGATTGGTTAATTAGTAAGGGCAAAACAGTCAGTTCATGTCCTTTTTTTAAATTTGGTATTAAGTTTGGAAGAAAATAGGATTTTTGGTATAAGTTTTGAAAAAAAATTATGTTAGGTAGAAGTTTTGAAAAACGACATTATACAAGGTATAAGTTATCTATTTACCCTATTAATTAAAACCCATAATTGGGAAATCAACAACCCTAAAATCGGATTTACATAAATTGGGATCAATAAATTGTTTTAAAAAAAACCGTAAAATTATAATCTAAATTACCTTATGATGGTGGGCGACGATGGTGCGCAAGGGTGGTACCTGAGCACGGCGTTGTGCAAGCATCTGTGACGGGAGACTTCGCTTGGTATGAAAAAAACTGTCTCAAATAACATGAAATCAGAATGAGGATTTCGGGCTATTAGGTATGTCGAGTAAGGGGAACTGCCGCGGTAGTCGTCGTGTCATTGTCATGCTGATTGGTGATAGTTGTGGGAAAGGGCAAAGGGGAAAGGGGATTGAAGGAGGAAAGAGGAAGGCCAAAGGTAGAGATAAGTACAAAAATATTATATACGATTCTCTAAGCATATCCTCTTGTTAGTTGGGATTAGTAATTATTATTAATTTATTTTATTTTATTATGATTAGCGAACTGTCAAATTGAATATACATTCTCTATGCGTTTATAAAACGCCCTAAGAATGTAATAGACCTGACAAAAGTATAACGAACCCGAAAAACCGATCGAAAATATCTGAATCGATACCTGACTGTACATCCGAAAGGTATAACTGAACTTCACCCCGAAACCTGAATTGACCTGAATTGATTCGAAATCGAACCGAATTTGAAATATCCAAAATAGACCCAATATCGAATGAACCTGAACTGTTTCAACCTGAATTGTTTTAATCCAAACCGATATATACCTGAATCGATTTCAACCCAAACATTGATGACTGAAACTCAACATTAAAACCCGAAATGACCCGAATGTACCTAGGCGTCACATCTAAGGTGTCTTTTTGTACTTGAGGGTCACCCATTTGACTTCAAAGAATCAATATTATATCGTAGTTATACGAAAAAAATATTATATATTACTTTTTTTATTAAAATTATTTGTATTATATCAAATGTTTTGAATAAAGACCTAATCCCTTGACATCCGATCCGATTATGACCTGACTCGAATTTCATATGTTCTGAAATTGACCCAGCTAGAACCTTATTTGCTCCGATATTGACCCAACTCAAACTTGACCGACCGAAATATCTACAACCGATTAAAAGTGAAAACACTACTACAAATTTGGATGTAATGCAACATTTCGATTGCAACACATTGTGATTATGTTGCAATTTTGTGTTAATAATGCAACACTTTATTAAAAAGTGTTGCTTTTATCTATATAAGGCATCACTTTAAGAAAAATGTTGCATGATATTACTATGGGTACAACATTTCGAAACAAATGTTGCATTTTGTCGCAACACTTGAGCAACACTAGTGTTACATACTGTAACACCCCCCATACTCCAAGTGACTTACCAGGACCACTCAAGTATAAGGATGCCACCATCTCGGTTACCCGAGGCATGATATTCATAAGACAATAATGAAACAACTTTAAATCATATAAGTTTAGTGAAAGGTTACAACTGAAACCAAATACCAAAATACGATACATGTTCTCAAAACCAACTGTCTCTTTGAATTAATCAAATGTTATAAAACTAGCAAAGCTACAAATGGCGAAGACTTCTATCGTCAGACGGTGGCACATCCCAGCTATCCCAGTACTCAACTCAAACCTGCTCAATTACTGCTCACCATCCCCGAATGGATCACCGCAGGTTTTACAAACAACAACACGGGGTCAGTACTAATCACACAATCTATATTTATATCCACAATACGTTAAACAGATATTCACACCGTCACACACACAATCACACCAGTCCCATCAATCTCAATCACCGACTGTCCACCGGCACCGCGGTGGGGGACCGCAGCCGTTCCCACCTAAGCCCCGCTCATCATACCGAGCGATAACCCTCTCCATTAATGTGCACATCCCTCCTGTGGCGGGTTCCACAGGAGGCAAAACTAGGGCGTGAAGCCACTCCCGCAAGTGACTCCACTCAGCCGAGAACGCATCTCGAGAACCAGAGACAAACAATCACAATCACAATCACAGTCGTCACAATACAATTACGATATTAAACAATCAATCTCAACACATCAACAATCATCCCATTATGGGACTAATACTGAGTAGGAAACCTGCAAAGCACAACAATCGACGGTATCAACAAATTGTATCAAAAAGCCTCTTCTACAAAACCTTCTCCTATCATACAAACACATAGACACTACCAAATCACAATCTACACAAAAACCCCAAAATCCTTATATTAGGGTTTAACCAACTTTAAGGAAAAACTATAAAAACGGTACATAGATCTTACCCTCGACGCAAGGATCTCAACGGTATAACGAAAGGTGAAATCCGACCTTCCAAACTCCGGGATTTTCTAACAATGCGATTAAAGTGATGAACGTACTTTGCTTTCTCTCTTGACAGTAATTTAGGTTTTGAAAAGTGTTTAAGAAAAATGACGGAAAAGATTATATACCTTAATCGCATAATTAACAAAACCCGAGAAATAACTCCCCGTAAAATGGCTACTCGATCGAGTAGCTAAGGTACTCGATCGAGTGCCCCCTTACTCGATCGAGTATCATAGTTACTCGATCGAGTACCCAACAGGTCAGAAACTATTTTAAAACGCAACTCACCCTTACTCGACAGAGTAAGGCCTACTCGATAGAGTACCCAGAGACTCATAAAACCGTAGTATTACAGTCTTCCCTCCTTAAAAAGAACTTCGTCCCCGAAGTTCAACCCATACTCAAAAACAACCATACTAACTCGATCAAGACACAACAACGTGACTAAGAACTCAAAACAAAACTCCAACCAAACATGAACACGTAACACCAACTCCACTAACTATTCCTACCTCCACAACATGGCTCACGATATCGTATAAACTCCATTATATCTCTCTCAACACTAACTTCATATACTACCAACTAGCTCCGTAATATATCATCCACTAGCAAATCCAATATCAAACTACCCATAACATCAAACGGAATGTTACATTCTACCACCCTTAAAAGGAACTTCGTCCTCGAAGTGTACTCACACTCATAACATCATCATCCAATCACAAGACTACATAAAATATTCGACACTCAAAGCATCACACTACTACAAGCACGACCATGGCCTTTTAACAGTATCAACCACAAAACTAATCCCCCCTTTACGCTACGCTAAAACTCTACTTCCAAATATATTACAACATGCATAACCATGAAACTCTCTTTTATCGCATCCAACTCCTCTTAAGATAAATGTTACGTCCTCGTAACTCACTAATACTAAATCTTTAGCTATATCTTCTCCATATTGTCATCACCACGACATGTCAAAGATAACCGCCTATAATCTAGACACTCTCCCTTCCTATATCCACGGCTCTCTTACTTAAACAGTTCTCCCACCTCAGTTCACTCGGCACACCACCTAACCTATACCACAAAATCCTTAGCTTAACCCAAAACTTCACTAGTTCCCTATTACCGCCAAAATGACCTAATCCTCTATATGTGCACCATTTCCATACTCATAACTCACGATCCACAATTATGACATACACTCACACTAGATCTTCGATTTCTTTTCTTTTATCACCACAAAACTCATTCATCACTTAACATGATACTATTCTCCAACACCCTATACTCACTGTCCCAAATAGAGATTATGAACCACTTACAGCTTCCATATCAGTACAACACCTATTCCACAAATCACTTGTCATGACTATGTCTACCGATACCTCATCCTAAAACAAGATCAAAATTAATGTAACAACTTCTCACAACTGTGTCCCATCAACAGAATATCACTATACCATGACAATTACGGAAACATGCACAACTATCTTTCATATCATACTCTACCTTCATTCCCAAACCGAAACTGGTCAGAAACATCAACAAACAAAACAACAGTCCACTTGTTCAACCAAAACTCGCAAGGAACAACAGCAAACAAACAACAACGATCTATGTATGACTGGTATGTACTTTCGAAATTCAAATCATAATCATCCCGCCTACTCCACCACAACCGGTGGCGGCATCGCAACACCGCCACCAACAGCCACACCGCAGTGCGAAAATACCCACATCACAACACTAAATATCGTGCCCGGATCACCACCCGAGGCACCACGACCACATCGATAGACATCACAACTACATACAATTCCATAAACACTGACTCGGCAATAACTTTTCGGACAAGAAAACTTACTCAAATCCACTTTACTCAATCACAACGCAACATATTATATGAATAAATGGATAAGCACCTCATGAGCATTATTCCTACCATTTCACGGAATACATATGTATTATAAATACACATACAATTATAACTAACCATGCCAGATCAATCAAATTATTACCTTTTTGAATATCGTTCAATTAGATTAGCGTACCCAACATGCATTACAGAACATTCAAATAACAACTCAATGATAATCACACCATACCACGTCTTGTGAGGTCAAAACCTCACACAAACATTTATATATATATATATATATATATATATATATATATCCCAGACCCGTAATCACATTCAACCAGTCAATCCTGATCACGTAAGTTACCACCTGATAAAAGTTACCTCTCACCCGAGCTTAACTCGTATACACCTCATAACATATTCTCCCATTCGCATATCCATCACCTTCTGCCAAATGTAGCCACACCATTAATACTCAACTACTAACAACCGCCTCATATAACCACATCTTATACTCTTTCTTAACCATATTTATCAATCTGGTCTCTACTAAATCAACCTCTTTAGAATTGCTACCTTTCTAATATACCACCACCCTTAACCACTAGTCACAAACCATGACACTACCACTGTCCGGACATGAAACCTCTTCACTCATCTCTAAACATCACGATTTCTTTCCTATGTTTGGTTAACATCCCAAACAACGAACATCAAATCCATGAATAAAATTACCCCAACATTCTTCCCAATACTATCCTTAATTGTATCATCATCTAACTCTCCACCAAAATCCCATATCATGCAGATATTCTACCAACTTCTTACTTTCCTTAATTCCTCAAAACTCAAGACTAATCATGTTGTTCCGAAACTCCTATATAACCATTAATTCAATTCCTCATGATAGTATCATGCATTTTGAGGATTCCTTACTTTTATATCACATAATTCCGGTGAACATTTCCTTAGTTTTACTCCCCTCATTCTTTTCTTTTTACACTCGATAAAAGCAATTAACCATTCAACTCCTTATTACTTCTTCCTAACTTTTTAGTGCTCCGATCACCTTCTCATTGCTCCAAAACTCCAATCCCATTATTTCTTATCGATATTATCTCACTCTTCCTTACCATGGGTCCCTTCTCATCACTCCACTCACTCACACTTGCCACTAATTTGTCCATAGAATCAACGTTTAATGTTCAAACAATTACATCTCCCTTTTTATATCTCTAGAAATCAAAATTCTTTTTATACCGTTAATTGCCCAAGGAAATCACACATTAGTTTCGTCCCTCGATAACACAAATTTCCAAACTCAGTCACTATCTGCAAACCCACGTCGCGACATGTCTCCATTAAGTTCACTAAATTCCTCTGAAACGACCTTTAATTACATATATTCTTAATCAACACTATTCCTAACCATCTCCCTTCATAAATCGTTGTATATCTCAGGTTGCTACTATCCACATCCTTTCTTTCAATCTTTTCATTCTCACGTTCCTTAAACTTACATCATCCCTTGCCCACAATCACTTACATTTTCATTACTCAACATACAATCATGTCACTCATCTCGTCTTACACAACATGCTCTAAGCCTCAATTAAGCCTTATCAAACTCCCTATTCTTTTTCCTCTACCTATCACAACACATATAACTCATGTCCTCCCTACCGAACTCATACTCATCATAGATGTCACTCTTTACATCATAAAATTGGGTAACTTACGCTTCAGGACCAACACATACGTAAAACAATGCATAAAGAAATAATTTAACACCTTTTTATTAAACATAATATGCAACGAAAGTCAAAAGATAAGCACATGACCCGAAACAGGGGTCACTAGATCGAGTACAGGCCACTCGATCGAGTAAGTGACTTACTCGATCGAGTAGGTGAAGATCAGAAGCACGTAAAATAAATTACCAGGGCCACTCGATCGAGTAACTGACGTACTCGATCGAGTACCCCCCTACTCGATCGCGTACCAAGGCTACTCGATCGAGTACCTACGCATTTCTCAGCACTGTCCAGTTTTCGTAAAACAGCCATAACTCACTCATTTCTTGGTTGTTTTGGGCGTGTGACCTATCGTTAGAATCATAAAAGAACAAGCTATCACCTACAATTGGAATTACATTAAAATCATTTATGCATCTCAAGTTATAACAGTTTAAAGACAACCTCTTTATAATCGAAAAAAACATAACTACTTGATTTTACTTCCACACAACTTAAACGACAACAAGGTAAACAAAAACAACCCAATACTCATGAAACCAGTAGTCCCAATCAGATATTACTATTTTCGAAAGCAAAGCAACAACATTCATCATGCACTACCCACATGCTTTTATTCTATAGCCTTTCGTAAGACAAATCATACTCATACATTACAAATCCTATTCCATGTTACTAATACATCAATATTACAAATACACTCCGTCACCTAAACATATTCATAATCACAAAATTCGTATTCTCATGCTATTGCCACTCCATCTTTTCCAATCAATTCATCCATTTCAACCACATTCTTCATGCAACATGTACATATGAACAATAGTAGGCATGTATATGAAATCCTTATATAAAATTACACAAACAAAATTATGTATAATCATATCACATATGAACTACTCCTTTTTTCCACTACATTACTCATTATTCTCATACACTTTTCTAACAATTCCAACCAACATTGTAAACCAACTATCATGCAACATGCTTTCAATCAACAACAGTTCTATATACTTCACCAACCTTTCATTCACAAACTCGACCTTCTACTCCAAACATCCAACAATTACAACATACATCATCACATTCTCATACGAGTCAACAAGCATCACATACGACCTTGACATACACCCCCCATGTGACCGGTTCAAAATTGTAGGGCAAGTTCGCGACTTTAGGACGTCTTCCAAGCCTTTGCATTAGCTCCTACAATTTTTACCTCGGGTTCATTTTAATTGACTCCCTATATTCATTTGATTTATTGGTTACAGGTTTCAGGATCGTCGCTCTGATACCATTTGTAACACCCCCATACTCCAAGTGCCTTACCAGGACCACTCAGGTATAAGGATGCCACCATCTCGGTAGCCCGAGGCATGATATTCATAAGACAATAACGAAACAACTTTATATAATATAAGTTTAGTAAAAGGTTACAACTTAAACCATATACCAAAATACGATACATGTTCTTAAAACCAACTGTCTACTGAATTAACTGAAATGTTATAAAACTAGCAAAGCTACAGCGGAAGACTTCTATCGTCAGACGGTGGCACATCCCAGCTATCCCGATTTCAACTCAAACTGCTCAACTCTCGCTCACCATCCCCGAATGGATCACCGCAGGTTTTACAAACAACAACACGGGGTCAGTACTAATCACACAATCTATATTTATATCCACAATACGTTAAACAAATATTCACACCGTCACACACACAATCACACCAGTCCCATCAATCTCAATCACCGACTGTCCACTGGACCAGCCCTGCCAGTGGGGGACCGCAGCCGTTCCCACCTAAGCCCCGCTCATCATACCGAGCGATAACCCTGTCCATTAATGTGCACATCCCTCCTGTGGCGGGTTCCACAGGAGGCGAAACTAGGGCGTGAAGCCACTCCCGCAAGTGACTCCACTCAGCCGAGAACGCATCTCGAGAACCAGAGACAAACAATCACAATCACAATCACAGTCTTCACAATACAATTACGATATTAAACAATCAATCTCAACACATCAACAATCATCCCATTATGGGACTAATACTTAGTAGGAAATCCTACCTGGAAAGCACAACAGTCAGACGGTATCAACAACTTTATCAAAAATCCTCTTCTACAAAACCTCCTCTTATCATACAAACACATAGACACTACCAAATCACAATCTACACAAAAACCCCCAAATCCCCATATTAGGGTTTAACCAACTTTAAGTAAAAACTATAAAAACGGTACATAGATCTTACCCTCGACGCAAGGATCTCAACGGTATAACGAAAGGTGAAATCCGACCTTCCAAACTCCGGGATTTGCTAACAATGCGATTAAAGTGATGAAAGTTCTTTGCTTTCTCTCTTGACAGTAATTTAGGTTTTGAAAAGTGTTTAAGAACAATGACGGAAAAGATTATATACCTTAATCGCATAATTAACAAAACCCGAGAAATAACTCCCCGTAAGCCGGCTACTCGATCGAGTAGCTAAGGTACTCGATCGAGTGCCCCCTTACTCGATCGAGTATCATAGTTACTCAATCGAGTATCCAACAGGTCAGAAACTATTTTAAAACGCAACTCACCCTTACTCGACAGAGTAAGGCCTACTCGATAGAGTACCCAGAGACTCATAAAACCGTAGTATTACAGTCTTCCCTCCTTAAAAAGAACTTGTCCCCGAAGTTCAACCCATACTCAAAAACAACCATACTAACTCGATCAAGACACAACAACGTGACTAAGAACTCAAAACAAAACTCCAACCAAACATGAACTCGTAACACCAACTCCACTAACTATTCCTACCTCCACAACATGGCTCACGATATCGTATAAACTCCATTATATCTCTCTCAACACTAACTCCATATACTACCAACTAGCTCCGTAATATATCATCCACTAACAAATCCAATATCAAACTACCCATAACATCAATCGGAATGTTACATTCTACCACCCTTAAAAGGAACTTCGTCCTCAAAGTTTACTCACACTCATAACATCATCATCCAACTGTCAGCACTACATAAAATATTCTCACACCCCGAAGCATCACACTACTACAAGCACGACCATGACCTTTTAACAGTATCAACCACAAAAGAAATCCCCCCTTTACGCTACGCTAAAACTCTACTTCCAAATATATTACAACATGCATAACCATGAAACTCTCTTTTATCGCATCCTACTCCTCTTAAGATAAATGTTACGTCCTCGTAACTCACTAATACTAAATCTTTAGCTATATCTTCTCCATATTATCATCACCACGACATGTCAAAGATAACCGCCTATAATCTAGACACTCTCCCTTCCTATATCCACGACTCTCTTACTTAAACAGTTCTCCCACCTCAATTAACTCGGCACACCACCTAACCTATACCATAAAATCCTTAGCTTAACCCAAAACTTCACTTGTTTCCTATTACCGCCAAAACGACCTAATCCTCTATACGTGCACCATTTCCATACTCATAACTCACGATCCACAATTATGACATACACTCACACTAGATCTTCGATTTCTTTTCTTTTATTACCACAAAACTCATTCATCACTTAACATGATACTATTCTCCAACACCCTATACTCACAGTCCCAAATAGAGATTATGAACCACTTACAGCTTCCATATCAGTACAACACCTATTCCACAAATCACTTGTCATGACTATGTCTACCGATACCTCATCCTAAAACAAGATCAAAATTACTGTAACAACTTCTCACAACTGTGTCCCATCAACAGAATATCACTATACCATGACAAAAACGGAAACATGCACAACTATCTTTCATATCATACTCTACCTTAATTCCCAAACCGAAACTAGTCAGAAACATCAACAAATAAACCAACAGTCCACATGTTCAACCAAAACTCGCAAGGAACAGCAGCAAACAAACAACAACGATCTATGTATGACTGGTATGTACTTTCAAAATTCAAATCATAATCATCCCGCCTACTCCACCACAACCAGTGGCGGCATCGCAACACCGCCACCAACAGCCACACCGCAGTGCAAAAATACCCACATCACAACACTAAATATCGTGCCCGGATCACCATCCGAGGCACCACGACCACATCGATAGACATCACAACTACATAGAATTCCATAAACACTGACTCGGCAATAACCTTTCGGACAAGAAAACTTACTCCAATCCACTTTACTCAATCACAACGCAACATATTATATGAATAAATGGAAAAGAACCTCATGAGCATTATTCCTACCATTTCACGGAATACATATCTATTATAAACACTTACAATTATAACTAACCATGCCAGATCAATCAAATTATTACCTTTTTGAATATCGTTCAATTAGATTAGCGTACTCAACATGCATTACAGAACATTCAAATAACAACTCAATGATAATCACACCATACCACGTCTTGTGAGGTCAAAACCTCACACAAACATTTATATATATATATATATATATATATATATATATATATATATATATATATATATATATATCCTGCACTGTAATCACATTCAACCAGTCAATCCTGATCACGTAAGTTACCACCTGATAAAAGTTACCTCTCACCCGAGCTTAACTCGTATACACCTCATAACATATTCTCCCATTCGCATATCCATCACCCTCTGCCAAATGTAGCCACACCATTAATACTCAACTACTAACAACCGCCTTATATAACCACATCTTATACTCTTTCATAACCATATTTATCAATCTGGTCTCTACTAAATCAACCTCTTTAAAATTGCTACCTTTCTAATATACTACCACCCTTAACCACTAGTCACAAACCATGACACTACCACTGTCCGGACATCAAACCTCTTCACTCATCTCTAAACATCACGATTTCTTTCCTATCTTTGGTTAACATCACAAACAACGAACATCGAATCCATGAATAAAATTACCCCAACATTCTTCCAGATACTATCCTTAATTGTATCATCATCTAACTCTCCACCAAAATCCCATATCATGCAGATATTCTACCAACTTCTTACTTTCCTTAATTCCTCAAAACTCAAGACTAATCATGTTGTTCCGAAACTCCTATATAACCATTAATTCAATTCCCCATGATAGTATCATGAATTTCGACGATTCCTTACTTTTATATCACATAACTCCGGTGAACATTTCCTTAGTTTTACTCCCCTCATTCTTTTCTTTTTACACTCGACAAAAGCAATTAACCATTCAACTCCTTATTACTTCTTCCTAACTTTTTAGTGCTCCGATCACCTTCTCATTGCTTCAAAACTCCAATCCCATTATTTCTTATCGATATTATCTCACTCTTCCTTACCATGGGTCCCTTCTCATCACTCCACGCACTCACACTTGCCACTAATTTGTCCATCGAATCAACGTTTAATGTTCAAACAATTACATCTCCCTTTTTATATCTCTAGAAATCAAAATTCTTTTTATACCGTTAATTGCCCAAGGAAATCACACATTAGTTTCGTCCCTCGATAACACAAATTTCCAAACTCAGTCAGTATCTAAAAATCCACGTCGCGACATGTCTCCATTAAATTCACTCAATTCCTCTGAAACGACCTTTAATTACATATATTCTTAATCAACACTATTCCTAACCATCTCCCTCCATAAATCGTTATACATCTCAGGTTGCTACTATCCACATCCTTTCTTTCAATCTTTTCATTCTCATGTTCCTTAAACTTACATCACTCATACCCATCATAGATGTCACTCTTTACATCATAAGATTGGGTAACTTACGCTTCAGGACCAACACATACGTAAAACAATGCATAAAGAAATAATTTAACACCTTTTTATTAAAAATAATATGCAACGAAAGTCAAAAGATAAGCACATGACCCGAAACAGGGGTCACTAGATCGAGTACAGGCCACTCGATCGAGTAAGTCACTTACTCGATCGAGTAGGTGAAGATCAGAAGCACGTAAAACAAATTACCAGAGCCACTCGATCGAGTAGCTGACGTACTCGATCGAGTACCCCCTACTCGATCGAGTACCAAGGCTACTCGATCGAGTACCTACGCATTTCTCAGCAATGTCCAATTTTCGTAAAACAGCCATAACTCACTCATTTCTTGGTCGTTTTGGGTGTGTGACCTATCGTTAGAATCGTAAAAGAACAAGCTATCACCTCCAATTGGAATTACATTAAAATCATTTATGCAGCTGAAGTTATAACAGTTTAAAGACAACCTCTTTATAATCGAAAAAAACATAACTACTTGATTTTACTTCCAAACAACTTAAACGACAACAAGGTAAACAAAAACAACCCAATACTCATGAAACCAGTAGCCCCAATCAGATATTACTATTTTCGAAAGCAAAGCAACAACATTCATCATGCACTACCCACATGCTTTTATTCTATAGCCTTTCGTAAGACAAATCATACTCATACATTACAAATCCTATTCCATGTTACTAATACATCAATATTACAAATACACTGCGTCACCTAAACATATTCATAATCATAAAATTCGTATTCTCATGCTATTGCCACTCCATCTTTTCCAATCAATTCATCCATTTCAACCACATTCTTCATGCAACATGTACATATGAACAATAGTAGGCATGTATATGAAATAATTATATAAAATTACACAAACAAAATTATGTATAATCATATCACATATGAACTACTCCCTTTTTCCACCACATTACTCATCCTTCTCATACACTTTTCTAACAATTCCAACCAACATTGTAAACCAACTATCATGCAACATGCTTTCAATCAACAACAGTTCTATATACATCACCAACCTTTCATTCACAAACTCGACCTTCTACTCCAAACATCCAACAATTACAACATACATCATCACATTCTCATACGAGTCAACAAGCATCACATACGACCTTGACATACACCCCCCATGTGACCGGTTCAAAATTGTAGGGCAAGTTCGCGACTTTAGGACGTCTCCCAAACCTTTGCATTTGCTCCTACAACCTTTACCCCGGGTTCATTTTAATTGACTCCCTATATTCATTAGATTTATTGGTTACAAGTTTCGGGATCGTCGCTCTGATACCATTTGTAACACCCCCATACTCCAAGTGCCTTACCAGGACCACTCAGGTATAAGGTTGCCACCATCTCGGTTACCCGAGGCATGATATTCATAGGACAATAACCAAAATACGATACATGTTCTCAAAACAAACTGTCTACTGAATTAACTAAAATGTTATAAAACTAGCAAAGCTACAGCGGAAGACTTCTATCGTCAGACGGTGGCACATCCCAGCTATCCCAGTACTCAACTCAAACTTGCTCAATTACTGCTCACCATCCCCGAATGGATCACCGCAGGTTTTACAAACAAAAACACGGGGTCAGTACTAATCACACAATCTATATTTATATCCACAATACGTTAAACAGATATTCACACCGTCACACACACAATCACACCAGTCCCATCAATCTCAATCACCGACGTCCACTTTGGACCAGACCGCCAGATGGGGGACCGCAATGTATTCCCACCTAAACCCCGCTCATCATACCGAGCGATAACCCCATCCATTAATGTGCACATCCCTCCTGTGGCGGGTTCTACGAGGCGAAACTAGGGCATGAAGCCACACCCGCAAGTGACTCCACTCAGCCGAGAACGCATCTCGAGAACCAGAGACAAACAATCACAATCACAATCACAGTCGTCACAATACAATTACGATATTAAACAATCAATCTCAACACATCAACAATTATCCCATTATGGGACTAATACTTAGTAGGAAATCCTACCTGGAAAGCACAACAGTCAGACGTTATCAACAGCTGTATCAAAAAGCCTCTTCTACAAAACCTCCTCCTATCATACAAACACATAGACACTACCAAATCACAATCTACACAAAAACCCCCAAATCCTCATATTAGGGTTTAACCAACTTTAAGGAAAAACTAAAAAAACGGTACATAGATCTTACCATCGACGCAAGGATCTCAACGGTATAAGGAAAGGTGAAATCCGACCTTCCAAACTCCGGGATTTGCTAACAATGCGATTAAAGTGATGAACGTACTTTGCTTTCTCTCTTGACAGTAATTTAGGTTTTGAAAAGTGTTTAAGAACAATGACGGAAAAGATTATATACCTTAATCGCATAATTAACAAAACCCGAGAAATAACTCCCCGTAAACCGGCTACTCGATCGAGTAGCTAAGGTACTCGATCGAGTGCCCCCTTACTCGATCGAGTATCATAGTTACTCGATCGAGTACCCAACAGGTCAGAAACTATTTTAAAACGCAACTCACCCTTACTTGACAGAGTAAGGCCTACTCGATAGAGTACCAAGAGACTCATAAAACCATAGTATTACACATACTCCTATGAAAATTTCATTTACCGCCTTATTGTTTGTAATAGTAAAAATCAGGCGCCATTTTTTACTTTTGGGAATACTAACAATCAAAAGCTCAATTAAAAGGAAATAAAAAAGGAATCAAATATTCTCTCATTCTCTAACTACATTACGTTTCTTTTATATCACCAAACTATGACTTCTTAATTTATTCTCCTATTGTTTAACCCTAACTAAGAAAATCATATAATTTCAATTAGGGATTTCAAGTTTGGGATTATAGTCGAAGTATCTTTTTGATACAACCAAAACGTCGATCGGTATTATTGATTGAGATCCTGTCCATAGGTATGGTACTCCAATTTCAATTTTTTTTTCTTTTGAATTTTTTTATCATTTCTATTATTTGAACGCTTGACAGAATATCATGAAAATGATTGCTTAAATTTTGAGGATGAAAATTATCGAGGGTGTGATTGAAGTTAGTATTAATGTTTATTTCAATTTGGATTTCTTTTCGTGGAGGCATTTGGATAGTTTTCTGGTTTGCTATGGATTCATTTGCTAAAAAGATATTAGACTTGCCTTGCTTTGTATATGCTGCTTTGATCTTTGGATAATACACCTAGTAGGTGTAATCGTGTGTAAGGTATTGTTCTGTCATCGATTTTTGATGCCAAGTAGAAAGTGTTTGCTTGCAAGCTTATCTGAATAGTGAGTAGATGTGTTAAACGAGTCGTTCTAATATGGTTAAATGGTATGAGGGTTTAAATTTTATTAGAATATGGGTGAAATTGTATTAAAAGTTGATGATAAAATTACAATGATTATACATACTAGAGAAAACTAGATAGACAGCGTTGGGAGAACTAAAGGATTGGTTACTTCAGGATTCATAGTTGACTAGTTGCAGACTTTCACAATTTAATAGACCCATGAGTGATTTTTTTTCTTGCTTATGGGAGTTAAAGATGATGATTGCTGATTGAACTCGATAAGCAATGGCAGCATTAGTATGGCTTAGAAACATAAAAAATATTTGGTCGATATTGCACTATTACTCTTCTTGATGGTGTCGAGATGACCTTCATTTAGGAATACCATTGAGATTGCATTTATCAACCATTGTGAGTACGACAGAGCCAATCACGATTGTCGGGTTCAGAGTATTGATTTTGTGGCTGACTCGGAGGATGAGGCTACATAAGAAAACCCAATTAGAATAATAAACACCTTTGTCATTGCAACATATATTTATGGGATTCAGACTTTGTTGTTTCGATTTCATGTGTCAAAAGCCTCCTTCATCTAAATTAAAGATTGTCATTCATCAATTCATGTCATAAGGATCGTTTTAGAATGAATATTATTATTTGGATGTGCTGCTTTGGGGAATTTCAAAGACAGAATTACCCTTGTTTCTCTTAAGTATAAAACAGACCATTTTACAACAACATTCAAAATCAGACCAAATTTGCAGTACCTATAAGTCGTGACTCAGGATAAGTATGAATGCTAATGATATCTCATTTGAAAGCTAAAGATGTTAGCTATCCTCTCCAACAAGAATAAACCCCATAGAATGCCTAGAATTCTAGAAATTGACGTTTGAATGCTATCAGGTCAGGTTTGCAACATTCAGCATTCAACCATATTCCAGCAACAACTTTGAGGATGCATATCTCTTTTCTCAGGTTGAACCAATGTGCCCACCATACATCAAGTAAACTATAAATAAGTTAGCTTTCATTTCCAATTTGAATCACCTTCAAATCACTTCTAGGTTGTGAGATATGACCGTTTGTTTGCTGATAGGTCAAGTCTGAACTTCAGAGCATTCCTTCGTGCACAGCTTGTTTGTTTAGCTATAACTCAAAATACATAACTTATATGGGCATGATTCCAACTCTAAATTTTAGCTTACATTCCATGCTTTCCAAACATTATTTGGATGTGCTGCTTTGGGGAATTTCAAAGACAGAATTACCCTTGTTTATCTTAAGTATAAATCAGACCATTTTACAACAACATTCAAAATCAGACCTAATTTGCAGTACCTATAACTCTTGACTCAGGATGAGTATGAATGTTAATTATATCTCATTTGAAAGCTAAAGATGTTAGCTATCCTCTCCAACAAGAATCAACCCCATAGGATGCCTATAATTCTAGAAATTGACGTTTGAATGCTATCGGGCCAGGTCTGCAACATTCAGCATTCAACCATATTCCAGTAACAACTTTGAGGATGCATATCTCTTTCCTCAGTTTGAACCAACGTGCCCACCATACATCAAGTGAACGATAAATAAGTTAACTTTCATTTCCAATTTGAATCACCTTCAAAGCACTTCTAGGTTGTGAGATATGATTGTTTGTTTGCTGACAGGTCATGTCTGAACTTCAGAGCAATCCTTCGTGCACAGCCTGTTTGTTTAGCTATAACTCAAAATACATAACTTATATGGGCATGATTCCAACTCTCAATCTTAGCTTACATTCCAAGCTTTCCAAACATATAAAGAATATAAAAAATGCCCGAGTATAGCTCAAGAAATGATGTAAAGAACAGGCCTCCTTATTCTGATTTGCAAACTTGTAATAGCTTGTTATCAACATTAAACTTTCAGTTCCCTTGATTACTTCTGTTGTAGTCAACCAAGCATCTTTGTAGCATCTTAACAATGTGAACATTAATTAATAAATGTTGAATACAAAGCTTATCTGATCTTCACCTAACAACTCAGAGTGAATCTCTTGTTTAAGTTTCAAGACATCCTGAGCTACCGAAACAACCTTTAAAAAACACAGTTAATCATCAATGAAAGAAAATAATCAATGATTTATAAATAGTAAAGCCACGAGGGTAGTGTATTATTGATGTTGATTAATTCATGAGCATGGAAAGTATGAAAGTTTTGCTTCATTGTAAGTATATTCTGACTGTAAATATATTCTGACTTGTAAAATACAGTCAAGTACTCAAAAGTGCTATGTGTCATGCTCATTTCGAAACTTGTGATTTCAAGTAGTACCATTAAATTGTCGTCATATAGAGTAATCTATGATTAATATTTAGATGTGTATATTTCAAGATCTTATTTGTTGAATATTCCACTCAGTTTTTATCTCAATACCACTCTTCATGTTATGACACTTGACTGCCACAAATCAGTTGTTCAAGCAAGTTAAGAGTAAAAGAAAGATCGTCATTATGGAGGATGTGTAGTCTTTAGATGTATTCTTATTATTTGTGTGTTTTAATTGATCAGGCTAAGCACTACAAAGAAAGCAACGAGAAGTACTATCTGATTGCTCTCAGGTATCTACTTTGGCAGGTTTTTTTTTCTTTTTTTTTTTGCCAGGAGTATAAATAGTAACTTACACAGTACAAACTCGACTCATTGCTTATTCAACTTAGAACATTTAGAAGACACCACTTTAATTTAGGCGAAAAACATGTAATTTTTGAAAAAATAGCCATTTATGAGACATAGCTGAATATTCGGGATTCCGTGGAAATTTCTTGTTAGCTTATTTTTTTTTGTGTTTGTGTCATTAAATCCTTGGATTTTTCATTTCATAGATTAAGTAAGTATAGCAAAATATGTGAAAGCTAGCATCGTCAAGTAACATGCTTATTTTTAGGATTAAGCTCTTATATGATGCTGGACCATTGCTGATAATTCTATTTGACTAATTTTTGTTGCACTACCCGTTAAGATAGGATCTAAGATGATACGATTGGTTAACTGTTTCATTGTTGGGAGTCCCTATTTTGGTTAAGCCTCATTGTGTGGGCTTATATATGAACCACTTTTCTTGTTTGTAATTATATATGAACCACTTTTCTGATTTTGATGTAGAGAGGCAACAAGTCTATTTTAGGAAGAGGGACATTGATTATTCGTCACAATTGATTATTGAAACAATTATTTTTAACTCTTCCTTGCTGACATTATTTCTTGAAATATATATTATGCACTGTGTCATATAAAAACGTGAAGCACAATTTTTTTTAACTCTTTTTGTTGCGTGCGATGTGATTCGATATGATATTTAGGATGCTGTATATAGTTGCTTAATTAAGACACTTTATAGGGCATCTAATGAATGAAGTATTCTCTGTTCATTTTAAGGTTATATATTTGCTGAAGTAAGACAGTTGAGGCAGCCGAAACACGCACTCTCTTCATTTTATCTGAACTTGCTTGCTGTGCTCTTGTAAGCCTGTTATCTCTTCTCTTCAGTCCGTTGTTTCTCTTCAGTCCGTTGTTTCTTAATTCATACCTAATAGTGACGTTCATAGTAGTTGCTGGCTAAGATGGCTATGATTGTAGTGTCAATATGGTTATAGTTGGGGTGGGCGAGTGTCTGAGTACAAGACCGGGCATCACTTACGAATGGGTTTAATTAGCTTCCTAACTGAGATGGCTATGATTTACTGATTGAATCAACCGCTTGTCGGCATTGGCTGGGGTTAATCATTTGGTTTGCCTGTTTTTTTTTGCTTTCTCTAGGGTGACAAGCTGTATTAGCTAGTAATAAGATCAGATAATCTGATATTGATTCTCTGATGCAATTCTCGCATTACAACCTGCTGTTCCCATTTGAGTTTTTGCTTGTAATTTGTTAATAACTATTGTTATGCACATGGGATTACCTCTAACTTTCCTTTCATCAACCATATGTTAATCTGTCCTTTGGTTACTCCGCATTATATTTCCTAATAAGGTACAATCAAAGCCTTTAAATATTCCGCGATCCTCAAATCTAATTGTATTCCATTTTTTACGTTACAGGTTGCATTTGAGGTATTACTATTTTGCTGTGGGTTGATTTTCTGTTCGGGTGGCAACATACATATGGTCCAAAGTACAACAATGAAGACTTTTAATATAATAATCGTTACTCATTTGTTCTATTTAAACATTTGCTACATTTTTTCTACTTAAACATTTGCGAAGTTCTACTTTTGATTCTTTTTGGAAATGTAATTGACATTCATTTTGAGACTGAATCTATTGCAATTTTGGAATGATTTGCAATTGAATGCACAATTAGTGAGAATTACAATTAAGTATTGTCTTTGGATAAAGTAGTGTTGCATTTGTTTATTACAAGTGTTGTTATTGGACGTAACTACTGTTGCGTTTCCAAAATAAAAATGTCGCATTTGTTTGTTATAAGTGTTGCTTTTCAACATGAAAAGTATTGCATTAGTTCAGGAAGTGTTGCTACTTTTTCACAAGAAGTGTTGCATTAGGAAATAAAAATGTTGCCTTTGAAATTGAAAAAAGCGTTGCATAAGCATAACATATGCAACACTTTCTAAAAGTGTTGCTTTAGTTTGAAAAGTGTTGCATTAAGTGTTGCAATGAGCTAATGCAACAAGACTTTATGTAGCACTTCATTAAGTGTTGCATAAACTCTAAAGCAACATTTATACGACATTATGCAATAATAGCGAAGTGTTGCTACAGGATCACAATGTAGTACTGAAACTGAATCCAACCTGAGTTGAACCAAACTGAAATCGGAAAAAGAGATAAATCGAAATAGCCCGATCCGAAATAACCCGAACCGAAACTGATTCGATTATAGAAGTATAGAAAACACCTAACTCGGATAAGCGTTTTTTTTCTGTTCTAGAGAACGCTCATTTAACCTGACCGTTCTGTATTAAGCGTTACCTAATATCATATTTGTAGTAGTGTATATTTTTATTAAAAAAATTCATATTAAAAAATTCATTAAAATTGTACTAACTACTTCGACCATGTTCTTTTAGACTTAATTTCAGTTCTTATAAATTCGGTTCAGTTTAGTTCAATTCAACTCCATTAAGTTCAGTTCAGTTCAGCTCCATTAAGTTAAGCTCAGTTCAGTTCAGTTTAGATCAATTCATTTTAGTTTAGTTCAGATTAGTTTATTTCAACATTAATATTATTATTATTCTTATTTTATATTCTCATTATTCTCATTATTATTATTATTATTATTATTATTATTATTATTATTATTATTATTATTATTATTATTATTATTATTATTATTATTATTATTATTATTATTATTATTATTATTATTATTATTATTATTATTATTATTATTATTATTATTATTATTATTATTATTATTATTACTATTACTATTACTATTACTATTACTATTACTATTACTATTACTAATACTATTATTACTAATACTATTACTATTATTACTATTACTATTATTACTATTACTATTATTACTATTACTATTATTGTTATTATTATTATTATCATCATCATCATCATCATATTTTTATTATTATTATTGGTATTATTGTTAATATTATTGTAAACTTTTTATTATTATTTCAGTTTAGTTCAGATCAATTCAATTCAGTTCAGCTCCATTAAGTTCAGTTCAGTTCAGTTCAGACAATTTTAGTCGAAAAGAACATGGTTTTAGCCTAATAACTTCTTGTAGTAGGTAACATAAACGACAAATGGCAACTAACAAAGTAATCTATTGTAGACACCTCGTTTCTACACCTTCCGCCAACCACCCAGTGATGATTGGGCCGCATGTTTACCACGTAAAGCGATTTATGACATTTCGTAAGTTCGTCGATACATTATAGCTCATACATTCGAGTCAACCTCATGGTCGTCATCTACACGCCGATACGGTCATTTTGATAGTAATTAGAGTACATTTGGAGTCCGGGTCAAAAATTGTTTCCATTTTCTAAAACCGTCTTAAGCCGAGTCGGAATGTTCTAGAATGTTCTAGAGTTTTATTCCTAAATTTTGATCTTTTATGATTAAATCACAGAAAATATCTTCTTTGCGGAATAAGGAAGCATACATCTTCCCTAATTCCTATTTTAAACAGTGGAAATCTTTCTTGTTGAGGAGGAAACCACCCAAGAGAAAACGCAGCAGGAGCCGCGCCTCTTGGAAGATTCGCAAATCCTGCTGCACCTCATCCTGGCTGCTTTTTCCCAATTTTCCGAATATTTCCGGATTTCTTACCTAATCCGACCTTTTTCTAAATTTCTTCTCGTGATTAGTGTAAATAGAGGCCTCCGCTTTACATATTTTTCACGCGAGTGTCCGCCCTTCTCTTCTCCCTTTGCATTCTAAGACCGCGCTCTTGCTTTTTGACGCCTACGTGCTTGCTCTACGCGACCACGTAAGCTCTGATCATTCCGAGTACCAGTCACGTTGCATAGACCGACCAATTTGACCAACTCCACTTAATCAACTTAATCAATTGTGTTTAAATCCTTTTTCAAGGGCATTTTCATATTTGCATACATCAAGTCAACCAACCACTAAACGACAACTTAGTCAATCTCGTTTTGTCAAACATGTAAGTCTGAGGGTGTAAAACCTTTTTAATCTTGTATTTTATTTTCTGTATATAATTAATGTACGAACTCATATCATAGATATGCTCAAACCATTTTCAACAGTAAAGCTTTAAACTGCTTTGATGAAAACAGCAGTGATACGACGTCGAGAAGAAACACATCAACTGCTGCACCTTCTGGAATAGTCGCAGCATCTGCTGCGCCTCTTCCAGGGGCTGCTTATCAGTTGCTGCTCTTCTTCTTCTTCCTCGGGTCTCTGTTTGTTTTCGTCTTTTACTTTTTGTTTTTCTTCATTATTTTTTCCAAACCCTTTTGAGTTTCTATTTCTTAACTTATTTCATAAAGCCCTTTTTTCGACTTAAATTCCTTATAACTAATATTTGTGGGTTTTCGTCATCTAACTCAAACCCGGATTTAAGAGGCTTGATTTATCCATATCAAGTCCCTGGAATTCGTGTTTTGAACATTGCCTTCAGTTTGCTTTCGCTTTAATCCTTTATTGCTAGATTTCATTCTATTTTTAACCATCTTAACTTGAGTTTTGTAAATAAAATCAATCTCGACATTGTACCTTTGTAATCCAATGTAATATCTCGTTTTAACTCGTTCTTTAATCTGACTTATGACCTTTTGTGCATAAACACGCAAAATCACTTCCACTTGAGTCGTATATCAATAATCAATGTAAATTAACCAACTAACAATAACGAACAGCGGATCGGACTTTCACAGTCAGAACCCAGCTCAAGAACAGTCGCAACAGGTGATGCGCCTATTCCAGAGGACGCACCAATTGATGCGCCTGTTCTCGGTTGGTTCCTGTCTCTGAACTCGTCTCGTCTTGACGTATGCTTTCTAACTAGGCTTCTAATCGAATATTATTCATATTATCACTCTTAATTGGACATATTTTCATATTTTAATTTTATTTTCTTTTTCTCATTTTATTCTCTTTTCAAATCCTTCTTTTTGAGCGTATTTATGACCTAAATTCAAGTAATTCATTGTAATTTATTTCTTTGTATTGTTCATATCGTTCTTGTATGATTTATTTCTCTGGCTCATTCACATGTAATTAACTTAAATTTCTACTTTGACCTAATTGAGTGCTAAATTGCTTGTCAACCGACTTAGTTTAAATTCACATGCTAGGATTAATCTATGGATGTTGCATTGCATGCATACAGTTGACAACATATCAAATATAAATAACTTACCTGATCATTAGTAGAGGCCGTTATCGAGGCGGGCGGGATTAGGTGTTCGAATAAAGACCTACCTAATACGTACCCTCAGCCCTTACTCAAGATCTCTATGAACATCCGTGTTCAATAGCACCGTGAGAGTCATTCTAGACATAGAATGCTAAGGGTAACAAATTTCTTAGTGTTCATGTCACTACTTTGTGTCTTGACATGACATGAAGTATTCGAACGGTTCCAATTTTCCATAAAAATTGGTGGCGACTCCACAAATGCAGGCTTGTCAAACCTTTCACTAGTTTCAATGCCTTATAAATCGGTAACAAACCATGACGTGCTTTGGCCCTTTTCTGCCGGGGTTCCGTGGAAGAAGTGCCACCGCCTCGAAACCAACGCGCGGGTTGTTGTGTCCACAGTTTGGCGACTCCGCTGAAGATGACACACTTAGACTAAGTCTAGTGTTACCTAGGGTGAAACTTGAACAAGGTTAGGGAATAGTTTATATGAGACAGTTGTCAGTTTTCATTACTCGACCTTCTTAGATCGTTTTAGCCAGCCTTCCTAGGCTTAACCCAACCAATTCGACCAATCGTTCTGTCTGGACGGTGCAAATTCCTATTTGTGACCAAAGAAGGATAGCGATTGAAGTCAACCATACCATGATTTTTACTCATGTTTGTATCAAGAGCTTTCACTACTCGAGCGAATGGACTAGGAACCGACCCGAATCATGTTTGGCACGGACTTCTCCGCAGATCAGGGTACGCTAGCTTGGTATGGCAACCCACCTTTTAAGCCAAAACCCTTCTAAAAGCACTTAGCATATCGTTATAATGCATATGCCTATGTTTGTAGCATGTAAGTTATCACCTTTTGTAAACAAAACCATGACGAAAATTTCAAAAAACCTTTCTTCAAAATATAAAATGTAAATCATTCAAAATTGGCCTAAATAGGGCAAAGTCAATAAAATCAAGTCGAAACTTTGTCAAAATTTCAAAGGTCTATCATTTTCAAAGTCATTTCGAGTCGACACTCCTACAATCACACACAATGGTTGCTTAGGATAACATTTCAAAACCAACATTTTTAAAATCCGTCACATGACACAAAGAACACACACGTCCTTCCGTTTTGGAGTCATTCCACGAGTCCTTTTTTCTTCGAGTAAATGTGCAAAGTGGTCGATTGTGTCTTGATTCGCCGTCGGTTCTTATCCTCAGTCCAAGATGGTCGGAACTAACGAAAGTCAAGGAAGCGTCCAGGGTCAACCCGATGATAATGGTAATAGTCAAGTCTTAGCTGCACTACTCAGACGCCATACAAGTCAAGATGTCGCATATGCTCGTTTCCAAACAATCGAAGGCCGCATTGTGCTGGTGGAAGCCAGACTCCCTCCTACCGATGGTCCTATTCCTGACACCCCATTGCGCGACGGTCCTCCACCCTTCGAAAAACCTGAGATCAATCCTCCACCTATTCTTACTGAAGCAGAAAAACGTCTTCAATATCTAGAAGAGAAACTAATGTACCTCATGGGGGTGACATCTACAGAGAAAATAGCCGAAAATATAAAGCAGTGAATACTCAACTGCCAACCAACTTCAACATGATTAACATCCCGAAATTTAAAGGGCACGAAAACCCTCTGAACCACATTCGTGCTTTTAAAGATTACATGTCTATCAAGGGCATTAAGCTAGAGATGTTCCTAAGGATCATTCCTTCATCTCTCGACACCATTTCCAAACAGTGGTTCTACTCTCTAGACCACAAGAAAATTTCTACTTGAGATGATGCTGCCATTGAATTCACTAAACAGTACATAGATAATGCTGAGATCCAAGTTAACATATGTACACTAGAGGTTCTCACCCAGAATAAAAAAGAAGGTTTCTCCGACTTCTTAAGTAGGTGGAGAAAGACAAGCACCCAACTTGCTGAGCGTCCAGACGAGGCCACTCTTATGGAGAAATTTGTGGACAATCTAAGGCCTATATATGCAAATCACTTGAGGTACTAAAACATCAAATCTTTAAAAGATTTAACAGTACTAAGTTCGAGGAGCGAAGACGACATTCGCAAAGGACTCTTGTCCAAAACTATAGGGTGCGGATATCAAGGCTCAACATCAACTGGAAGTTGTTCCTACTGTTCCACTAGCAAAACGGATGATGTCAACATCATCGAGTCATCTAAGAGAAACAATACGCCTAGGAAGTTCACTGACATTGGTGACACATACTCAAATGCGCTAAAGAGGTTATCCAAACAGGGCAGAATCCAACCAATAGGACCTAAACCTGACCCAAAAAAGAAGTCTAAGTTCTGGGATGGCAGTGCTTATTGTGAATATCACAGGGGTAAAAGGCATGACACAGAAAGTTGTTATATGTTGAAGAATGCTATTCAGGACATGATCAAAGACGGGCGTTTGCCTATCCCTCCCGCAAGTAAGCCTAACAACACAAAGAATCCTCTTGGAATTCTGATGATCTCGGATGAGAAATCCACGTTGGATTGATCACACCTTATCTTTCCAGTCGAAGATAAGATAAACATGGTTGACCACGGAGAAACCTACTTTACCATCGCAGATTTTGTCGCATGGGCAAACTGCGTGAGTAGACAAATTGCTGAACTAGAAGATGTCGTGTCATTCCTAAGAATCCCAATGTCTCAACTCAAGAAGAGGATGCCACGCAAATGGCCAATACTTTATCCCACGAATCTACAATGCAAGAAGTCATCATGGTAGTTGACAATTTGGTTCAAAATATCATCGATCTAGAGGCCGAAATTCTACACTTGAGAGAGCTCAACACTATCATTAGCGTTTAGACAGACGACGACGAAGACGTTTATCTCAAAGAACACCCTTTATTCAAAGCCTTAGAAGATCTTGACGTGGATCATCTTACTCGATCAGGTGGCCCATATCAAAATGTCACCCTAGAACAGACGAGTACTTCACCTATCAATGAGAATGCCGTGCCTCCGACAGATAGTAATGAGGATTCAGCTACTAATCACCTAATGAAAAAACTACAGGGGATAAAGGATGATCTTTCAGTCTGGCAGCTAGTGGCCAGTTCATTTCCACATAGCCAAGCTTTACTGTAAGCATTGGCTAAACTCAATATAGCACGCGACTCTGCTCCTGACGATGTAGTCAACCTAGTCCCCCAGGACTCAATCAAGCTAAGTAACCCAGTTACTTTGTCAAATGAGGACTTGCCACCTTTTGGCATCACTGACAATCTACCTTGTACATCACTGTCACATGTCTTAAGAAGAATGTACCCATGACACCAGTGGATGATGGCTTCATAGTCAATGTTATACCGCTAAAAACGGCATATAAACTTGCCATGAGAGAGTCGGATTTGACCCCGACTAATCAGGGTGTTCGCGCATATGATGGGACATGGCGTAAAGTAATATGACTTATCAATCTTACTGTAGCCACTGGCCAGTTGAAAGAAAGGTCAATTTCCAGATAGTAGACATCGACGCATCGTTTAACATACTTCTAGGTAGGCCATGAACTCACGCTTTCAAAGCTGTGACATCCACACTTCCCCAAAAGATCAAGATCCCTTTCGATAGCCGAGTAGTGACGATCACTTCGTCACCCATTAAAGCAGTAATCGAGAAAATGTCCAAGAACCAAGTTGTGTTGGATCCAGTGCACGAGCTAGGAGGGTTCTAGATCACCAATCTCGTGGAAAGTGAATTGGATCCTCTATACTTCAAACCGTATTCTAACCTAGTGGTCAACAACATACTCAAATCCTAGGGATACTTCCTGGAAATGCCACTAAACCCTATCAGGAATAATACTTTCCCGTCTTTCAAGAAGGGTCGCGCCCAGAAGATACCATTTGGATTGGTATATAAACCTACAAAATCAGAAGCTTTTGAAATGCTCGCTCAAGTTCATAATCGTAAACATCAAGGAGTCCAAATGCGGTCGTATCACCCTACACTGAATGGGTATTTTGTCAAAGAAGGAGACCATGAATCTTTTCACGGGTTTCCTGAACCTTGGATATTCAAAGGCAACAAGCTAGCCAAAATCGAAGTATTCCATGATTGCTACTTTATTTCTCAGGAAACGGTTCCTACGGTTAAAACTCGTCTGACACCTTATCTCGACGAACAAGCTGTTCGCCTTTTGTTCGGAGAGGATCGATTTGTCAAGCCAGTCCAAGACGAGATAATTACCATGATACTATGGGATGCCCATTTTAACCTTGTCGCACTCATCACAGATGCAGGTCCAAACAATCAGCAGAAAGAATGGAGAAAATCGATCAAATGGACCAATAACCAAGGAAGGCTCTTCAAGCTCATAATTGGAGAAGAAGAGATGTTCAAAGGAGAAATGGAAGATAACGAGTTCAAGTCTGAGTCAGACTCGGAGTCGGAAACTGAGTCTAAGTCTAGAGAAGTTGCTAAAGAGTCTCCTTCTATTGTCACTCCTCATCCCATCATTCCTCCTAGCACAGTGTCGTCTAGTAGCAGTAACCTGCGGAATGTCCCGGCTACTGTCCCTCTAACGCTACTGACTACTGCGCATATGGCTTCTTTGTTTCAGCTATTTTCAAACATTAATATGAATAAATCTAATTCTTCTTACTCTTCGTGTTATCTTGATTGCAATTTTGTTTATGATGATATTGAGGATGATCCTGACCCAGACTCAATCGATTTGCCTCCCTACATAAACAAAGAAATACTAGAAGAGGGGGAAGGGGCACCAGTTATGGAGAACACTGAACCTATAAACGTAGGGATAAATTTAGAACCCCAAGAACTTAGGATACGGAAAACCCTAGACCCAATTGAAAGGGCTCGTTTCATCGACATCCTTCGCGAGTTCAAAGACGTCTTCGCTTGGTCTTACAAGGACATGCCAGTAATAGACAGAGACATTGCAGAACATCGAATCCCAATCAAACCAGGTTTCAAGCTTGTAAAGTAGAAGGTTCGCCGAATGAGAACAGAATAGGTTCTCAAAATTAAGGAAGATGTAGACAAACAATTCAAAGCCGAATTCATCAAAGTTTCTAAGTACTCAGACTGGGTGGCTAACATAGTCCCCGTACCCAAAAAGGATGGGCGAATTCGGGTTTGTGTTAATTTCAGAGATTTTAACAAGGCGAGTCCAAAAGACCACTTCCCACTCCCACATATCGACATACTAGTAGATAATACAGTAGATCATGCGCTCCTTTCTTTCATGCATGGGTATGCAGGATACAATCAGATCAAGATGGCTGAAAAAGATATGCATAAAACGACGTTCTTCACTCAACGAGGTACCTATTGCTATACCGTTATGCCATTCGGGTTAATCAATGCTGGAGTAACATATCAACGTGCCGTAACAACCTTGTTGCATGACATGATGCACAAAGAGGTAAAGGTATATGTAGATGACATAATCGTTAAATCCAAGGATAGGCAAGGTAACATCGCCAACCTTCGCAAGTCCTTTCTCAGATTACGCAAATACAACATGAGGCTTAATGCTGAAAAGTACGCATTCGGGGTCACGTCCGGCAAGCTGTTACGATATGTACTCAGTCAAAGAGGAATAGATATTGATCTATTCAAGATCAAGGCTCTAATCAAGATTCCACAGCCGCAGATAGAAAAGGAAGTTCGAGGTTTACTGGGCAAGGTACAATATATAAGCCGCTTCATTTCAAATCTCACTATGATCTGCGAACCCATATTTAAGAAGCTCAAGAAAACGGATCACACTATGTGGGACGACGATTGTCAAAAGGCATTTGACACAATCAAGGAGATCTTGGCTAAGCCACTTGTTTTGATGCCATTGTAAAAAGACCAGCCTCTATCTCTATACCTCAAAGTCAGAGAAACAACCATGGGGGCTATGCTCGCGCAGACCATCGGAAAAGAAGAAAGAGCTATCTACTACCTTAGCAATAAGTTCTTGGAATATGAGACTAAATATACACCTCTTGAAAAGATATTCCTCGCTCTTGTGCGGGCAACCAAGAAGCAACATCATTACATGCTTAGCTATTCCGTCAGGGTGTACTCGAAGATCGACCCTATCAAATACATTTTTGAAAAACCTATCTTAAATGGGCGTTTGGCACGATGGACTTTATTGCTCTCAGAGTTCGATTTCAAATATGTACCTTTGAAGGTCATCAAAGGACGAGCGGTAGCCGAATTCTTCGCAGACAACCCAATTCATGATACCCAAGTAACAGATATATGGCCATTTCCAGATGATGATATTCTACACGCCAATACAAAATCATGGGATCTCTATTTCGATGGGGCTTCCAATCTTAGAGGGTACGATATAGGAGTGTTTCTCATTTATCCTGAAGGCGAGCATACACCGATTTCTTGCAAACTGGACTTTGAGGTGACTAATAAAGAGGCAGAATATGGGGCCTGCCTCATTGGTTTACAAACAGTAGCCAGTTTAGGCATCAAGAGACTCCGAGTTCATGGCGACTCCTCCATAATCATTAATCAAATTACCGGATCTTGGAAAATCCAGAGTGAAAGCCTTGCACCATATCAACCTAGGATAGATCAAAACGCTCAATTCTTTGACCAAGCGGTCTATTTACATCTACGTCGAGAAGAAAATCAGTTTGCAGACGCTCTTGCAAAACTTGCATCCTTGATCAACATCCCCGACAGCATGATAGAAATGCCATTGTGTATCAAGCGATGGTCCGAACCATCTTATGTCCACTTCTTATTGTTGAAAATGAAAATAAAGAGGAGCCTTGGTACATAGCCACTTTGAATTACAAGCTCAACGGTGAATACCCACCAGAAATGGATAAGAGGGGACAGCGAGCAATACGTTTGCTAGCATCTCAATATGTCCTGAATCAAGGGGAGTTATACAAGAGAACGCCACAAAGCGTCATTTTGCTTTGCCTTAATCATTCAAAAGCAAATAAAGTTATGGAAGAAGTCTATGATGGAGAATGTGGTCATCATATGAGTGGACCAATGATGGCAAAGAAAATCATGCGTCAAGGCTACTACTGGACGACAATGTAAACGGATTGCATCAAATACATAAGACATTGCCACAATTGTCAGATCTTCAGGAATGTGCAACATATCCCACCATCTCTGCTATACACGATGACATCTCCTTGGCCATTTTCTAGTTGGGTAATCGACATCATCAGAAAGATCACTCCAGCTGGAACGGGAGGTCATTGTTTCATTTTGGTGGCCATCAATTATTTCACAAAATAGGTAGAAGCGGCGTCCTATACTGCTCTAACATCCAAGCATGTGGCTAAGTTCATACAAACCAATATCATCTGTCGATATGGGTGCCCACATGAGATAATCAGTGACAACGGGTCCTATTTCCAGACAGAAACTGAATAGTTGCTGGCCAAGTATAAAACTAAGCATCATCACTCTTCACCTTATCGACCTCAGACTAATGGTGCGGTGGAAGCACCGAACAAAAATGTCATCATGATCCTCAAAAAAATGATCGACAACTATCGTGACTAGCCTAATAAGATATCCTTTGCATTATGCGAATATCGAACCTCAGTCAGGACGCCCACTGGGGCCACTCCTTTCTTTTTAACATATGGCATGGAAGCCGTACAACTAGTAGAGATAAAGATCCCGTCACTACGCATTCTATTCGAAAGCTAAATCCCGGAAGCAGAATGGATTAGGGATAGATATGAAGAACTCATCCTCTTAGACGAACGTGCCTTGCATAATGTCCAGACATATCAAGCACGAATTAGAAGAGCCTTCAACAAGAAAGTCAAACCCCGAAACATCAAAGAGGGAGACCTAGGGCTTAAATCTGTACGAGCTCTTCTGCCAGTCGACCCAAGGGGGAAATTCAAGCCTAATTGGGTCAGGCCTTACCTAGTCAAATCCATACTCCTAGAGGGTGCGGTTAGACTTACAGACCTAGACGGGAATGAGTTTTCAAATCCGGCTAATCTAGACCAACTTAAGAGATATTAGCCTTAGAATAGACCATAAATGCGCCACACGGGATCCACGTGCCGCTTCTGCGACACGTTATACACGGCCCCGGCAGCCTCAAAATGCGTGTTACCTCGCTCTTGCGTTTTGATATTTTTTTTTGACTTTATCCTCAGTATCATCTAATAACCTAATTTCATTTTTAAGAGTAAGTAAAGCACCATGCTTATTCCCTACGTTCATTACAAGCTCTTGCTTCGAACATTTATTCCTTTATATTTTCTACTTTGATCTACGTTCCGGGTTTGATTTCATTTTCAATGAATACGTAGGCAATCCTTCACAGGATATAACCCAATTTATTTTAATCCAAGAAATGTAAATAGAAGGACATTTGATTTGGCACTTGAAATTCGAAAGAATAAATAAAGGGAATCGATTTAAAGTTTCTAACTAAAATAACGAGTTTATTCATTTATTATAATAATACGCCAAATAATACATTAACTAATAAATGCTGAAGTAAATGCTAGGCTAGGATTCTAAAAATCCCGCCATTTATTACAGATAATAATATAATAATAAATGATAATAAAGACTTAGGCTATTTCTATTCTTCCATTTTCCCACTGCCTTTGTCATTCTTGTCATATTTCTTGTCTCGACCTCGAGGGGGGGAGCTCTTGCGTTATTTCTGACCTAATCACCAATGGTCTTTCTGGAGGCCTAGTATTTCTATTCCGATCCACAACCATCCTCTCAACTGGAGTATTCTTTGGCTTCTTCTTCGGGCGGACGACTCGGAATGCAGCCTCTTCTTCTTCTTCAGTCAAGTATGTCTGGTTCTCTTTTGCCACCTCGTGGATCTTGTAGTCAATCGGCTCATGCTTCCTTAGCTTTTCACGCTCTTCCAAAGTGCTAGCCTTTGTCCACTGCAAGTAAGAATCCAACACCCACAACGAACCAACTGGGATGGGTATAAACTACATGTTTCTTTGGGCTCAATGAAGTGCCCATTCACGACAAGACTCGGATGTATGCGCCAGTGCTGTCTGCCGTACGGTGTCAAGCTTCGAAATTTTCTACTTCATGCCCACTTGCCTCATCAACCTCTCCAGGAATATGCTGACCATGAACACCGGACCAGGGATGCGAATAGATCGACTAGGATCAAGGGATGATACTGTCGTCAATGCTCTGAGATACCACCAAGGGACGATCCATCTAATCAAGGGGCTACCTTCGCTCTTTAGTTTTTTCTCCCAATATTTGCACACTCGAGTAAAGTCCACCATGTATAGCCTCGTACTCATCACGATCGATCATAATCGATATCTAAGCACGTCAACTGGGGGCTCAATCAATCGCAGTCTCTCAATCAGCCAGATCTACAAAAGGGACAAGCATTAGTATCCATTTATCCTAGAGGACCCGCGGCCAAAACCAACAAAAAAAAAGCGAAAAAAAATGAACGAAAAAAAAAAAGAAAAGAAGCGGGATCGTTTTACCAGTAAAATGATAAGACTTCCTAGATAGGAAAGCTCACGGTTTGCCTTTCAGTTATCCAACCCTAAGATTGTCTCACCTAGTACCAAGCAAGCTAGGCTCTTGCGGAGTTCCATTTGCTCGATAATACCCAAGAATCGCGGGTTACCTCTCATTTCCGCATCAACGTGGCCCTTTAAGACAAAGCAGTGAAGAAGGCAAAATCCTAAGGATCTACGCTTCGCCGCATATGAAATGGAAGGGTCCTCCCTATCTATGAAACGGTCTAAAAAGTCGAACATTCTTATGCTTTTAGAGGTCACAAGTTGATCCATCTCTGCCTTTGTCAGTCCTAAAAGGTCCATAAATTTATTTTTATATCCTTGGGAGCTAGATGGTAAGGCCAGAAGGTTTTATTTATCTCACCCTTCAATCGCTGCAAATTCCTCAGGAAAAGGACATATTTCGCCACCAGGAAAGGCAAATACGTGAAAACCAGGGTTCCAATATTCAAGACAAGCATCAAGGAACGGTCTTACCACTTTTACTTTCCCGAAGCTGATGATCGATCCAAAAGCACCCATGTCATGCTTCTCCGTGTTTGAAACTCGTTCGTCCATTCTTTGAGTTGGGATTCGAAGGCATCCATTTTTTGCAAAAATATATTTTTTGAGAGAGATTGTATGTATCTTATGAGCTACGGACTAATAGAAGGGAGAATTATGAGAATAGAAGCTAACCCGAGGCCTCTATTTATACTATTCGGCATTTCCTAATTCTGCTCAGGAACAGACCACCTCAAGAGACGATGCATCAACTGCTGCGCCCCTTGGAAGTGTCACTGCTCTTACTGCGCCTCTTCCCCAGCTCTATTTTCTGCTAATTTGCGCGGAGGATCTTTCCTATTCCCGGTTTAGCTAATATTTCATATTCCTATACGAAATTATTTGGTAAATTCGGAAATTTTCTTTCCTTACCAAATTTCTACACCTGTTTCGCTGCAGAATCTTATTCCAACGTGGGTTCGCTTTTCGAGACGACATCGTCATTTCACATTTTAACACGAACACACTTACTCATTTCATTTATTTTTTTTTATTTTTATTTTTGGGGAATCATTTCACTCCCTCCTCTCGCCACTTTTTTTATTTATTTTCACCTCTTTTACACTTACTTTTTTTCATTTATTTTCTTTTTTTTAGGGGGAAGCACTCCCGTCGTCCGTCGCACGTCGAGTAATTTTCTTGCTCATTATACGGCACTTATTTTTTGTTTTCTTACTCAATACAGGGCACTTTTTTTCTTCTTTTTTACTTTTATTTCTGCATTTTCGACTTTATTTCTACATTTGTGTTTACGACCTACCGATCATAAACACAACCCTTACACATTTTGTTTGGTACCGTCGTCGTGCATTCGACCGACCCGTTCGACCAACTCAACATTAATCAACATGTTTTTCAACAACATATTTTCAAAACAAAATCCTTTTTTAAGGCACTCTTTTAAACTTCTTTGATCGTGAGTAGTCACTATGAGAAAACCGTCTCTAAAGTCGTATACGTCGCAAACATCAATACACGTAAGTTTGTGGGTGTAAACAACTCATTCATTTCATATCTTTACTATTTTTATGAGTTTATATGCATGAACAATGCATAACACGATTCAAATATTGATTAGACGAGTCAAAACTGGATTTTGGCCTGAGACAGGGGCTGCTTGTATAGCAGAGAGGCTCGCGCCTCAATGCCCTCTCAGGCCTTAATCCGGCCTTGTTTGTTCTCGTCTTTCCTCTTTATTTCATTTCTTATTTTTAATCGGTTTTTACCATTTCAAATGTTCCAAATCATTTCTATGACAAACTTTTTAGCCATAAATTATAATCACCCTTGGTTCCATATACCATGACTGTTTAATCCGTGACTCGGTGATATTAACTGGTTATTACATTTTAAAGTAAATTCTTTTCTTTTATTGACTATTGTAATTCATTTTCATGGTAAACATATTTTCACCATTACAAAAATCATCCTTGGTTCTTTATACCATGACGGTTTATTCCATGACTCGATGATATTATTGGTTATTTACAAATTAAAGGGTATTTTAACCCCCTTTTATTTTATTTACCATTTTTCTCATTTGTTTACATTTGTAAATATATTAGTCATAATTCACAATCATCCTTGGTTCCTTATACCATGTCGGTTTAATCCGAGTACGATGACAAACATGACTAATTACAAAGAAATGAACTTAACATATTAGTTCATATCAAACATTTTAAATTTTTATTTATAAATTACACTTTTCAAACTTGCAAATCCGACAACGAATATTACTAACACAATAGTAATTATTCCGAGTCATACAAACAATATTTGCCACTTGTCGATTTTGTGACTTAGGAAGTCGGGTCTAGAAGTTTAAGAGAGAAGGAGGGGGCGGACTCTCGCGTGAGAATTTTGGTGTGTGAAGGTTGGTATTTATAGAGAAATGTGGGATAGTAGGTCGGTTGAGTTTACTTGGAGGCTAAGCAGACACCCCAAAGAGGCGCGAGCTACCTAGTGACTGAAAGGGGTGTACTGTCCCTTTCAGAAATTTGGATTTTTCATTTGTTCTAACCAATGTTTTGTTGGTTGTGATTTGTGGTCTTTGATGGTTGCTTAACCGTGTAAGCTTACTCTTGGGTGTTATTTGGGGTAGGTATTTTGTGTCCTTAACTCGGGTTTGACCCGTGTGAGTCGGGATTTGAATTTTGAGTCGGTTTTTGGCCTGGTGTCGGTTTTGAATCTAATTAGGGTCATTTCAATGCAAATGGCAAGAAACCATTCATGGCATTATTTTCGATATTCAAGATTTGGTTTGACTCGAGTTGACTCGAGTTTCGGGTTTCTGAGTCGGTTTTGGGTCCGAAGACGGTTTTAACTCTAAATAGTGTTATTTTAATGCAAATGAAGTTAGAAAACTTTTGAAATCATTTTTCATATCCGAGTAGTGCATTAAGCCATCTCATATATAACCAATGCACGCACGCATATCAAAAACACGTTATAGTCCGATCATCATCGGGTGGTTTTTGGAAGGTGCAGATACTGGGTATCTACAGAGCCCCCACTTTGACCGAGGCTTGGACAGGGCAAAAGTCAAAGTATGGCCTCCAGGTCAATCGAAGATTACAACCTAAAGACCATTGTGACGTCGAGGCGACTCAAAAGCGTTTGAGCCAAGGACCTGCCGTCGGGAAGGGCGATGTCGAGGCGACTCGGGATTCGAGTCAAGGACCTGCCGTCGGGAACATTTTAGAGTCTGTCGACTTTGATGCGGTCGTTTAAAGTCCATTAGACTACGTATAAAGGCTCGCCAGCCATAATAAGGAATCATACCCGAGGCATCTTCGGGATACGTCCTTGAATTATTTGCGCGCAAAGGCTCGCCAGCCGTGTTAAAGGTGCGTTTTGAGGCTCGCTAGCCATATTGAATATGCGTTGGGAGGTTCGCCAGCCATATCGAATGAGTGTTGTAAGGCTCACCAGCCATATTGGAGGTACATTTTAAGGCTCGCCAGCCATGTTGAAGGTGATGCATTTTGAGGCTCGCCAGCCATCGATGGACGAATGATCGACTATGGGAAATAGCCTGAAACATCGGGCTTATTTCAAGATATTGTCTGGTAATGACTTCCAACCAGGTTGACGTTGATAGGTTCGGCTAGGGAGCAACAAACTCCAACTTGCTGAGGGTCCTAAAGGAACTCTGTGGGGATAAATCATATATGCAAAGCTCTATGGAAAACCATTTAGGGAGAGCGCTGCGTCGGGATCATGAATGATGTTGTGAGGATCTTTGAAAGACTTATGTGAGATCCATTTGAAAATAGGCACTTGCTGGGGAGTTAGAAACTTCTCAAGACTTGTGGGGATATGAGTTGCTACTCATTGGGAGGTAGCGTATGCCATGTAATCGACACGGTTAAAGCCCTTGGGCTTCACGGGTCGACGTTTGTTGGGAAGAGTCCGGTACTCAGTTGGAGTGCCTTTTTCTTCTCAAGATTACCTACATGGTTAGTGACCACACAAATCCACAGTCGTATAGACAAGAACGTAACATCCAAGCATATAAGCACGTAAGCACATAAGCATGTGAGAAATTAGCATGTAAGCAACTAGCATATAATATCTCACGTGAGGGGAGATAGAAGTTTTGAAAGTTGTGAAGCTTGAAAGCTATTAAGAGTTTGAATTGGTTGCTCCTAGATACGTGATTTGATATATTGGAGACACGTGACCTTTGGAACATTGACTCACACGGATGCTTACTGACAGACTGATAAACAGGCGGTTATGAACGTGATACAAAGTCGGTATTGACACGACACGGGGGTGACTTTAACAGACTTTGCATATGTAAGTGCAACACCTAGCCAAGGAAGGGTGACAACGCGTATCAAATCCCTGAGGTAGAAGGTCCGCTCGGCTGGGGAACACGAATTGATTATCTTCTCCAGACATCTTTGCCTCCGTTTGCTTACTTGAGACCCCTTCTCGAGGTATAATGATTTGGAGAGTGGAACCAACATCTTGTCATCTTCCGAACCAAGCACTAGGGTATAGGAGGTTTTATTTTGGACTATAGTTGATACTCAAAAGATGTTTGAGGATAAAGGACAGGTTGCGTCTTGAAAGAGAAGCCCCAGAGTGAGTAGGTGGGAATTTGACAAAATAGGGAATGGGCGACGTCTTAAGGAAGAAGCCCCCAGTAAAGATGTATAAGATTAATTTTTGTAGCTCAGTGGGCTGCTCTTGAAGATTAATGGTGATGGTTGAGATTGAAATGGGTGTGCGGTTGTGTCCTTGTTGGGGGACTGCCTACGTATTCACGTGTTTGCGAAATCAAACCAGATCGTAGTTCTGAGATGTTTTTTCGAGGGTTAAAAATTGGAATTATTTTGACAGGGATATGCGGTTGTGCCCTTATAATAGGACTGCCTACATATTCGCGTGTTTGCGAAATCAAACCAGATCGTAGTTCAGAATGTGTGTTGATAATTGAAATTGAGGTGTGTGGTTGTGTCCTTGAAGGACTGCCTACGTATTCACGTGAAGTGAAATAAAACCAGATCGTAGTTCAGGATGTGTGCTTGTATTCACGTGAAGTAAAATCAAACCAGATCGTAGTTCAGAATGTGTGCTTAAGCGAGTTGTTAGGACCTTAAAGTGTGAGGGTCACGACGGTAAATTCCTTTTGGTGTCTCATCTGAATGTGTGCCTAAGCGAGTTGTTAGGACCTCAAAGTGTGAGGGTCACGACGGTAAACTCCGTTTGGTGACTCGAGAAATTGATTTGAGATAATTCCTCCTTGATCATTAATCGAAGAGGTGTAATTTGTGAAGATGTTCCTTATCATATGAGCACACTAAAAAGTGGACCCTAAGGGTAGATTGGGTATGTCCCGTTCTCGGTAGCAAAGCATTCGAGGACTTTGTATCTGGGTCAGGGTGAAAATGGCTTCGACATTATGGAATGTGGAGCTTGGTAATAATAGGTTTGTTTGACATATAAAAATCTGGAGTTGAGGATCACGACGGTAAATCCCGTTTGGTGACTCGAAGGTTGATTGGAGAGAATTTCCTCTTGATCATGGATCGAAGAGGCATAGTTCGTGAAAATGTTTCCTGTTATGTGAGCACACTAAAAAGTGGACTCAAAGAATGAAATGTACATGTCCTATTCCGGGGAGCAATGTTTTTTTTGAAGATTCTGTATCTGGGTCAAGGTGGAAATGGCTTCGACATTAGGAAATGTGGAGCCTTGTAATAAAAGGTTTGTTTGACTGATAAAAATCTGGAGCTTGTATTTGTGGTGTTTAGGCCGATGGGTTATGGTTTATAATGTTGTGCGGAATGGGGTCTCATGCTTGATGTGGCCTGAGTACGGAATGATTGGTAAATAATTTGGGATAAGAATCCCATGTCTGGACCTTAAAGGTTAAGGTGTGATATTACGAGCTTGAGGGGAATCCTCAGAAGCCTAGATAGGTCTTCCTGTAGTAGTCTCTGGAAGGACTTAGGGGTGAAGCAGTGTTGGTTAAGGTTTTGGTGTTTGGTATTTTGGACTCATTGGTCCGGAATTTTGTGTGTTGGACTCATAGGTCTTGGGCTTTGGACTTGTTTGTTCTGGACTTGTTGTTTTTGACTCATGGGTCCTGGGCTTTGGACTTGTTGGTCCTCGACTTTATGGGTCCCGGGCTTTGGACTTGTTGGTCCTGGACTTGGTGTTTTGGACTCATGGGTCCTGGATTTTGTATGTTGGACTCATGGGTCCTGGACTTTGGACTTGTTGGTCTTGGACTTGGTGTTTTGGACTCATGGGTCCTGTATTTTGTATGTTGGACTCATGGGTCCTGGGCTTTGGACTTGTTGGTCCTCGACTTGGTGTTTTGGAGTCATGGGTCCTGGGCTATGGACTTGTTGGTCTGGGACTTGGTATTTTGGTGTTGGACACGTTGGTCCGAAGATTGAAAAGTGACGTTTTTTTTTTAATTCCGTCATTTGAAATTGACAGGAAATAACGAATTTGAATTTCGCTATTTTGTTTTTTGTTTGAAAAGGACGGTTTTTAAATCCGTCGTTTGGAATTGTGGGAAAATAACGAATTTTGAATTTCGCTATTTCATTTTTGTTTGAAAAGGACGGTTTTTTTTAATTCCGTCGTTTGGAATTTGTGAAAATAGCGAATTTGAATTTCGCTATTTCATTTTTGTTTGAAAAGGACGGTTTTTTTAATTCCGTCGTTTGGAATTTGTGAAAATAGCGAATTTGAATTTCACTATTTTGTTTTTGTTTTGGCTTTAGCCTTGGCTTTTGATTTGGCTTTACTTTTTGCTTTGCCTGTGGGTGAATGGCTTTTCGCTTTGGGCCTTTGATTTTGGCCTTAGGTGAGTAGCTTTGATTTGGCTCTGGCTTTGGCTTTGGGTTTGGAGATTGCCCGAATGGCTTTATTGGTTCTTTTAAGGTAAAGGTGCAGACGGGGATGTACCTATTGGTGAGAGGTTGATACTTGGTGATGGGATGCTTTTGTGGGGAATGGGCTTGCCTTCTGTCATTGATCGTGAACAAGGAGATGTTCTGGGTTCGTCATAAAATCTCTTTGATAAGAGCTCGTTCTAGATTGGGTGCTAATGAAAGGTTTCTATTGCCAGTCATGGAATAGGTAAAGAGAATGGACATGGAGTTTTGAGTCCTCTGCTTACTCGGTACGGAACGTCACTCGAGTGTACTCACATTGAATTGGAACATGTTGTTTATTTTAAATCAATTCTCAAATCAGTTCTCGTTGTCAACGGGAAATGGTAAAGTGGAGAATATATGATAGTTGAAAATTGTGCTTTTATTTAGATAAATAAGATGTTAGCACAGACTCGATGTGTAACAACCACGGTAAAACAAGAATATAAATTAAGTTCAAGGTGGCGGAAACACCCTGACACCGCGGTAGCTACTAAAAAAAATTGAGTACTTAAAAGTAATACAAGGTCTACGGGGAATAAATACCCCTATAACTGAAATGAAATAAAAGTCTGAAACATGAGTCAAATAAAACTAATAGAGTGCGCTAAAACAAAGGCGCTCACTCGATGCAACCCCAACAAATAATAATAAGCAACCATCAACCACCTGTCAGTCATAAGAATGACAGCCACAGTCAGTGGGCAGTATCTTGGACGTCCTCCCAGCCATATTACATCATGATAAAGTAACCAAGTAATTAAGACAGATCAATATTGAACAAATGACTTATCAATAAACATATTATACAATTAAAATTTTATGCTCATTATAAATTAATCACACTTTAAAATAAATAAATCAAACGACTCATTTAATAAACGTAAACTTATTAAACCAAACATATTAAACCAGTTACCACTCAGTAAGGCAAAACGTCAAGGCAACCCATCACTGTTACCTTATCCCTACGGTAGGACTACATTAAATATACGGTCCTAGTCTAAGTATGGCCACACTCTCGGGAAAAACGTACCCCGATTCGACAATCACCAAGCCTATAAACATCCGGGCTGATAACCCCATAGACTCCATATTAGCCTATAAACAATCAGCCTAATAGGATGACTCCGACCTACCTAGATTGCCCATACACACAGCTTCTAGGATACAAGTGAAGTGGATAATTTAAGATGATTCTTTATTACTAAGTCGGTTAACCAATAATATGGGCAAACAATTACAAAACTTACGACAGTCAATTGAGTGCAAAAATGACAACAGCATCCACAAACATGCTTTTAATATTATATTACATACTATACCTGACCAAACCATTAAAATTTTTTTTTTTTTCGACAATAGTAAACTGAGATAGATTAAGAAACAGCTACAAAGTGCATTATGGTACAAATAAAGGGGGAAGAGAGCCCCCAAAACTACTAGATACTTGAAAAACAGAAGAAACAGTAAAAGTAGTTGATGATAAAATACGATATTTCTTAAAAGGGCGGTGGTAATGAGCATCGAACACAGAAGACAGAATCCCCTTTCTCTTTATCCCCGTAACCGTGGTAGTAGAACGAGTGTACCTGCAATGAAAAAGTGAAACACGAACAGGGTCAGAAGAACATTTATTCGAACAAGTAGTGTGTCGAGTCATTCTAGCTTTCCCCTGAGAAGGACAAGCTGCTCTCAAACTATGTGAATGTTCCTTGTGCTCCTTAACTGCGGTGAGGTTAAACTGGACAAAAGAGACCTTGCTAACACAGAAAGAAGCTAAAGTGAGACGAGCCTTGTTATCAACCTGGAAGGCAGCATCCTCGTGTACCAACTTAATCTCCTCTTGAACAAAGCTCTCCGGTGTAGGAGACGATGTGGGAACTTCTGTTGTCCCTTAAATTTCTTCATTTTTGAGTTCCCGTCTCGATAGTTTTTGAGGTGAGGGTACGCACCCTCATGAAAGACATGGACCTTGGGTGATAGAAACCCAAATTTTTGCCATGTAATAATTTCTCATAATCTTGAGATGAAAGTGTAAGTGTATTATGAGATCGTTTCTTGGTGAAAATGAAATGAGAAGACGTTGAGTTAATTGAGGAGGATGAAAGGTAGTCAGCTTCATCATTCAAGGTCTCGCCTGGAACACTGCTACTCTCGGAATCCATGGAATCCATAGGCACATCAAGGGAGAGAATTGGAGCACAATCCATATTCGTCACCAATCCGGGTTCTGGATCTTGGAGAGAAGAAACACGCCTTTTCCCAATTTGAACCTCAGTGCCATCCGTCGTGCCTACTACAACTCGCTTGCCATTGTGATTAATTGCGAGAGCCTGCACAACTTCTTCCAGCTCGTGAATAATGTCTTTGTTATGAGGTTCTACCACTCGTGCTTCCTTCAATGTAGCACTTGCCTATGAAAGCCGATTCAAATGTCTAAGAGCCACGGCTTTACGGAAAAGGGCGTTAACATTATTTGGAAATAAGGTTAAAACCGTATTACAGAAGAGTAGTGCTCCGTCAAAAGCATGAATTTTGTTGGAACAAGCAGCTAAATTCAGACACAAAGAAACAACTAAGGATAGGATAGAATTTAAATCGAGGTCAGAATTATCCTTTAGGGCCACACCCAACTGACTGCTGGCCTGATCATAGCAATCCCCTGCCAAAGCAAACTGATGTTCTCGAAAGAGGCTATTTCCAAATTCTTTGAGGGCATGAATTTTTGAAAAAGGGGAACCATCTAACTGTGTAAGAATATTCTGTAAAGCAGCATCAGCACCTACCAACTTGTCACTACCAAAAACAAAAGCGAAGTACTCAAGAAATTCGACGCCAGAAACTGAAGTTATGATCGGAGAAGACTAAGACTTTTAGAAAAGAAGAAACATAAAGGAATAGGAAAACAGAACTAGAGGAGAGACTACTACAACCGATCCATCCACCATAAACCAACTCGAACAAGCAACCTCCGCCTAACACTCGAGCAAAGAGCTTAAGCAGTGAAAAAGACCCCACCGAAGGAGAAACTGAGTTGACAACATCCGACCAAAATGCATATTAAAAGGCCTAACATAAAAATACTGCAAATCGACATTAAAGATCAGAGATATAGCACAATCAAACGACATTAAACGACATTAAACACTTTTTCTTAGCTGCCCAAAACATGTGATTTCACACAAGCACAAACGAACCGCAAGGTACATGGAACTGGAGTGCAAAGCAAACGAAATTGATTTCGGAAGAGGAACGAAAGACGGAAAAATGATGAGGCAGCTTAGCTCAAACAAGACGTGAAAGCAAAAGGAATAGGAAAAAAACGACCCAATTGAATTTGTCGTTGAAGCGAAAAAGCTGAGGATTAAACGAAAATGATACCAACTTTTGAAAGACCGACATACAAGCAAGGATGGAGTAACCAAGTAGTCGGTGTTAAAAGACGACGGAAACCGGCAGCAAAGGAGACGGTAACAGATCGGAGAAGACAAATCTCAGCCCAGGCAAACTAAATTAAAGATGGAGGAAACCAGGTGGGTCAAAATCAGAGCATTAAGAAACCGTGGTTAAGCATTAGGAACCACCGGAGATCAGCCAAAGATCGACTGCATCTCCAGCGGTGCCGGAGGAGCGAGGAGAAGGTCGGTGGGTGGGCGGTGGCAGTAGATCAAAGAAAACCTAAAGTTTGGGAAAGGTAGAGAGAAGGTCGGCTAAAGAGAGCTTTCTAGAGATTTTTTCTATTTTTTGAAAGCTTTAATACCATTAAAATATTAATGTAAATAAAATGTGAGATGCAAACCCCTTTCATCATTAGAAAAATTTGTCAAGGCACTACTAACAATCACATACTGGTTGTATAAACATCTCAATAACAAGACAAGAAGTTCTGCCTAATTTGCGAAAACATGCATCATTATTATTAAAGTCCCCAATAACCATAATGATATGCTACATTCATGTAATTAACAATCCTATTAAACGCATATTAATTATCAATGCACACTATAACGAATATTACCATTCTTTCGTACAACTTAACGATGAGCATTAATATTTAATTATATACTACATGGTTTATGCCTTTGTTCGTTTAATAATGCACACACACAAACAAACACTATGAAACTACTCACGAAAAGATCTAAACATGAGATTATAAACTTAATTATTAAAGCTTTGCATACAATCATTCACCTCTACTACATCCCATATATAAATTTAAGACAGATAAAATCCATACGTAAAGAACCAGCACAAGCATCACAGCACAGACGTAACTAGATAGCAAAAACATTCACAACAAACTCACAAATCTACTGAACAATTATCGACCAATCTGCATACAAGACCGCAAAACCGCAATGTAATACCGAACAATCGCCGACGTTACCTTTTAGTGCTTAATCTTCAATCGAATCGTCAACAACGTAAGAGTCGGCGTCCGGGTCGTCCGAGTTTGAACCTATGTCAAAAACGGAATGAAACGGCGTTAACTTACACGTTTTAAGGCTACTGGGAACCCTATAATATGAAACCAAGTTGAACAAAAATAATACGAATACGATCTTTACCGCGAGATGAAGAGAATGGCGCAAAAATTACTGAAAACCGTTAAGAAACGAGAGAGAACGGAACTGCCGAAAAGGAGTGTTTGAAAAGAAGAAAAGAAGATGAACAATGGGAGTTTGTTGTACGAGGAAGAAGAATAGCAGCAGGCCTCTTATTTAATTCATTTTCAAAACTGAAAGCGTGGGATTGAGGCTAGAATAAAGGGATGTGGATAGTTGCACCAACAACTCAAGCTTACGGGATTGACTTAATCCAATTACTTATAGCTCTTTGTTAAAATCTAGTGATTAAACTTTGTCTCAAGACGGTCCAACATAATAAAAATAACGTAGTCTATTTAAATAAATACGTATTCCGTAATAGTATAAGTTGAAAATAATTAAATTTATATACTTTATATAATAGTCTAACATTTTAAGTAATACGCATAGTTTATAAAATTATCGCCCTATCATAATAAATAAATACGACGACTTATAAAAACTATAAAAATCAGTTAAAGAAATTTAAAACTCACGACTAGCTAGTATTATGACGGATAATACGCGGGTGTTACAGTCTCCCCTATTTCTAAAAAGTTTCCCCCTCGAAACTTAAAGCGAGAAAAACGAAGGTAGGATAGAAAAGAAGGGATCGAAATAAATGAGATGATCATAATTAATTACCTCTCTCAAAAAGATGGGGGTGCTTTGCTCGCATAGATTCTTCAGTTTCCCATGTCTCTTCCTCGAACTTGTCGCACCTCCAAAGGACTTTAACTAAAGGCAAAACCTTATTTCTAAGGCATTTTTCCGTCCTATCTAAGATTCGAATCGCTCGCTCTTCGTAGGTCAGATTAGGCTCAATCTCCAAAACTTCAGTCTGTAGGACGTGACTAGGATCGCTAATGTGCTTCCTTAGCTGAGAAATATGGAACACGTCATGAACCTTCCCAAGATTAGCAGGCAACTCCAACTTATATGCCACTGGACCAATTCTCTTGATCACCTCATAAGGACCCACATACTTAGAACTCAACTTCCCTTTGATCTCAAACCTTTTAACACCCTTCATCGGTGAAACTTTGAGGAACACCTTGTCACCCACCTCGAACTCCAGGGGTCGTCGTTTTATATCTGTATAATATTTCTGTATATCTTGAGCTGCCTTCATCCTTTCTCGAATCAGGTTGACGCCTTCAATGGTCTCTTGTAGCTTCTCGGGACCCAATTCACGGACTTCACTTGATTGATCCTAACATAATGGACTGCGGCATTTCCTCCCATACAAAGCCTCATAAGGTGCCATCTTGATAGTTGCTTGATAACTATTGTTGTAGGAAAACTTAACCAAAGGTAAAATCTTCTCCCAACTCACTTGAAAATCCAAGGCACAAGCACGGAGCATGTGTTTAAGGATTTGAATAGTTCTCTCCGTTTGTCCATCTGTAGCGGCATTAAATGTTGTACTCATCATCAACTTGCTACCCATAGCCCTCTACAACGCTTGCCAAAAACGAGAACAAAATCTCGGATCTCGATCAGACACAATCTCCAAAGGAACACCGTGATATCTTACTATCTCATCCACATAAGCACTTGCCAAACGATCTAAACTCCAAGTCTCCTTGATTGGCACGAAACGAGCACACTTCGTCAGACGATCCACGATCACACAAACAGCATCTTTACCACCAACAGTTCTTGGCAAAGCCATCACAAAGTCCATAGAGATAGACTCCTACTTCCAAGTAGGAATCACCAACGGCTGCAACAAACCACCTGGTCTCTTATGATCAATTTTAACCTGCTGACAAGTAAGACACTTGCTCACATACTCAGCAATGTCATTCCTCATGCGGGGCCACCAAAATTGGAGCATCAAATCTTGATACATCTTATCACCACCTGGATGCACTGAATATGGTGCGTCATGCGCCTCACTCAAAATCTTTACTTTCAACTCGGCATCGTCAGGGATACACCATCTACCTCGAAACTTGAGAACCCCATCTGGATTGATTTCAAAACCAACAGCCTTACCATCACCCAACTTGGAACGGATATCAACTAACTTAGAATCTGCTACCTGCTTCTCTCGAATCTCACGGAATAACTCCGGTTCAGCCAACATGGAATTCAAACAAGCACTACCAGGTTCCACAAACCTTAAATTAAGCTTCTTGAACTCTGCACACAGGTCATCTGGCAAAATTCTGATAGAGTTAACGGAATGAACGGTCTTCCTACTAAGAGCATCAGCTACAACATTGGCCTTCCCTTCATGATAAAGCAACTCGACATCATAATCATTAACCCACTCTAACCAGTGTCTCTGTCTCGGGTTTAAGTCTTTCTGAGTGAAAATGTACTTGAGACTCTTGTGGTCGGTGTAGATGCGGCATCGAACTCCAATCAAGTAGTGTTGCCATATCTTAAGAGCATGTACCACACCTGCTAACTCTAGATCGTGCGTCGGATAATTCACCTCGTGAACTTTCAACTGCCTCGAACCATAAGCAATCACCTTTCCATTCTGCATCAGGACACATCCTAACCCATTCTTAGAAGCATCACAAAAGATATCAAACTTAACACCATCTTCGGGTAAGGTCAAAACAGGAGCAGTAGTCAGTCTTGCTTTCAACTCTTGAAAAGCCTTCTCACACGCCATAGACCAAATAAACTTTGATTCCTTCTTCAGCAACTGAGTCATCGGTCTCGCCAGTTTAGAAAAATCCTTGACAAATCTGCGATAATAACCAGCCAGACCCAAGAAGTTTCGAATCTCATTGACATTAGTCGGGCACTTCCATTCTAACACAACATCCACCTTAGAAGGATCCACCATCACACCTTCCTTTAAGATGATATGCCCCAAAAATGACACCTCCTTTAACCAGAATTTACACTTAGTAAATTTTGCATACCACTTTTGCTTACGAAGATTATCGAGTATTGTACGAAGATGCACTATATGCTCGTTCTCATCCTTGGAATAGATCCCGTAGACCTTGTATTACTTTTAAGTACTCAATTTTTTTAGTAGCTACCGCGGTGTCAGTGTGTTTCCGCCACCTTGAACTTAATTTATATTCTTGTTTTACCGTGGTTGTTACAGTTGGTATCAGAGCATGGTTGCTCCCGACACTTACACTCTGTAAACCCAAATAAGATATTAAATTTTAAGCTTAACCTTAATGACTAAAATAATATATGGGTAGACAGTTAAGGACTTAAGGTGGTAGTCCGCGTGTGTGAGTGTGTTTGTTTGGATGATTAGCACCATGGTTAGGGTCTAACCTTGTCTTATTTTGAGTAAAGATGGCAGGCAGACCTGGTAACGTGAACAATGCGATTCTCCAATCTCTTACTCAATTGCTCCAGAATCAGAACAATAACAACAACAACAACAACAACAACCAAAACCAGTATACCAATATTGCAAGCCGGATTGCAAGGAGTAACGATTTATGATGGAACCGTTGATCCTGTGCTGATTTCAGAGTCGACCAGAGACATGGATAAACATTTTATTCTCTACCGGGTTGCAGAGGCTGATAAAGTTAACATTGTTGGACATTTTCTCGAGAAGCAAGCTGATCGTTGGTGGGCTATGGCTGGTCCCACTGCTACTTTGGAACCAGGTTTTGGCTGGAAGAGATTCAAGACTCTTTTGGAAGCAAGATTCTACCCTACTCAATTGAAACACCAGAAGATGGCAGAGTTCCTGACGTTCAAGCAAGGGGATTTGTCCGTACATGAATATACTGATCAGTTTAATGCTGTAGCCCATTTTGCCGAACCTATGATTCCTAATGAAGCACAGAAGACTTTCTTTTTTAGGCAGGGGTTAAAGTATAAGATCCAGGGTATGGTGAGAAGGGATACTGATACATTCGCTCGTGTTTACGATGAAGCTCTTTAGGCTGAGGGTGCTATTGAAGCTGTCAGACTTGAGACGGTAGCTGAGAGTGGTAAATCTTCCAAGTGGCCGTTTACTCCTTCTACTTCGCATGCCTACAGTTACAAGAAGGGCAAGCATGAGAACCAGAAGGGATTTTAGAAGAATGTTTCGATAAAAGATAAAGTATGCTACAGTTGCCAGAAGACCTACCACCCTAGGAGGGACTGTAAGGGTAATCCTTTGGGATGTTATAATTGCAAAGAACAGGGTCACAAAGCTGCTGATTGTCCCAAGAAAGATATTATTCCTGCTGCAGCGAATTTCCCTAAGCCGAAGGGACGTATCTTCGTGATGAGTCGTGCTGAGGCAGACCCAGATGTGATTACTGGTATGTTTACAGTTTCAGATATTCCTGCTTATATTTAATTCGATACTGGCGCATCTTTATCTTTTATATCCGCATCCTTTGCCAAGAAAGCTGCTCTTGTTTCCCATTCTGCTGAGACCACTACTATATCTCTACCGTCGGGCGAAGTTGTTTCATGTTCCACGGTATTTAAGGATGTTCCTATCTCTATTGCGGGATCTATCCTTCCAGCTACTCTTATTAGTTTCTTCTTAGCCGAGTTTGACATTATTCTAGGCATGGATTGGTTATCCCGTTAAGATGCTAGATTTCAATGCCGAGACCAGAAGATTTTTCTTAAGAGTCCGTGTGGTACAAAGTTGACTTATAAGGGAATGAGACTGCAACCAGGTATCAAGTTAATTTCAGCAATGAAGCTTATTGGCATGCAGAGGAAAGGACACCAAGTGTATCTATATGTGGTGACGAGTGCTCCATCATTACTGAAACTTGAAGATATTCCAGTAGTCAATGAGTATGCCGATGTTTTTCCAGATGAGCTACCAGGTATACCTCCGGAGAGGGACGTTGGCCAAGTTGCATTTTATGCCGTTTAGGTCGATTTTATTTTGCTACATGTGTTTTGCTTGCGATTTCTACGTGAATTTCGGCAGCACGACGGCGTAAACCGTCGATATGCCAAACCTGCTTCCAAGCTAATCTGCAGGTACAACATATTTTACACCCAGAAGCAGCAAAAAGCTAGCTGGACTTCATATATACGCAACAAAATATAAATATATACACCGAAAATATGAGCTCTTGCTAAAAAAAAAGTAAGAGTGTATAAAACTACAAGTCTAGCTACGACGATCAACTAGACGATCCCTCAGCTCTGCCACCATCGCCTCAAGGATGGCGATCTCAGCATCGTAAACCTCAAGCTCCCTCGACAGGCAGGCCGTCTCCTCTAGCGACTGCTCCAGCTCACGCTCCCGCTGAAAAGGAAGAAAGTTGGTAAATGATAGAATATTAAAGGCAAGTGCGCCAATAATACCTCAAGACGCTTATGCATATCAAGAAAAAAGAAAGGGAAGTTCATACCTGCCATCTCGGGCCACCTGAAAGAGCCTTCATAGCCGTCGCTCACAGCCATCGCTCACAACTGGTTGACCATCCTCCATAGCTCCGCATGCCTCAATGGCGCCACCTGCATTTTCATTTACAAAAACAATGTTTACTATCGTGTTCTTACACGATTATTAAAAGAGACAAGATAGCCTAAACTGGGGGCATACCCTCCTCACGACCTGCTGCGACTCGTCGAGTCTAGCCTTTATCACTGCCTTGGGGAAGGACGGGATCTCCATGGACACCGTCGTACCGGCCGGACCCGGGTAATCCAGCGTCTTAGGGAAAGCTGGGGGCTCGACGCCCGCCACATCGATTTCCTGCCAAATGAAATTTGTCAATTTTAAGCTATTTTCAAGGAAGCTACCATTTCAGTCAGACAAACAAGAAGTATACTCACCACGATCGGCCAGTGCGCCAATCTCCTTTCGTGAACTTTGAGTACTCGAGGTCGGGAAGAAAGAGAGCGTTGCCACTCACTCCTTCCAGGTCAGCCGCCCTCTTAGCCTCCGAAAGCTCCCTACACATCGTCCGTGGAGGATCAATGGGAACTATGAAGATGTCACGGAGACACTGCCGAGCCAAACGCTCACCCAAGTGCCACACATGTCCCATGGGCAACGTAAGAAGCAGCCTACTGGAGCTCCTAGGCCGGAGAACGTCGGCCAAAAAGGTTGGAGCGCCAGAGTAGTCCTCCCAGGGTCTCGGAACCAACTAAATTGGATACTAAGGGTCATTTATATGATCGTTTTCAATCAAGAAAAGCAAATAAAAGTTAAACAAGGTAGGGTACTTACACTGTCTAGCTGCACAACGTTGACAACCCTCCTACAGGTGTCATAAGAAGATCGCTGGCTCTTTTGCCGGCACATGATCCAGTCCCTCACCACGGGGTACTCTCTCTCTACGTCTGCAACCCTCGTAGGAGCAAAGCTAGGGAAGTATGAGTACACCCATGCCTAGAAAAAAAAGGGGTTATTTGATGATCTTTCATTTCATATTTCATTTTCAAAAATGATCTTTCATTTTATATTTCATATTCAGAAATGATATTTCATTTCATATTTCATTTACTTCTAAATGATCTTTCATTTCATATTTATTTCTAAATGATCCTTCATTTATTTCTAAATGATCTTTCATTTTAAATTTATTTCTAAATGATCCTTCATTTATTAAACAATCTGTCATTTTATTTGTTTTTAATTCCATAAAAATGAGAAATATAAAGGAAGGTTCATACCTCTAAAATGAGACCTGGTCTGACAGTAGTAAAAGAAGTCCCCTTCTCCATCAACTCGGGACGAACCATGGCCCTCATGTATCAAGTGAGGACCACAAAGCTAGGAGTAGCCCAGTCCAGGCTACCTAGGCTACTCAACTCTGCAAGAAAAAGAAGAAGCTTCATCGACTGCCTCTCCCCCTTGTCTTCGAAATAAATTGAAGACAAAAACCACCAAAGCCACAAGCAGGCCCACTACTCAGCCGGGCACGGTGGAGGAGGCACCATCCCACCACCCTCGGTTATCTGCACTCTTGCCGGAACCTTACCTATCAAAGTAATCTTTGACGTAAGAACTCAGAACTAGGCCCAATACCCTGGCCGTGGCCCTTGCAAGGTTCCAGCCCATCAAACCCCTAGCCTCAGCCAAGTTCACTCTCATGGCCGTCGCAGGCCACATTATCGGCTCCTCTCCGCAAGGCAAGCCGTAGATCATGCTGTAATCCTCGAAGGTGACCCTGATCTCTCTAAAAGGAATATAGAAAGTCGAGGTCATGTCCCAGAAGCGATCCAGGAAGGCTCAAATCAGCCACACTTTAGCCCGAATCTTCTTCCTCTTGATCTCACGCCAGCCCCTCATTAAAGCTCCGAAGACCCCCAAGCTCGATGATTTCCTTCTCCTCCTCTGAAAACTTCTCGATAGCCTCCATCATGGTCGTATATCCGGAAAACGACCTCAAGTTGCCAGCCTCCTACATTTTGAAAGGTTTATTAGCTTCTAAGCTAAGTAAAGCAGACGAATATAAAAGGAATGACGCAATGCAAAGCCAGTTTGAAAGCTTACCATACTCCTTGACGTACGGTACGAAAAGTGGCTCTCCTCTGCCCAAATGAGATATCGACCATCCCACTTATCAGCCGACTCAGGTACAGGCACAAGCTGACGCCCCCTCCTCCAAACGGTGACCCTCCTGGGCGCCTCTTCCTCTTCGTCCATCTCCTCTACGACTCTCACGTGAAACACCATAGCCAAGTGAGGGTCGAAATCCACCTCCATGGGGTCTCGCCTCGAAGTAGAAGGTATATCCTCTGAAAAAAAAAAGAGCAAACAAACGCATTTAAAGGCATTTAGATGCCGTTTTGGGACGTTTTTCAAATTGCCCTTTCACTATTCTTCAGCAAGTCAACAAAGGTGATAAACTCACGTTCCTACGTGTCTAAGTTAAGCCTAGTCATGGTTACGAGTTAAAAGTTCGGCACCATTACGTTACTATAGATAAATCCCATGAAAAAAGTGTCCTAGAGGACCTGTAACAAACAAAAATTCCAACATGATAGAAAGTTTACCCATCATCCAAGGGTTCCAAAAGATTAAGTTTTATCGAAAACCGACCAGTATAATGTCACGTTCGAGCCTTTTGAAGCGGTTTCGCAAAGATCATTTTATTTTGGTCTCATTTCGTCAATACTCAACGAAAATTCGAAATGGATACATGGTATGCTCCTAGCATGTTCAATTACGCATTTCTAATGTCAATTTCAAGGGACAAAATCATTTGGGATGAAACCCCCAAATTTTCGATTATTTTGGGCATAAAACCCTAATTTTCTATCCCAATTCAAGCAACAAATGCAAATTAAAGCAAAGACGAGATGCATACCTGGATTTTTCATGATTTATGGCGAACTTTGATCATGTTTTGATGAAATTTGGTTGGGATTTTGGGTGGTTTCGAGGTTAGAAGACGAAATTGTTTTATTTCGAATAAATGAAAAACTCGCTGTGAGTTTCTATTTTACTCGGGCATAGGCAAACTCGAAAGAAAATGCAGCATATGCTACGCCCTTTCCCTAGGTCATAAATCTGTTGCTCCTCTTCCCCAGCATGGTTCACAGCAGTTCTTGCTCTCAAGTCGTTATAAGTTCGTTATTGGCGGGCCCAGGCCCCACATTTTCCACTTTTGGATATTTTCTTTAATACTTGAAGTATATTTATTTACTCTGTATATTTCCTTCGGGTGAATTTCTTCGCATAGATGGTCTACATTTTCCCCATCAAGTTGCAACATTTTATTCCCCAGGGAGAGTTCATTGCCGCTATACAGCCCATGTATTTCTCGACTGAAGACAACGCAAAGAAATTCTTTAGGCGGTGCCCATAACGTTCCTGCCTTGTTCTCTGATAGGTCTATTTCATATATAGTTTAACTCCTTATTTTAGATAGGTTTTATTTGATTATTGTACTTCTATTAGTGTATTTGTGAGCCAATTCCGTGTTCTGCGTGTTTTGCTCGTATTCATTTCATTTTGTAGGAAATGAAGCCTTTGGTCGCTTTTTCCCGTCAAATTAGGAATGACCAAGTTCACAAGACTAATGAGAGCAAGTATTGACCATGCAAGGGCGTTTTGGGAAGTATAGGGGCGTTTTTGGAAATCCCGAAGCATGAAGAAACCAATTTTGGTTGGTGGCAAAGTGAAGAAATGAAGTCCAAGTAAAAGCCAAGTTAAGAGCATGCATTGGATGCCATATCACCCCTAAGTTACCTTAGACGGACTCATGAATATGCAAGTATTGGATTCTGTATCACCATAAAGCAAGAAGTTAAGACGGAATTAAGACGAAAACCAAGAACATCACGACCCCGATTGGGGTTGCCCCCCTTTATAGCATTTACGTTTCCCCCTTATTCCTATATAAGGGATGTTGTATCCGACCACTTTTACACACTTCAATACACTCTTTCATATGCTTTAGTCTTAGTATCAGAATAAAATATAGTTTAACATTTCCTGCTTGTTAAAACATTTCTTTTAAGCATTTAAAGTTATATACAAGTTACATTTCAAGTTATTTCCATTTACTACCTTGTTCTTCATTTCCAAGTTCTATTTCCATTGTCAAGGTAATTCTATTTATAGTACTTATTTCATTCCATTATCATCATGTTTATAATATCATATGTTATTAGTTTAGTTTTCAATATGTGTGAGTAGTTTATTTGCCTAGGGATTAGGGTAGCCATGCATAAATAGTACTTGTGAATAATAAATTAGGATGCTACAATATCGATTAAAAGTTTCTATCACATGCTTGTATTGAATTGTTAGTCTTTGATTATTGGCCATAATCTTAGATTAAATTTGTTAATTCAATTTTATAAGTCGAGAGGCACGAAAATGAATTAGACTATAGACTAAGCATGTTTTAGTAGACCGATCTTGTAATAGCGAGAGCTCCCTAGAACCCGTTCTACGGTTGACAATAAGACCGAGAGGTGGTTGTCTGTAAGCCTAAAAAATTATCGTTATTATCAATTTCCTAGTTTGACATGAGCATTTACATAATTTGCATGTGTGACCCGATTCCCCTAGACTATTTTATCATTATTGTTCTTACATTATTTTATCACAAGTTAACCAACTAAACCAAACAATCATACGATTACCAACCTTGATAGAATTCACTCCATGACAACTTATTTAGTAACTCCCGTCTCCTTGTGTTTGACCCCTATTACTACATTCATTTGTTACTAGGGTATTTATCTTTGTTAGGTGTGCGATAGCCTATCAAATTTTGGCGCCGTTGTTGGGGAGCACGATTTTGTTTGCTATTTAGTTGTTGAATTTTATCTCGTTTTATTTTGTCTCGGGGAACACTTGTTCCTTGGGAACATTCTCATGGTTACCTTGTAGTTTTAGTGCCTTTTTCAGGTAGTGAAGCTATCTCACCTTGGCCTTTCATAATGAATGATGGATTCCGATTTCCACAACTCAAAGATGAGCCTTTTCATGACTATCTTGACTAGTTCTACTACTTTCGCAATGGTCTCATCTCCCTTGGACACATCCTTGATGGGGATCACTTGGGTCATATCGTGCCTGATGGCATGGATTTTGAGACCCGTGAATTGGCTCTAAACTTGAGTAATTGGAGTGTCTACTACATGATTGGGGCGGAACTTTGGAATTTCTTGAATTTCATGGCTTCCGAATGTCGGGAGTTAGCACGCCAATTCAATTTATAGCGCATCTAAGAGGAGCTCAAAGTGTTTCAGGCTCGTTTGGAACAACTTTCTCAAAAGGAAGCCAGACAATGTGAGCTTATTACCTCTTCTTATGCTCTCACGCCCTCCCAATGTAAGCCTTTTCCCCCTAATGACTTTGAACTATTGGATGACGATGACGACGACGATGATCCAACTTTCTCTATTGAAATTCCCCTTAGTGACATTCCAATTGAAAATTTAGAGACTCATGTTGAAGAAAATGACCTTGTACTAAATGACACACTCACCATGGATGATGTTTGGCCCGTTTGTAATGAAAAGGATGAGGTTTTGCCGAAGCCATTTGAAACCTTCAAGAACCCTTTCATGGAGGATGTAGTTGACCCCTTTGAGGTTGATGAAGGACTTAGTAATGCACACGTAGAGGTTAAGTGGGATGAACCCCTCATTTTTTATGAGTCCTACCACCTTGAGTTTTCATACCACCAATTTGAGTCCATTCATGATCATAATTAGTGCACTAACCATTTATTTTATGGTCATAAGCATGATGCTCCATCTCTTGCTGACGAGTAGAGTAGGACGGTGGTTCTTTTTGAAGTCTCTCATATGCACTTTGATAAGATATCCTATTTCTTACCTTTGATCTATCATGCCTTAATCTTATCAATTACTTACATATGCTTTTTTATTGCTCATGTGCAGGTATATGATAGACTTCTAAGGGCTTTGACATGCTTTTTAAGCAACGATGGATGATCCTTAAGGAAAACCCGTGTTTGTTTATGCTTTTAAGACAATTTACAGTTTTTGGACAATTGTAATTTCAATTAGGTTGTAATAGTTAATACAATAAGACAATTAGCTTGCTTTAGTATGTACTAGCTTGTCTTTCGTAGGTACTTTGCTACTTAGATTGGACTTTGCCCCATTTTTCAAGCTAGGTTGGGGGAGCTTCTACGCGGTTGTATGCTTTCTTTCCCTTCTCTATTTCCGCATGTGTCATCCCCATCTCCCCTTGATGGTTTTGTTTGTCCTTCTATGTGGTTTTTTTGCGCTTAAACCCGTTTTACACATTGAGGACAATGTGTTGTTCTAGCAGGGGGGAGGAATTTAGGGTGTCTTGTTGCTTTATTGCTTTCATATATTCAAAAATCCAAAAAAATGAAAAATTGAAAATTTTCATAAAGAGGTTTATGTTGTGTCCACCCTTATGTCTTATGCATAATGTCATTGCTCCTTGCATTTCCCATTGTAGCTTTTTAAGCTAATGATTCATGCTTATTGACGGGTTTTACTTGCATGGGGATGTCTTGACATAGTGGGTGAGGGATGGATTTTGGAAAAAATAGACTTGATCTTGACATTGGTTAGCTACATATATGGTAAGGTAGAGCCTCCAAAGGGCCGGTGCATCTTTACCCGGTCCTATTTAGGTGTGTGTAGTTTCTCCTCTTGGTGTGCATTACATCTGTACGCACAAGTATGGTCTTTGCTCCATTTCTTATGAGTTTTGCTATCATGATTGCATTTTGCCATTCACTTGTTTTCTTACAAATATTGCCTCAAAAATTTCCTCTTTTCGCTGTCACATATAACATTGCCTACCTTTGGAGCTAGTAACTTGCTACTTGTGTTGGGGTGCTCTTATCTTTGGGATTTGCTAGAATTTGTCACAATTGTGAGCAATGTTGTTAAGGGATTGTTGATTCGAGTAATTTGGTGAATGGTGGTGAAGAAAAAGAAAAAACAAGAGTTGAAAAAGAGAGAAAAAATATGAGAAGAAAAGAAATGAAAATAAAGAAAAAGAAAAGAAGCATAGAAAAAATGAGAAAAAAATGATGAAAAAGAAGAAGAAAGAAATATGAGTTGCTTCCACGTTTGAGATGTATTATTTCGGGAAGTAGTCTCTTGTGTTGTAATGCAAAATGAGTCATTATGCTGCTTTTGACTTTAGTTTTTGTTGCTTGGGAAGGGTTAAGGTTTGGAATGAGCATCCTTGCACTTTTTTTGTTAGTTGCTAGCTTGACATTAGCTCCAACATGACCAAAAACATTTGTCCACCTTCTTACCTATTTACCTTAGCCTTCTTCTTTGTCTTCTTCAGCTTCTTTTCTTGTGCATATTTGATCATGATTAGCATTATCTTGTTGATTTGGAATGTCTAAAATACTAGATTGCGGCGCATTCTCTTGAGTCGTAGAGAGGAGAGTGTCACATTCGCATTTATTTGCCTTGTTCATTTCATGAGTGTCAGTGTTTTTCCCGTAAGGAGTCGGATGTCAATAAGATCATGCAAGAGTTGAAATGTCCATTTGAAGTCCTTTGTGCTACGCTGTCATGTAAATCTCATCCATGTATTGCATTTTCCCTTTGCCTATGTTGTTTCGGGATTTGATTCATTCTGCTTTAAAGTTACTTGACGGGAATTGCATATAGATGAGGTGATTGTTGTTCATGCCCTTGTCCTTGTCATACATTATATTTTGTGCTTGCTTGAGGACAAGCAAGGGTTTAGCTTGGGGGAGTTTGATAGGTATATTTTATATATAGTTTAACTCCCTATTTTAGCTCAGTTTTATTTTATTATTGCACTTCTATTAGTGTATTTGTGAGCTAATTCCGTGTTCTAGGTGTTTTGCTCGTATTCATTGCATTTTGTAGGAAATGAAGCCTTTGGTAGCTTTTTCCCGTCAAATTAGAAATCACCCAAGTTCACAAGGCTAATGAGAGCAAGTCTTGACCATGCAAGGGCATTTCGGGAAGTATAGGGGCGTTTCGGGAAGAAATTGGAAATCCCGAAGCATGAAGAAACCAATTTGGTTTGTGGACAAGTGAAGAAATGTTGTCCAAGTAAAAGCCCAAGTTAAGAGCATGCATTGGATGCCATATGACCCCAAAGATGCCTTAGACGGACTCATGAATATGCAAGCATTGGATTCCACATCACTATAAAGCAAGAAGTTCAGACGAAATTAAAACGAAAACCAAGAACATCACGACCCCGATCGGGGTGGAGTGTCCCCGATCGGGGTTGCCCCCTTTTATGGCATTTACGTATCACCCCTTATTCCTATATAAGGGGTGTTGTATCTGACCACTTTTACACACTTTCATACACTTGTTCATATGCTTTTGTCTTAGTTTTCAGAATAAAATGTACTTTAGCATTTCCTTATTGTTACAAACATTTCTTTTAAGCATTTGAAGTTATATACAAGTTACATTTGAAGTTATTTCCATTTACTACCTTGTTCTTCATTTCCATGTTCCATTTCCATTGTTAAGGTACTTCTATTTCTAGTACTTATTTCATTCCATTATCATCATGTTTATTATATCATATATTATTAGTTTAGTTTTCAATATGTGTGAATAGTTTATTTGTCTAGGGATTAGGGGCCCATACATAAATAGTACTTGTGAATATTGAATTAGGATGGTACAATATCGATTAAAGTTTCTATCACATGCTTGTATTGAATTGTTAGTCTTCGATTATTTGCCGCAATCCTAGATTAAATTTGTTAATTCACTTTTATAAGTCAAGAGGCACGAAATTGAATTAGACTAAGCATGTTTTAGTAGACCGATCTAGTAATAGTGAGAGCTCCCTAGAACCTGTTCTATGGTTGACAATAAGGCCGAGAGGTGGTTGTCTTTAAGCCTAAAAAATTATCGTTATTATCAATTTCCTAATTTGACATGAGCATTTACATAATTTGCATGTGTGACCCGATTCCCCTAAATTCTTTTATCATTATTGTTTTTACATTATTTTATCACAAGTTTACCAACTAAACCAAACAATCATACGATTACCGACCTTGATAGATATCACTCCATGACAACTTGTTTAGCAACTCCCGTATCCTTGTGTTCCACCCTTATTACTACATTCATTTGTTACTAGGGAATTTATCTTTGTTAGGTGTGAGATAACCTATCATTCTCTAGCAGTGCCCATAACGTTCTGCTATTTACAAAATTATTTTTTCGGCGGTTTTATATAATGTCCTGTCGTTGCTTTTTCAAGAAAATTGTTCTCCTGGCGGTACCCATAACGTTCCTGCCATTTTCTTTATTGTTCCCCGGCGGTACCCATAGTGTTCTACCTTTGTCCCAGAGGTGCCCATAATGTCCTGCTGACACTTATATGGTTCCCTATGAAGTTCCAATTCACCTACGCCTCAGGTATGATTTCTTCTTATGGCTGGCGAGCTTTCCCACGTAGTCTAACGGACTTTAAAAGACCTTCCCCGATAGTCGACACACTCAAAAATGTTCCCGACGACAGGTCCTTGGCTCAGTCCCCTGGAGCCGCCTCGCATTGCCATAGTCTTCAGGTTGTAATCTTCGATTGACCTGAGGGCTATACTTTGTCTTTTGCTTTTTCCAAGCCTCAGTCGAAGTGGGGGCTCTATATACACCTCGTTTCTACACCTTCCGCCAACCACCCAGTGATGATTTGGCCGCATGTTTACCACGCAAAGCGATTTATGACATTTTGTAAGTTCGTCGACACGTGATAGCTCAAACAGTCGAGTCAACCTTATGGTCATCATCTACGCGCCAATACGGTCGTTTTGACAGTAATTAAAGTACATTTGGAGTCCGGGTCAAAAATCGTTTCCATTTTCTAAAACCGTCTTAAGCCGAGTCGAAATGTTCTAGAATATTCTAGAGTTTATTCCTAAATTTTTATCTTTTATGATTAAATCACGAAAAATATCTTCTTTGCGGAATAAGGAAGCCTACATCTTCCCTAATTCCTATTTTAAACCACGGATATATTTTTTGCTGAGGAGGAAACCACTCAAGAGAGAACAAAGCAGGAGCTGTGCCTCTTGGAAAGATTGCAGTTCCTGCCGCGCCTCTTCCTGGGCTACTTTTCCCCAGTCTCACGAATCTTTCCGGAATTCTTTCCTAATCCGACCATTTCCTAAATTCTTTCTCGTGAATAGTATAAATAGAGGCCTCCGCTGTAATACCTCAGATATTTGAGCTGTTGGGTACTCTATCGAGTAGGGCTTACTCTGTGGAGTAAGTCTTTAACGCATTCTAGAGTGCGTTATGTTTCGTAGTTACTTGATCCAGTAGATGCAACTCGATCGAGTAAGTCGTGTTTTACGGTTTTTCGGCCTGGTTTGATAGTAATGCGTGAAGAGGTAGTTAAATTTATTTCGACAGTTTCTTTTACTTTTACTTTCACTTCGAAACCTTTTACAAAATAAAAACAAAGCGACATTCAATCCTCTTCTATCTTTGTTATTAAATCAAGGCTAGGGGTGTCGTATTTCTGAGATCGTCATACCTTTGTGATCGTCATCTTATGGGTAAGATTTCTATATTGTTTTTATGTCAAATAGTTAATGACAGTTAAACCCTAATTGGGTGATTTGGGGGTTTCGGGAGTGATTATGTGTAGATTTGTGATTATATGATTATTGTTTATAGGAGGTGATTTCGTAGAGGAGCCTTATTGATCCGCTGCATTGATTGTTGGTGATTCCTTCTCAGGTAGGGTTTCCCTACCCAGTTCACTGCGTAAATAAGTATAAGATGGCATGAATGTTTTGTTGGCATGATTATTGTTGTCATACTTTGGAATTGGCATGTTTATATTAGTATTGTGGATTGGTTGTTTGTTTGTCTATGGTTCATGAGGTGCGCTCTCGGCTGAGTGGAGTCACTTGCGGGAGTAGCTTCACGCCCTTTATTCGCCCCTTACGGTTCCCATCACAAGGGGGATGTGCACATTAATGGATATGGGTTATTCGCTCTATGGTGTTGAGCGGGGCTTAGGTGGTACGGCTGCGGTACCCACTGGCGGCGAGAAATATCTGTTGCGATGGGTATTCTGGCAGGGCTATACACTTTAGTGTATAGTCAGGTGATTGGTGATGAGAGGAGTTAGAGGAATGTGATTGTGTAATTGGATGTGGTGTTGCTTATTTTGTTTATGCAGTAACTGGCCCCGTTTAAATGTTTTGAAAACTGTGGTGATCCATTCGGGGATGGCGAGAAGTTAATTAGTTGGTAATCCTTTGGAGTACGTGCGGGATCTAGCTGGGGATGGAATAATCACTTATCAGAGTCTTTAGTCTCCCGCTGTGTTGTTAAGACAGTTTTATTTTTAGTTTGATTTCGGTTTGAGACATTGTATTTTATATTTCAGTTTTGATTTGTGATGTACGCACATTAAACTTTTCACCTTAAAATACAATTCTTTATCGTCTCCTTTAATTACTATACCTCGGGTAACCAAGATGGTAGCATCTCCATGTGCTAGGGTGGTCTTGGTAAGGCACCTTGGTGTATTGGGGTGTTACATCCGCCTCACATATTTTTCACGCGAGTGTCCGCCCTTCCCTTCTCCCTTTGCATTCTAAGACCGCGCTCTTTCTTTTCAACGCCTACGTGCTTGCTCTACGCGACCACATAAGCTCAGATCATTCTGAGTACCTGTCACATTGCATAGAACGACCAATTTAACCAACTCCACTTAATCAACTTAATCAATTGTGTTTAAATCCTTTTTTAAGCGCACTTCATATTTGCATACATCAAGTCGAGAAATCACTAAATAACAACTTAGTCAATCTCCTTTAGTCAAACATGTAAGTCTGAGGGTGTAAAACCTATTTAATCTTTTATTTTATTTTCTGTATATAATTAATGTACGAACTTATATCATAGATATGCTGAAACTATTTTCAAAAGTTAAGCTTTAAACCGCTTTGATGAAAACAGCAGCGATACGACGTCGAGAAGAAACGCATCAACTGATGCGCCTTATGGAATTGTCGCAGCATCTGCTGCGCCTCTTCCAGGGGGTGCTTATCAGTTGCTGCTGTAATACTACAGTTTTCTGTACTGTTGGGTACTCTATCGAGTAAAGCTTACTCTGTCGAGTAAGTGAGTTCTGGTTTCAAAATAGTGTACTGTCTGATGGGTACTCGATCAAGTAGGGGGAACTCGATTGAGTAAGACTTACTCGATCGAGTAAGTCGGTTTTACGGATTATTTCGCCGAGTTTTGATAGCAACGTGAGGAGGTTATATAAAGTTATTTTATCAATTCCTTTTTACTTTTTACTATTTTCTAAAATATTTATGCAAGAGAAAAACTATGTAACTTCCCTTCCTCCCATTGCTATCAAATCCTAAGGGCTAGTGTCGTCAGATCGTTTTATTCTTTACGCCGTTGAGACCGTCGCATCGTGGGTAAGATTCTAGTATGATTTTTATGTCGTTTTATTGTTTTTGGTTGAAACCCTAATTGGGTATTTTGGGGGATTTTGGGAGTATGGTGTAACACCCCCATATTCAGAGGAGCCTTAACCAGGCCTTCCTTAGCATATAAGGGCGCTACCATCTCGGTTGCCCGAGGACAGTAATAATCAAACGTCAATAAAAGAACTATAATATTGTATTACAAGTGATTTAAACCAACAAGCTATATAAAAGATACAACTCAGAGACTACTCGCTATGACTATCGAATCTCGTGAAGACTCATCCCCGCTTTGGACTCCAAACTCAATAACATCAACACCTGCTAAGACCGACTGCTCACCATAAGGGATCACGACAGACACATAACAAACAAACAACCATACAAGGTCAGTACTGAGATACGACACGGCAATAACAACTACAATTATCAACACAATACGATGCTGGCAGTCTCACACACACAATCACGATAATCCAACCAACCTCATCACATCGATCGTCCACACGGACCCGATCCCGCTGCCCGGGACCGGGACCGCATGCCGTACCTACCAAATCCCCGCTCATCATGCCGAGCGATAACCCTGTCCATTAATGTGCACATCCCCTTCCGTGGCGGGTTCCACGAAGGGCGAAACTAGGGCGTGAAGCCACTCCCGCAAGTGACCCCACTCAGCCGAGGCCACGCCTTAGGAATCATAGACAACGATCACAACCACAATCACAATACAATTACTACATCAACGACCACAATACCACTACAACGACCGACACACTAGACCATCTACAGAAACTGAGTAGGCGAACCTACCTTTAAGCAACCGCAACCAATCCATGCCGACAGACAACCTGTCCAGCGACCAAGCAAGCCTATAACCACAACACAATTCTATATTACTAACAAGCAACCCTAACTATGAAGAACAAGGACACGGATGATGATTATGACATACCTATTAGAGAGGAAACTCAGCAAGAGACCGCTACCCGACCCAAGAGGCGCTCCCCTAAAGCACAAGGATCATCAAAAGGCTTCCATGGAGGTTTTGAGGTGAAGGGAAGGGAAAGAGGCGACTGAAGGATAGGAGGAAAGTGGCGGAAGTGATTTGCGGATTTAACAAAACGCGATATAAAACCCTCGCTGAAAACTCGGTACTCGATCGAGTACCCAACATACTCGATCGAGAAGCCCCCTACTCGATCGAGTAACCTAGCTACTCGATCGAGTGGCCTCTACTCTATCGAGTACCACCCTTAACACGCACCCAAAGATGGTTTTGGCACACTTTTCTAAGACTATTCCCGCTCCCAAGGTCAGTCAATGCTGGTCAAAGGGTCCCTAAAAGGACGGGTATTACATATGGTGACTGTTAGATAGTAATTATGCGATTGTGTGATTATAGGAGGTGGTTTCGTAGAGGAGCAGTTTTAAATAGTTGAGTGTGACGATCTTGGTGATTTGCCTTTCCATGTAGGGTTTCCCTACTCGGTTATTGATGACATTGTATTTGATAGTTGATTGGTGACAGTTGTGATGTTGTTGATCTTTATCATATTGGTATTATAATTGGTAATTGTCGTTGTATAGTTGGTTGGATGTGTTTGTCTGTGGTTTGCGAGGCATATCCTCGGCTTCGTGGACTCACTTGCAGGAGTGGCTTCATGCCCTTGATTCGCCCCTTGTGGTTCCCGTCATAAAGGGGATGTGCACATTAAGGACCTTGGGTTTTCGCTCGGAGTTGATGAGCGGGGATTTGGTGGGAACGGCTGCGGTCCCCCACTGCCGGTGTGGAATATCTGTTACGATGGATATTCTGGCAGGGCTACACACTTTAGTGTGTAGTCAGGTGTGTGGAGATATGACGGAGTTAGATGATCGTATATATTGTTATCTTGCTTATCTTGAATTGTGTATTCATTAACTGACCCCGTTAATTTTTTTTAAAACTGTGGTGATCCATTCAGGTATGGTGAGTAGTTATTGAGAAGGTATGAGATAGATTGTACGAGGGATAGCTGAGATGGAGTCACCACGTGTCATTAGAGTCTTCCGCTGTGTCTTGAACTTATATTTCTTTTCAGTTGGTTTGATATTTTGGAACATATGTATTTTACTTTACAGTTTTGGGATTTTGTTTATGTAATCACTTAAATTAATTTATTTAAGTATGTTGTTTTATGGTCAATTTGATATACATAGCCTCGGGTAACCGAGATGGTAGCACTTCCATGCATTAGGTGGTCTTGGTAAGGCACCTTGGTGTATGGTGGTGTTATAAAGTTGTATCAGAGCCGAGTTTTGGAACCTGTAACTAATGAACCTAATGAATCTAGGGAGTCAAACTAAAATGAACCCGGGTAGGAGTTGTTAGGAGCTAATGCAAAGACTTGGGAGACGTCCTAAAGTCACGAACTCGCCCTACAACTTTGAACCAGTCACTATGGGGTGTCATGGGAGCGCTATGTGTTTACTAATGTTCTATTGCATATGTTGGATGATGTGTTGTATGGAATTGTTGGATAGATGATTGTGGAGGAATGGAAGATGTGGTGAAAAAGGTGAAGTAGTTCATATGATAATATGTTGCGAATAATGATGTTGCACGATGGATGATTTATAATGTGGCATTATAGTAACATGTGAATAGGATGTTGCGTTTTATGTATATATATATCCATATATTGGTTGCGAAAAGTTGTTGAGTTAAAGCATGCGGGTAGCTAGAGATTCAGCATGACTCGATCGAGTGGGGGATTGTGGACAAGGGGGGGGCACGGGGGCGCTTGGGAACAAGCGTTTGCATTTGTGGAGTCGCCACCAATTTTTATGGGAAATTGGAACCGTTCGAATACCTCGTGCCATGTCAAGACACAAAGTAGTCACATGAACACTAAGAAGTCGCTACCCTTAGCATTCTATGTCTAGAATGAATCTCGTGGATGCCAATGAACACGGATTTTCACAGAGATCTGGAGTACGAGGTGAGGGTACGTATTAGGAAGTCCTTTTACTGAACACTTAATCCCGCCCGCCTCGATAGCGGCCTCTACTAATGATAAGGGAAATTATTTGTATTTGATATGTTGTCGATTTTATGCATGCAATGCAACATCCAACGTTTTAATCCTAACATGTGAACTAAACTAAGTCGGTGAACAAATAGTTAGCCCATATTAATGTTTAATTAGGGTTTAGAATTAATTACATGTGAAAAAAAATAAATAAATCACACATAATACAATAATAAATAAATAGCGATAATTAAAATTACAATAAATTACAATGGATTAAGCGATTTACGTCAAAAATATACTTAAGACGGACGATTTGAGGAAAATAAATAAGGTTAGAAAATACGGACAGATTAGGAGTGATATTAGGACTAATATTCGATTAATACGTAATTAAAGGATTTAGGCCAAAGCAAGAACGGAAGTTCAGAGACAGAATACATCCCGGAACAGGTGCAGCATTGTCGCGTCTCGTGGAAGAGGCGCAGCTTTCACTGCGTCTGTTCCTGAGGTGAGCTCTGGCTGTGAAGTCAGAACAACGAGTTGTTAATATTCGTTGGTATGTTTAACGATTAATTATCGATACTTGACTCAAGTGAAAGTGATTTAGCATGTTAATTATATATGGGATCGTCATAAAAGCGATAAACATAAATTAAAACGGATTAAAACTAATTAAAACGAGTTATAAACGAGTTAGAACTAACTAGGTTTAATTATGGAGATTGAAACGAACTGAAAGAATGTGATAAACTGAAAAAGACATGTACAAAAGATGAATTCTAGAGACTTGATATGAACAAATCGAATCTCTAAAACCCGGGTTTGATTTAATGACGAAAACCCACAAATATCAATTATTAGGGATTTAACTCGGAAATAAAGCATGATAAATATTAAGAACGTATTAACATTTATTATGAATGAATGAAAATAAGAAATTAAGAGATAAAAACAAAAAGGAACGAAACCAACAGAGAACCGAGGAAGAAGAATCAGAGCAGGAACTGCGGCAGCCTGTAGAAGAGGCATGATGCGTGTATTTTATATATGGTTTTTACCTCATTTTTACACGCGTTTCTGTGTTATTTATGTGGCGAACAGCTAAAAATGCCCCCGAATAGTCTACTTTGGTTTGTCTTGTGTAAGTTGCAGGTACGGACCAGAAAGGAGCAAAATCGAGCCTAAACTTGTCACATTCGCATGCATTTTGGAGAATAAGGAATCGAAGCATGGAATCCATTGCTTAAAGACGCATGAACTGATCTCGGAAGGTGCCAAGGAGTCCATATGAGCTAATAAAGCTCGATCGGCCAGTTATTTGGTCGATCAAATGCTTTATCCATCAAGAGTTGCTCGATCGAAATGGCTGATTTGAGAAGTACTCGATCGAACTCCTGTTTTACTCGATCGAGAGGAATTTCAAGATTTGTCCTTGATCGAGTGGTTTCATTTCACTCGATCGAGAGGTTTTCCTTTATTTGCGTGTTTTTGCCTATCTTCGAGATGGGGTTTGTAATTAGGATATAAGCTAGGTTAAGTAGTACGATGGATTATCACTTCTTCTTCTCTGAGACTTCGACTACTCTCTTCTCTCCCTTTACTCTTTCAGACCCTTACTCTGAAACTTTTGCTCGGATCTTATAACTTGTAATTGGTACTCTTATTCTTCCTTTAATCTGAATCTGAATCTATTATTATTTTTTATTGCCTTTTCTCCTTTAACTTACGATAGTTACTATCAATCTCTCATTGCTCTTGTTATCATGTTTGATCTTAATTGCTTATGTATGGTTGTTGTTTTTTCAATAATAGTGCATAGCTAATCTCCTTTGCTAAGACATAGGGGAGCCATGATTTTTAGGGAAGTGTAAATTGAATTATTAGGTTTAATGCAAATTTAGTCTTTGTTGTTAATCGCTACATATAATTGTTCATGTCTAATTGAGTCGACACAATTAGTTAATAAATCACAGTAAACCCTGACCTAGATCGGAAGATTGGAAAGGGTGAGACTTGTAGCGAACATTAGGGCACTTTAATGAGGGCGGAAGCTAAGCTATTTGTGTTTTAGGGCGAATTGAGACCGGAAGGAGATATTCAATGCGCCATAGATTACACTTGTATTGACCTGAAACCTAGATTGCATGAATCGAGAATCATGGTGAACCGACTGTCTTAGCTGCTTTTTCCTTGCTTGTTTAATTTCAACTCTCTTGCTTTCATTCTCTCTCTTGATCTCATTAGATTAGAACAAACAACCGAAACGCCCAAAAACTGGTTACCTTGACGGATTTAGTTAAAGCTGACATTTTCCCATCTCCCTGTGGAGATCGACCTTACTTACTACTAGCATCTGCTAGTGTATCTAGGTTTTATTTTTGGTACCTGACGACAGTATAAAATTTTGGCGCCATTGCCGAAGAGGTGGCGTAATTTTGTTGCTTTTATTGAATTTGCCTCTCGTCTTAAGGAAATTATTATTTGAGATTAATCTCAAATTTTTGCAAGTTCTTAATTAGTTTTGCAGGATATCCGTTCTAGAAGAGGACATTGTCGTACCTGCCTTGCTGTAAATTATATCTGCTAGGATGCCGAATATAGCCAGTCATTCAGAGCCTACAGTGGATTCCCTTCCTAAATGTTTCCTGTTACCCACTACTGATTCGGGGACCTTTGGAATCGACCCCTCTTATATACAGTTGGTTGAGAGAAATCTCTTCAGGGGGGCGCCTGGAGAGGATCCTTACAAGCATATAGAGTTATTTACAGAATACTGCTCCACCATTCCTCTAGTTCCTGGGGTAACGTAAGATAGAGTTAAGGGAGTCCTTTTCCCTTTCTCCTAGACTGATGATGCCCGGGAATGGTTGAGAGATTTGGATAGGGAAGCTGCCGGTGTGACTGACTGGAATTCCCTTGCCTTAGCCTTTTACAGACGATATTTTCCACCACAGCTCACTAATGCGTTGAGAGCTCAAATTACTGCATTTGAGCAACTACCTACTGAAGACCTGAATGGGGCTTGGACTAGGTTTAAGAAGCTCATCCGATCTGTACCTCATCATGGTTTCAAGTGCTGGTTCTTATGTACCCAACTCTACAATGGGTTGTATCCGGACCAGAGAGCCGTTCTTGATAATGCAGCCAAGGGGAGATTCTAGAAAAAATTAGAGGATGATCAAGGGTGGCACCTTATTAAAGAAATGGCCATCCACGTTGCCGAATATGGAAATCCTCGAGGAAGTAAGTATGTAAATGAGTTGGCAATAGGTGAGGTGGAGACTCCTAGTGGAAGGCTAGGCGGTCCGGAGATTATACAAACTACGAGTATGCATGAACAAGTTTGTGCTATTACTGAGCATGAGGTAGTTTGTGGTAGATGCGGTACGGAGGGACATGACCCTATTGGTTGTATGGAGGATGTAGAGCGCGTCCTTGCTTATCAAAAATTCAAGCAGGGAGTGCCATTCTCTAAGCCTTATGAGGATTTGACAACAAAAAGTATTTCTAGCCCTCTCACACCAATACCTCAACCGATTGATTCACCCTCTACAAATGGAGAGCTCGCAGAATTGAAGTCCTTAGTGTTGAACTTGACATTACAGCTCAGTCAGAAGACCGATAAAAGTGATAATGCCATTGTAGAATTGCAAGAGCAAGTGGCGCATCTCTCGCTCATGCAAGGACAAGCGAATCAATCACCCTCATGTGACCCAATCAATGCCAATAATCTCTGAAGCGGTCTTACTTACGATGGACCGAGAATGCCGGAAGATGGGGTTGTGACAACTGATGATACCCCGGATAACGAGTTGGAGGAGCTAATAGACGATATCCCTGCTGAATATCATCATGCAGCTCAATCGAGTGAAATTACATCTCGATCGAGTGATTTAGTCTCTCTAAGTGCTCGATCGAGTATAATGCCAACTCGATCGAGAAGTGCCCAATTCGAAGATTTCAATCGAGGAGTTAGTTCCTCTCGATCGAGTGACTTGGCAAGAAATGTTGTTCGATCGAGTGATTCTGGTACTCGATCGAAAGGAGTTGAAATTGAAGAACTCGATCGAGAGGTGGATATTCCTCGATCGAGTGGTTTTTCTGATGAAACAGTTCGATCGAGTAAAGAAACTACTCGATCGAGTACCAGAGCTAGCGGAATTTCAAATTAAACATCTAATTCTGTTACCGTGTCATCTTCCCCTACTGCGGAGGTGTCACGTGCTGATAAAGGTAAAGAGAAAGTTGCGGGCCCAGTCATTGCTACTAGGGTTCCTTATCCGGGATGTCTGAAGGATGCTAAAGTTGAGCGACAGTACGGTAAGTTTGTGGACGTGGTCAAGAACCTCCAGGTAACTATCCCTTTTACCGAACTTATTACCTAGGTACCTACTTACGCTAAATTTATGAAAGATATTATGACGCGTAAGAGAGAGCTTAGTGAATTTGAGACTGTTGCTTTTATGGAAGAGTCTAGTAATTTACTTTTAAATAAGGCTCCGCCTAAAATGAAGGACCCGGGTAGTTTCTCTATTACCTGTACTATAGGCAATGAAGTAATAGACAAGGCTCTCTGTGATTTAGGAGCCAGTGTCAGTGTCATGCCCTTTTCTATCTGCAAGAAGCTTAATATGGGTCACTTTAAAATTACTAACATTACATTACAGATGGCTGATAGATCTGTAAGACGAACCTTGGGTATCTTAGAGGACGTGCCTGTTAAAGTAGGCAAGTTCTTTATACCAGTGGACTTTATTGTTTTAGATATAGATGAGGATACCCGGACCCCAATTATACTAGGAAGACCATTATTAAGTACAGCTGGGGCCATTATTGATGTCAAACAAGGGTGTTTGAATCTTGCTGTGGGGGATGACGCGGTTACTTTCAGTCTGCCTAGTACTTTGGCTCGGCCAATGATAGAGGATACATCTTATTCTGTTGATATTGTTGATGAGTCTGTCTTTGACTTCTGGTCGGGTTCTTTTATGAAGGACCCGCTAGAAGCTTTGATGCTTTTGGATGAGTGTGCAGATAACCCAGATAACAATGATGTTGTGTTGGATTTGCTTGAAGCTGCTTTAGATGAGCGTGAACTCACCGACGCTGAAGGAGAGAGGGTGGAACAAATGATTAGTTCTCTCTGCGCCATAGAGGTAAAGGTACCCGAGCATAAGCCTCTTCCTTCTCATCTTAAATATGCTTTCTTAGATGATACAGAGTAATATCCAGTCATTGTTAGTGCTAAACTTGATGATGATCAGCTGACCGCTTTGTTAGTTGTTCTTAAGAAAAACAGGAAAGCTATGGGTTATTCTTTGGACGACATTAAGGGAATTAGTCCCGACATTTGTATGCACAGGATTGAGCTTGAGGAAGATCATAAGCCCTGCAGACAGGGTCAACGCCGGCTGAACCAGAAGATGCAGGATGTTGTGATGGCTGAGGTAATGAAGCTGCTTGATGCAGGTATTATCTATTCTGTTGGTCATTCTAAATGGGTGAGTCCAGTTCAGGTAGTTCCTAAGAAAGGAGGGACTACCGTGGTTAAGAATGACAAAAACGAGTTAATACCTACTAGAGTAATAACTGGCTGGCGGATGTGTATAGATTACAGACAGCTGAATGCCGCCACAAAGAAAGATCACTTTCCCCTTCCTTTCATTGATCAAATGGTAGGAAGATTAGCTTCTCATAAGTTTTTCTGTTATCTAGATAGGTACTCAGGGTTCTTTCAGATCCTTATTCATCCGGATGATCAGGAAAAGACTACTTTTACTTGTCCTCAGGGTGTTTTTGCTTATCGCAGGATGCCCTTTGGTTTATGTAATGCCCCTGCCACCTTTCAAAGGTGCATAAAGGGGATATTTTCTTAGTACATTGAGTCTATTATGGAAGTCTTTATGGACGATTTCAGTGTCTATGGAAGTGATTTTTCTAATTGTCTGTCTAACCTTGATAAAGTGTTGCAGCGTTGCATTGAGGTTAACCTTGTGCTTAATTGGGAGAAGTGCCACTTTATGGTCAACGAGGGAGTTGTCTTAGGGCACTTAGTTTCTGACAGGGGTATTGAGGTTGACAAAGCAAAGGTGCAAGTGATTCAGCAATTACCTCCTCCTGTTAATGTCAAGGGAGTGAGGAGTTTCCTTGGTCATGCTGGCTTTTATCGCCGGTTTATCAAGGAATTTTCAAACATTGCTAAACCACTTACACAGCTGCTGCTTAATGATGCCCCTTTTGTATTTACTGATGAGTGTCTTTCTGCTTTTAACAGGTTAAAGCAGTCCTTGATTTCGGCGCCGATTATACAGCCTCCCGACTGGGATTTGCCGTTTGAGATTATGTGTGACGCTAGTGACTATGCGATAGGAGCGGTGCTAGGCCAAAGGAAAGACAAAGCTTTGAATGCAATCTACTATGCGAGCCGAACTCTGGATGAGGATCAAGTGAAGTACACCAATACTGAGAAAGAGCTGCGAGTTGTGGTTTATGCGCTAGAAAAATTTCGTTCTTACTTGATAGAGTTAGAAGTTACTGTTTTTATCGACCATGCAGCGCTTAGACACCTTCTTGCTAAGAAGGAAGATAAACCACGGCCGTTGAGATGGATACTCCTCCTTCAGGAGTTTTATTTGCAGAAAAAAGATAAGAGAGGTGTTGAGAACGTAGTAGCTCATCATCTGTCGCGACTGTCATAGCAAGATGGAGAAGATTCCTTACCCATTAAATGATTCTTTTCCTGATGATTCTTTATTTGTTGTTTTGTCTTCTATTATTAACCAAGATCCTTGGTATGCGGATTTAGCTAATTACGTTGTTAGTGGCACGCTGCCACCTGACCTTTCTTATCAGCAGAGGAAGCGTTTTCTTTATAACATTAAGCACTACTTCTGGGATGACCCTTATTTATTTAAGGATTATGCAGACAGTCTCTACAGACGGTGTATTCCACAGTGGGAGACCAAAGCAATCTTGGAGGGCTGTCTTTCATCTCCTTATGGTGGTCACCACGGCCCATCGCCCACCATGGCTAAGGTACTTCAATCTGGCTTTTACTGGCTTACTTTGTTTGCTGATGCTAAAGTTTTTGTTTTAGCATGTGATGCTTGCCAACGCTCTGGGAACATTTCAAAGAGGCATGAGATGCCATAAAATGGTATCCTAGAGGTCGAGGTGTTTGATGTCTGGGGCATCGATTTCCAAGGACCCTTCCCGGCTAGCAAAGGTAACAGGTATATCTTGGTAGCTTCAGATTATGTGTCTAACTGGGTGGAGGCAATTGCTTCACCCCATTGTGATGCCAAGACCGTGATTAAAATGTTTAAAAAGATTATATTTCCCCGATTTGGTGTCCCTAGGGTCACCATTAGTGATGGGGGAATGCATTTTAAGGAAAAGAAACTAACTTCTATTTTGTCTAAGGTTAGTGTTCAACACCGGCGTGGTTTGGGGTATCATCCCCAAATTAGTGGTCAAGTTGAGGTCTCTAATCGTGAGATTAAAGAGATCTTATCTAAGGTAGTTTCTAAATCACGGAAAGATTGGAGTCTTAAACTGGAAGACACGTTATGGGCTTATAAGAGTGCCTCTAAAACACCGATTTATGCATCACCATATCGGCTGGTTTACGGGAGGGAAGTCATGTCATTTACCTGTTGAGTTAGGATGTAAGGCTTAGTGGGCAATTTGTGAACTTAACCTTGATCCTAAGTTGTGTGGTCAGAATCATTTGTTGCAGCTAGATGAACTGGAGGAGTTTAGGCTAAATGCCTATGATAGCTCACGCATCTACAAAGAGAAGATGAAGAGATGGCACGCCAAACAGATCATACATCGAGAGTTTCATGTCGGGTAGAAGGTGTTGTTGTTTAATGACCGACTGCGTTTATTTCCTGGCAAGCTGAAGTTCAGGTGGAGTGGCCCCTATACAGTGACATCTGTCACTAAATTTGGGTCCGTGGAGTTAGAAAATTCCGAGGGAAATAGGGTCAAGGTGAATGGGCAATATGTGAAGCATTATCATGAGGCAAATGATGCAGACAACCACGTTGAAGTCTTGTACTTCGACAATCGTGATGAGCCAGCCAATTGAAGCAAGAAAAGTCGTGTGCGACCTCTTAAACCTGCACTTTCCGGGAGGCAACCCGGACTATTTTGTTGTACTTTTATTTGAACTTGTTTCTTCTTTTTATGTTGTGTGTTAGACTTTGAACATTAAACTGCACGCCTCTTGTTAGTCCTATACTCCTTTTATACGCTTTGCAGGTGAATTAGGTCAATCGAGTGGATTTTCTACTCGATCGAACATTTTGGATGGAATTTTCACTCGATCGAGCATCTGCTACTCTCGATCGAAACCCTGCAAACCCTCTTTCCTCAATCGAGCCTCTTTTCTTTTCCAATCGAGCACCTCTGGCACCATATCTACTCGATCGACCTACTCATAATCTCTCGATCGAGTTATTGCGTGATCTGCTGCTATATCTCCTCTGCTGTGATGCTACGTAGCTTTATTTGACCGCCCATGTTCATGGTCGGTTTGGGGAGGTCCCTCCTTATGCTATCTTGTAAGTTTTCCAACTCCCGCTATCCTTTTCTCTTTAGTTTGCATTTCTTTCCTTATTTTTGGTACAATGAGGGCATTGTACGGTTTGGTTTGGGGAGGTATGCATTCGTATCTGTGTCTGCATGTTTTCTTGCATTTTCGCTTGCATTTCCACTTGCACGAAAAATCACATAAAATTCAAAACAAATCCACGTTTGTTTTGAGTCGGAACGATTGAACTTTGACGCTACTTTGAGTCTTTACCCTTGCCTTGTATATTCTTGACATTTTGTTGGCATGGTAATGTGCATAATCTACGAGTTTTTGTTTCTCTCTTATCTGAACGAATAAACTTGACTCATTTATTGGCAAACTACATTTACATTCTAAGGTTAGAGCTCAATAAACTGGTGACATTCATGACCATTTTCATAGGATGTGAGTAGTACTCTCTATAAGACATGTAACATCAATTTGCATAAGCATGAGTTCAGTCTTCTTGATACCAGTATGTATTTGGTCTGTGGTTGGTGACACATGTTAGGAGAGGAAATTCCCTTTATTTCATTCTACCCATGAGCCTTACATAGCCAAATTGCCTATTTTATTCTGTATAGCTACAATCTATAATTTTGCCTACTCTAGCCGAGCTAGTAATTAGTAGCGGTCTGAAATGTTTCATTGCAGTTTGGTTACATATCTGATCTGATAGGTTGGTGGAAGTATTGAAGGGAATGAAAAGAAGAAAAATTGAAAAGGAAATAATTGTTGTGATAAGAAAAAATATTGAAAACGAATGAAAAAAAAAAAAGAAAAAAAAAAAGAGATTATGAAAAAGTCATGAGCCGAAAGCTTACTATGTAGTGATTTATGCTCCCATGCTCTATTTGTATCCTATGGGGAGTTAACAGTTTTATGGTGGTTAGTGAGTTATGTGCTGCAATTTAGCACCGATTTGTATTGATTTATTGAGTATGAAGTTGGGATGTGTTATCAATTTGGATCCATTACTGCTAGCTTGGCTGCTTACTCCACTTATCCAAATTCTTCTTAGCCCCTTCTTACCCATTACCTCACTTACCCAAATGTAAGTCATCGGCATGTGTCTTGATCATTAGTTGGTGGGAATGCATATGTACGGTTGTAGAGACTTTGTTCATGTTAAACTGCGTGCATGTTCTTATAGGTCGACTTAGGTGAGTGTCTTTACTTGTTTCTATCCTCTACTTATATACTCACCTTATGCTTAATTTGTGTAATGAGCGACCCGTGAGAAGCCGATTTTCATGAGTCTTACAAGGTCGACGGTTCACTAGTTTGAAACAATGATTTAACTCATTTGCACTTACCATTGGCCAATTTGTTAGTTGTTGCATTAAACTGGTTTGGGCGGGTGATTTGTAGATGATGAGTTGGTCTCGTTCCACTAGTGGTTTTAGTTGCATTTATAGTTTTCTTGGGGACAAGCAAAGGTTTGGTTTGGGGAGATTTGATGCGTGTATTTTATATATGGTTTTTACCTCATTTTTGCACGCATTTCTGAGTTATTTATGTGGCGAACAGCTACAAATGCCCCAAAATAGTCTACTTTGGTTTGTCTTGTGTAAGTTGCAGGTAAGGACCAGAAAGGAGCAAAATCGAGCCTAAACTTGTCTCATTCGCATGCATTTTGGAGAATAAGGAATCGGAGCATGGAATCCATCGCTTAAAGACGCATGAACTGATCTCGGAATGTGCCAAGGAGTCCATATGCGCTAATATAGCTCGATCGGCCAGTTATTTGGTCGATCGAATGCTTTATCCATCAAGAGTTGCTCGATCGAGTTGTTTATCCACTCGATCGAAATGGCTGTTTTGAGAAGTACTCGATCGAACTCCTGTTTTACTCGATCGAGAGGAATTTCAAGATTTGTCCTCGATCGAGTGGTTTCATTTAACTCGATCGAGAGGTTTTCCTTTCTTTGCGTGTTTTTGCCTATCTTCGAGATGGGATTTGTAATTAGGATATATGCTAGTTAAGTAGTACGATAGATTATCACTTCTTCTTCTCTGAGACATTGACTACTCTCTTCTCTCCCTTTACTCTATGAGACCCTTACTCTGAAACTTTTGTTCGGATCTTACAACTTGTAATCGGTACTCTTATTCTTCCTTTAATCTGAATCTTAATCTATTATTACTTTTTATTGCTTTTTCTCCTTTAACTTACGATAGTTAGTATCAATCTCTCATTACTCTTGTTATCATGTTTGATCTTAATTTCTTATGTATGGTTGTTGTTATTTCAATAATAATGCATAGCTAATCTCCTTTGCTAAGACATAGGGGAGCCATGATTTTTAGGGAAGTGTAAATTGAATTATTAGGTTTAATGCAAATTTAGTCTTTGTTGTTAATCGCTACATATAATTGTTCTTGTCTAATTGAGTCGACGCAATTAGTTAATAAATCACAGTAAACCCTGACCTAGATCGGAAGATTGGAAAGGGTGAGACTTGTAGCGAACATTAGGGCACTTTAGTGAGGGCGGAAGCTAAGCTATTTGTGTTTTAGGGTGAATTGAGACCGGAAGGAGATATTCAATGCCCCATAGATTAAACTTGTATTGACCTGAAACCTAGATTGCATGACTCGAGAATCATCGTGAATCGACTGTCTTAGCTACTTTTTCCCTGCTTGTTTAATTTCAACTATCTTGCTTTCTTTCTTCCCTTGTTCTCATTAGATTAGAATAAACAACCGAAACCCCCAGAAACTAGTTACCTTGACGGATTTAGTTAAAGCTGAAATTTTCCCATCTCCTTGTGGAGATCGACCCTACTTACTGCTAGCTTCTGTTAGTGTATCTAGGTTTTATTTTTGGTACCTGATGACGGTATCAAGGTGCAGCAGGTGCTGCAACTCTTCGAAGAGGCGCAGCAGTTGTTGCATTTCTTCTCGACGTCTGGTTACTGCTGATCCGTAAAAGCAGTTTAATAAAAGGGTTTTGTATGTCGGTTTTAAACATACTCTTGACGTAAATCTTACATTAATTGATGCAAAAATCAAATACAATAAAAAAGATGGGATTTACACCCTCAGACTTACATGTTTGACGAAACGAGATTAACTAAGTTAACGTTTAGTGATTGCTCGACTCGAATGTATGTAAAAAGTGCCCTCGTAAGAGGATTTAGATTAAGTTGATTGATGTGTAGTGGTCAAATTGGTCGGTCATGCAACGTGACTGGTACTCAGAATGATCTGAGCTTACGTGGTCGATTGATCAAGCACGAGGACGTCAAAAGCTTAGAGCACGGTCTTAGAATGCAAAGGGAGAAGAGAAGGGCGGACACCTGCATGAAAAATATGTGGAACGAATGTCCCTATTTATACTAAAAAATATGGAGAGTTATGGAATGACTCAAACTTTGGAAATAAATCATGGAAAAAATCCGAAAATAGGCAGAAATGAGCTGGGGAAGAGGGGCATCAGCTGCTGCGACCCTTGGAAGAGGCACAGCATCTCCTGCGTCATTTCCCCTGTGGTTTCCTGCTGCGGAAGAAAGAATTCCATGTTTCTTTTATGGAATTGCAGTGGATCTCTACTTCCTTATTTCTTAAAATAAGATTTTCGGGATATATTTTGCCAAGAGATGTAAATTTAATTAATGGAATAAATATCTGGAATATTCTAGGACATTCCGACTCTGCATTTTAAACAGTTTATTAGAAAATGAAGCGGTTTTTGACCCGGACTCCAAATGAACTCTAATTACTGTCAAAACGACCATATTAGCACGGAGATGACAACCAAGGGGTAGATACAAGTATTTGAGCTATTACTTGACGATAAACTTACGAACTGTTATAAATCGTTCCGCGTACCAAACATGCGGCCCAATCATCACTAGGTGGTTGGCGGAAGGTGCAGAAATGAGGTATCTATAGAGCTCCCACTTTGACTGAGGCTTGGACAAGGCGAAAGTCAAAGTATAGCCATCAGGTCAATCGAAGATTACAACCTGAAGACTATGGCGACGCGAGGCGGCTCAAGGGGTCTGAGCAAGGACCTGTCGTCGGGAACATTTTAAAGTTTGTCGACTATCGGGGAGTGTCGTTTAAAGTCCATTAGACTACGTAAGGTAGCTCGCCAGCCATAAGAAGAAACCATACCTGGGACTCCTGGGCGAAACGGGACTGAAAGCGCTTCGACAAAAATTTTTGGTCTGAAGATAACTTGATGTCTGAAGGCAGGAGGGTCACAGGAATTCTGAAGGAATGTCTGAAACAAATAAATGTTGAGAACAGCAGGACGTCGGTAGAAACTGTTGGGGGAAATTTGCTTGCGGCAGCTTGGGAAATATGCTCGTTGTTGCAACGAAGTCTTGATAAACAATCCTTGCTGGAAGATAAAATACTACGACGGTTCACAGTCTTCTTCGGAAGAATGCACGGACTGATAAAATACTGCGACGATTCACAGTCTGCTTTAGAAGAATGAATGGATTGATAAAATACTGTGATGGTTCACAGTCTGCTTTAGAAGAATGCATGGACTGATAGAATACTGCGACAGCTTCGCATTCTGCTTTGGAAGAATGTACGGGTCCGGACAAAATAAATGCCCAATAGACCAATTATATGATATAAGGTGTTGGAGAAGAGGCGCATAAAAAATGGGCCCACAAATAACGAACTCATAACGAACTTTTGAAAATTGAGCTGGAGGGAAGTTGGGGAAGAGGCGCAGTAAGAGCTGCGACTCTTGGAAGAGGCGCAGCAGGTGCTGCGTCCTTTCCCGAGTTCACCCCTGTCTGAGTAAAAACTCGTAAAAACCGTGTTTATTTCATAATTAACAAAACACATTTATATCTTAAACTCTCTCAAAGTCCAACCAAATTCCGCCAAAATTTGATCAATCTACTCTATTAATCATGAATAATAGAGGTATGCATTGTATTCTACCTAATGGATTCATCTTGTAAATTTGATCAATCTACTCTACCTAATGGATTCATCTTGTAAAATTTGCATTAGAAATGGATAATTGGCAATATTAGGAACATAACCATGTATTCTTTTTGAATTTTCGTCAAGTATTGACCATTTGAGCGAAATTCAGACGGTTTCTTAGCTATTTCAAAAATTGCTTCGAAAATGACCTTAGGATTGTCCATTTTTGATGAAATTTGGTTTTTGGAACCTTTGTGCAATGGGTAAACTTACTACCATGTCGGATTTTTGATTTGTGACAGCTTTTTCAGGACACTTTTCTAGGGCATAATCGCTATTATAGCGAAATGCTGCCGAAATTTCGACTCAAACCCATGGCTAGGCTTGGACTTAGACTTGACTTGACCCAATTTACCACATGAGTGGTCGGGTTTCGAAAGAAATGGCCAAAGATGGCGAGAAAAGGCCATTTTTAGGGCTTAAGAAAGGCTTGAAACAACCTCATCGAGGCTTGTCGTCATTTGACGCGATTTAATTTACTTTAATTTTGCAGGTGACGTTCCTTCTACGTCGGGGAGGGCTCCCATGGACGTGGACATCAAGTTCGACCCTTCTCTCACTCTTGTAGGGGGTGAGAGAGAAGAGGTGCTTGAGGAGGAGGTCCGAGGCGGGCCAACGTAGAACGTGGTGATCGCCAGCTAGTGGGGACACCCGAGTGGGCTAAGAAATAGGATGGAAGACATATTATTTGGGCATCAGAGAGCCACCTATCTTACATGACGATGAGGAGTTTGGTAAGTCTGGAACTTGTCATTCCTTTATTACGCTTCCTATTCACTTGCCGTTTCATTTCTCGTTAATCTGGTGCTAAAGATAGCATTTGACCTGGATTGTTACAGGATGCCGGGAACATGAGATCCTTTTCCGGCTACACGACGATGATGGAGGTGTACTAGAGACTGACGGAGGAGGAGAAGGCCATCATCGAGCTGGAAGCCTTCGGAGCTTTGGTGGGAGCGTGGAGGGCGATCAAGGAAAGGAAGATTCGGGCTAACCTTTGCCTGATCCGAGCTTTCCTTGATCGGTACTGGGACACGACCTCCACCTTTCACATGCCTTTTGGAGAGGTCGCGGTCACTTTGGAGGACTACGGCATGATCTCTGGTCTGCCGTGTGGAGAGGAGCCCTTGGTGTGGTTGTTGACGGCCGTGAGAGTAGACTCGGCCGAGGCGAGAGACTTGATCGGCTAGAACTTGGCAACGAGTGCTATCACCATTCCCGGGTTAGTGCCGAGTACTTACCTCAGGGACTACTTCGCAGGTAGGACCTCGACGAGGGTGAGGATGGATTGGAGGATGGTGCCTCCAGCTCCTTGCAGTGCTGAGCAGAGGGCTCATTTGTGGTTGTGGTGGTTCTTGTCTTCGATTTACCTCGGAGACAAGGGGGAGAGGCTGTCGACAAAGCTTCTTCCCTTTGTTGCTGACTTGAGTAGCCTGGGTCGGTGGGACTGGGTTACCTCTGGATTTGCGGTCCTCACTCACTACATGAGGGCCATGGTGCATCCTGAGTCGATGGAGAAGGGGACTTCTCCTACTACTGTCGGTCCTGGATTCCTGTTGGAGGTATGAACCTTCCTTTCGCATTATGAAAGATCATTATTTCTTTCTATTTCTTTTCTCTATCAAATTATGAAAGATCATCATCGATTATCTTCATTTCAGGCGTGGGTGTACTCCTACTATCCTGGCTTAGCGCCCAAGAGGACGGAGCCTGAGATGAGGGCGTACTCGGTCGTGAGAGACTGGGTAGTGTGCCGTAGGAAGAGCCAGTGCTCTTCTTACGATGTTTGTTGACGGGGCGTGAATGCCCTGAAGTTGGAGGACGTAAGTACTTTTGACAACTTGTTTGATTATTTCTTTTCATTTTCATTTAGAAGCGATCATAAGAATGACCCCCTCGTTTGCTTATCTTAGTGGGTGCCCAGACCTTGGGTGGACTACCCTGGTGCTCCAGCTTTCTTGACCGAGGTCCTTTGTCTTAGGAGCTTGAGCCGGTTGTTGCTGATGACGTCAATGGGACCTATGTGGTACCTGGGCGAGTGTTTGCCTCGGCAGTGCTCTCGTAACACTTTAGCGGTTCCCATCGATCCTCCACTGAGGATGTTTAGGAAGCCTTCTGACGTCGAGAGAGAGGTTGACTTGGCAGACGCGAGTGGTGACGCCCTCCTCCTTCATCGTGAGGAGTACTTTGAGTTTGTTCGTCAGAGGTTGGCATTTTGGCCAGTTGTGGTAAGTATCTCGTTTTCCTTGCTTTGACTTGTCAAATGACGAATGATCCTCAAATAAATAACTTATTTGAAATTTTGTAGGAGATCGAGGTGGCAGGCATCGAGCCCCCAGCGTACCCAGGGACACTTGAGTACACCGACGCTGCGGGGATGACGACGATCTCGAAGATCCGTGACTTCAGCGAGGAGGTGACGGACGCTGGCCTGGAGGAGTTGCGGCACTTAGTGAGGAGGGTAATCCCCCAGTTTCGGCTATTTTTTGCTGTCTTTATTTCATAATAATGCATTCATTCCTTTCTGAAAACCTTTTGTTTATTCCAATGCAGGTGGCACCGTCTCAGCATATGGCGCTGTGGAGGATGGCGAACCGGCTGCGGGCCACAGCCGTCGAGGCACTTGCAGGTGGCCGAGGGTGACAGTTATGAACCTCTTATTTTCTTTATTATTTCATATTTTGTTGTTATTTATCGCGTTTTGTTTTGAAATAATCGAATGAAATGATTGAAATGAGGCATTTTTATATCATTTGTAGAGAGAGCATGACCTGGAGCGCGAGTTGGCGCAGTCCCATGAGGAGACAACTCGCCTGTTGAGGGAGTTGGAGGTCAGGGACGCTGAGATTGCTGCTCTCGAGACGACCGTAGCTGAGCTGAGCGGCGACCAGGAGTAGCTATTTTCTCTTTTTTTGTTGTTGTCTTGTATATACTTTGTACCTTTTGGACTTTCATTTTGGATTTTTCAGACTTGCTTTAGGGAAAAGCCCCCAGTTTGACGTACATATTGCATTTTGGTTATATATACAATGGCCTGAGTGCCTTTGCTGCTGGGTTGTTCGTTGCTCCTGCAGGTTAGCTAAAAAATCAGGTTTGGTAGATGACGGTTTGTGCCGTCACGCTGCCGAAATTTACACAGAATTTGCAAATAAAACACATAACACATAGATGGTGTAAATTGGCGCAAAATGAGAAAAAGTGAAAAAGTGCCCGTAAATGAGCAAAAATGACCAAAATGCCTGAAAATGCAAAAAAATGCCGCAAAAAATGAGCAAAAACGACCGGACAGTAGGGAGGGCTACCCCCTAAAAAAAACTTAAAAAGAAATGTATAAGTGTGAAATGTAGTGAAAACGAGGAGTGAAATGATTCCCCTAAAAAAGAAAATAAAACAAAATGGGTAAGTGTGCGTGTTTGGCGAAAATGTCGATTTCGCCTCGAAAAACAAACCCGAAAAGAATTAGGAAATATAAAATTTGGTAATTTGACGGAATTACCAAAATAATAACCTATATGAATAGGAAATTATAGCAAAAAACAAATTAGGAAAGATCCAAAGCTGAAAATCACGGAAACAGCCTGGGGAAGAGGCGCAGCATCCCCAGCTAGTCAGACCTCGACAGAAATTAGGAAATTGCGTTTAGTATAAATAGAGACTTCGGGGAAGCTTTTATTCCCACAATTCCTCCATATTTATTCCGTCTATCTCATAAAAGGTCATACTTTCATAAAAAATTTCAAAATCATGGATGCTTTTGAAAACCGTCTCAAGGAGTGGACGAATGAGTTCACAAATGTTGAGAAACATGACATGGGTGCATTTAATTTGGGATCAATCTTGAGTCTCAAATTAGTGAAGGTCGTGAAACCTTTCTTGGATGCCTGCCTTGATTATTGGGACCCAAATTTTCATGTATTTGCCTTTCCCGGACGCGATATCTGCCCTTTCCCTGAAGAAATAGCTGCTATTGGAGGATGGGACCCGGAGAATACACATGTTATACGCTTTAGCTCTCAAGGGTATAAGAGTAAATTTAGAAATTTGCTTGGATTGAGCAAGGCTGAGGTTGACCGTCTTGTAACCTCGAAAGGAGTCCGGATGTTTTACTTTATTGACCGATTTATAAATAGGGTAGACCCTTCTATTTCTTATGTTGCGAGACGCAGGGCGTTCGGGTTTTGTCTACTTCACTGCTATGTCTTTAAAGGGCATGTTGACAAGGAGATGAGAGTGGATCCTCGTTTCTTGAGCTTAGTAGAACAAATGGAGCTGCGCAAGAGCCCAACATGCCTTTGCTTAGGAGAAACCATTCTTGGGTTAGATAACAGAAAAGCCAACCGCGAGCTTCCTTATTTGGGAAGTCCTATCATTCTGCAGGTAAGAACCCGCTTTCCTTTCTTCTTTTTTTCATGCCAACCATTTTTCTTTTCTTTTTTTCGTTTTTTTTTCTTTTGTTTTTCTTTTCGTTTTTTTTTTCGTTTTTTTTTTTTGCTTTTGTTTTTCGTTTTTTCTTTTGTTTTTTTTTTTTACCATGTGGGCATTAATTCCCGTCTTGCTTTGCAGGTTTGGCTTATAGAGCGTCTGCGGCTTATCGAGCCCCCAGTTAATGTGCTAGGATAAAATTCTCGATGAATTGCAATGAGAACCAGACTCTATATGGTGGAATTCACTCAGGTTTGCAACTATTGGGAAAATATGCTGAAGAATGAAGGAGGTCCCCTAATCCAGTGGATTGTGCCATGGTGGCATCTCAAGTCAGTCACTGGAATTTTATCTTTGGACCCGACTCGATCAGTTCGCATCCCCAGCTTTGAATTCATGATTTGCATTTTCCCGGAGAGGTTGATGAGACAAGTGGGCCTTAAGCAGAAGATTCCGAAGCTTGACACCGTCCCTCAAACTGCATTGGCACACACTATAGAGACTCATCGGGAATGGGCAACGAAGTGGGATTAGATGAACATGTGGTTCATACCCTCTCCTATTGACTCCTTATGGGTATCTGACTCGTACTTACAATGGAGGAAGGCTGCTACTCCCGAAGAACGTGAGAAATTGAGGAAGCAAGAGTCTGTTGACTACAAGATTCACGAGGTAGCAAAGGAGAACCAGAAGTATTTGACTGAAGAGGAAGAAGAGGCCGGATTCCGAGTCGTTCATCCGTCGAAGAAACCGAAGACCGCGTCTGCCGTAGAGATGGTGGTGGATAGAAATGGTAAGGCTAGACTGCGAGAGAGACCTTTGGTAATTAGGTCAGAGATAGCACAAGAGCGCCTGGCTCGTGGTCGAGACAAGAAATATGACAAGGGTGACAAAGTCAAAGGGAAAATGGAAGAATAGGCTTAGTCATTTATTAGTATTTATTTATTATTACCTATTATTGTAATAAAGGCGAGGTTTTTAGAATACTAGCCTAGCATTCATTTTCATCATTTTATATTGTTTGGCATATTATTATTATTTATGGAAAAAATGAATAAAAGATTAATTAGTTAAGAAACTATTGTGATTTCCTTTCATTATTCTTGTCGAATTTCAAGTGCAAATGCAAATGTCTTTCTATTTACATTTTAAAATAACGGGTTGTATCTGGTGAAGGACTGCCTACGTATTCATTTAAAAATGAAATCAAACCCTTGCGCGCAGTTGGAATAAATGTAAAAGAATAATTGTTCGAAGCAAGAGCTTGTAGTGAACTAGAAAATAAGCATGAGCTTTACTTACTCCTAAAGTACAATTCAATTTATTTGATGATATGAGGATGTCGAAATGTCAAAATGCAAGAGCAAGGTGACATAAGCTTTCTTTCAGCGGGTCAATGGGCCATTTTTATTTCGTGTCGCATTAGCGGCACGTGGGTGTTACGCGAGGCGCGTTTCCTGTCCTATACTAAGGATAATATCGCTTCAGTTGGTCGAGGTTAGTTGGGTTAGCAAATTCATTTCCATCTAGGTCAGTAATCCTAACCTCACCCCCCGAGAGTATGGACATGACTAAGAATGGTCCGGCCCAGTTGGGTTTAAACTTTCCACGTGGATCGACAGGTAGGAGAGCTCTGACTGATTTGAGCACCAACTCTCCTTCTTTGATTTTTCTTGGCTTAACCCGTTTATTGAAGGCTCGTTTAATATGGGCCTGATATGTTTGTACATTATGTAATGTGCTCAACCTTCGTTCATCCAAGAGGAAAAGTTCTTCATATTTATCTCTCTTCCAATCAGCTTCTGGAATTTGACTTTCGAGCAGAATGCGTAAAGATGGAATCTCTAGTTCAACCGGTTGTACAGCTTCCATGCCTTAAGTGAGGAAGAAAGGAGTGGCCCCAGTGGGCGTCCTAACTGATGTGCGATAACCCCATAGCACAAAAGGTATCTTGTTGGGCTAATCGCGATAGTTATCGATCATTTTCTTGAGGATTGTGACGACATTCTTGTTAGCTGTGATACCCGTCCTTGTGAGTACCAAAGATAAAATTTATAATCCAACTACAACTATAGACAGTGGTAGCAGGGTCGAACCACAGGGAGGCGAATGTAATTAATAATTGTCTAATATTAGTCTTAAGGTAACAAAGTGTGTAGGGGTTTGCTGTGATTTGGTCTATAACTAAAGGAAATGAAATATAAATTAAGCTAACGAAATGTATTAAATTAAATATAAAGAAGGGTACTAGGATGGTCGGTTAACTATAGTTTCGGCGGCAGCATACTAAGCAGGTCTAAATCAAACACGTGAGGCGGGAAAACAAGAGGTCCTCTCGGTCCACTCTTAACAGGTAGCATCTTTCGATCTCGCTACAGGTCCCTAATATCACTAATACTGACTTTCGTCCTGAAAAGTGACTCAAAAGGCTAAACTAGCATATCTTTCGATCTCGCTAATCTAGTCATTTTAATTGGTGGTCTAGCAACTTCCCCTATCTTTCGATCTATTGGGTCAGTCAAAACCTAAACATTCAACTAGTCGCATGCACTCGATTCGTCAAATATAGAATTAAATCAATTAAAATGAAGGTAACACCTCACGTGGCCAGTCGATCGACCAGGTTTGGCGGTCGATCGACCAACACACGATTTCAGGCCATGTTAATTCTAATGCCGCCTAACTATAGGTTCCCTACATCCTAGCATGAATAATTTAGCTACTCGTGATATTGATGAAAACAACAACTAAATTAACGAAATAAACTACTAAATTCATGCTTGAATTAAATAAACAAACAAATAACATAAACGATAAATCGGTTTCGGGAGATCTAATCCTAGCAATTCTATACTACGAATGAAAGCAAACAAACTGAATATTGAAACAGATGAATACCGTGTAGAGGAATTGCAGAAGAGAGATCAAAAACCGATTGCAAAACGAACTTTATTAATGAAAGAGCAATAATCTACGAACCCTAATTATTTCCCTAAAGTTTCTGGTAAAAGACTTGATTAAAGCTTGATGAATAATTCCTAAAGTCAGTTACGTTATATAGAAATATACGTAACACTTATTTCTAAAACCTAAATATGATGGGCTTCCTTAATCTCGATCTTTTAATTCTCGTCAGAATAGCGATGCGGTCGATCGACTATGATAGGCAGTCGATCGACTGGTAAGCTCTAAACAGTAGCTTCTGGTTGTCGTGCATTGGTCGATCGACTAAGGGCGTGATCGATCGATGATGTAGCCGATATCGCTTTTAACTTCTCGTGGATTTGTCTTTTGGGCCTCGAAATGCGCACCAAGCTCGTTCCTTGAGTGAAAACTTTACGTCAAATGCAGTGCAAGGTACTCGGGGACAGATTTGGCTCAATATCTACTCATTTCCGCATAAATCTGCAATATGACATAAAAATACGAAAGTAGACGAAATGGGGCAAATAGTAGCATAAAACTACACAATTGAGCTCTGAAATGCGTGTAAAATGGGGTGTAAAACATCATATTTAGGACACGCATCATACTTCCCCAAACCAAACCCTTGCTTGTCCCCAAGCAAGAACTAGACTCGATCCTAAAAACCTAATGGAACGAGTTCAATCTCAGAGCGAAATGCAACTGAACAGCCTAAACCAATTTAATGCACAACCAACAATCAATTAGAGATGTGAATCATGCAAACGATTTACGTAGTGGTTAAAAACTGCTAAACCTTCAACTGTAGAGACTTATCAAATTGTACTCTCACATGTCGCTCAAATCACTCAAATAAACACAAGGTGAATTTGTGTGAAAGATAGAAAGAATTCATTTTGTTAGTGACACTCACCTTACTACGACCTATAAGAACATGCCTGCAATATAATATGAAAGTAATCTCTGCAAACGTACATATGCATTCCAACCGAACAAATGACCATGACACATGCCGAGGTATATATGGGATATGTGAGGTAATGGGCAGGAAAGGCAAAACATTTATGGGAATGTGGGGGTACAGGTGATCAAGCTAATACCGTAACAAAACCATATGACAATATCCACTTCTTGCTCAAACTTCAATCTACACGGTGCTATAGCAAGCACAAAACTCACAATTTCTTCCTTTTCTTCCTCGGGCTGCAGTCGATCGACCAAGTAGAGCGGTCGATCGACTGCCTTAAACAGTACATCACTCTTTTTTTTTCTTTTCCGAATCATTTTTTTCTCTCTTTTTTTTTCTTTTGTTTCTTTCTTTCCCTTTTCCAACTTTCCAACTTCATCTCAAAATGAGCATATGCCACCAAAAACGTGGTAACAATCCCAAAAACTAAACTACTAGCTTGACAAGGGCAAGCTAAATGTAGGATGTAGTAAACGGGACAAAAAGGCTATTTTTGGCAGTGTGGAGCTTATGGGTAAGACGAGAAAAAGGGGACCTCTACCACATGTGTCAACTAACCACAGACCGAATGCACACAGGTATTAAGCAGATTAAGTTCATATTTATGCACATTTATGAAACATGTCTCATAAGGAGTACTACTCACAATCCTAGATAAACTGGTCATAGATGTCACCAGTTATAAGCTCTAATAACTCAGAAAATATAAGTAGTTTGCCAAAAATCTAAGTCAAGTCTCAAGTCCAGCAAGAAATTAATGAAAACTCGTAGATATGCATTTATGATTCTACTAATAACATGTCAGTCAGCAAGGCTTAGGCAAAAACAGATGCAAATGCAATGTCATCATTGAAATACTACCGTTCCGACTCGACCTATATGCTAAAATAAACGTGCATTTTTTGAATTTTTAGAAATTTTTCAATTTTTTTTTTTTTTTTGAAATTTTGTATATATAAGGGAAAATAAACACAATGCAAGACAAAATGTAAACGTGAATGCAAGCAATTGAAATGCAACGCAAAACCCTTCCCCAAACCAAATCGCACAATGTCCGCATTGTGCAAAATCATGTAATGAGAAAAAGGAAAACGGGAATTTGCGAGAAAATTAAGTAAACAAAACATGAAGTAAGGACAGGAACTCACAAGACTTTAAGCGCATCAAAAGGAAACCTCCCCAAACTAGCGTGAGCTAGGAGGTTTCAGTAGCTTGCAGTGCTACCAATAAGTACCTGAAAAGACAACATATACCACGCATAAAACCAAGAAAGCAACGTGGAAGCGGTAATAATGTACATAAGATAAAGAAATTGGAAGAAAACAGAATTATGTCGGAAAATAAAGAGGAGGAAAGACTCCCTCAATTCCGCAAAACGACCAAACACAGCAGGGGAAAGGTCGTGAACAGGTACAGCAGCAACAACGGTCGATCGACCATAGCAGGCAGTCGATCAACTGGAATGAACAGGAACAGAAGCTCCTGGAAGTCGCACCTCGGTCGATCGACCAGGGTAGGCGGTCGATCGACTGGAAACACAGCTGTAATTTTCTGATTTCTTCGAATTAGCTCGAGAACTTGAGCTAATATGGTCTACAAACCTGCAAATGCACATAATACCACGCGCAAAATTACGCAAAACCTAAAGCAAGAGTCTAAAGTGTTTAAAAATCCTAAACAAACTTAAAAGAGCGAAGTCTTGCGCACACAAAACAATAAAATAAAAGGTTCAATGAAAGCAATAAAATGTAAAATGTTTTGAAAAAGTCTCAATCAACTAATAGTTGATTAAGAACGGCCACGGAATGGCCCACTTGGCCGGCTTCTGGCTACAAGAGGTAGCCTCAATAGTGCTCATCTTCTCAGCGGCACTCTTCTCAATTCTAACATCCGTCAAGCTCAACGGGTCAACATGTCGGATATCTTCCCACTCAATGACCTCCTCTGACTCGTCGGAATCCAAATCGAACTCCGTCGCTTTGACTGGCTCTTCCTCAGGCTCCTCATCAGTGCCATAGCTAAGGCATCCTAGACCACCTCTTTGAACGATCGGCTCCTTCACAGCTGGAGCAACATGTGGCTCTTCCTTCCCCAAACCAGCTCTGCGCATATCTAAAACAGAAGAGTCTTCCTCCACTTTGCTCCCAATCTAGGGCGGAGGTGTCACAACAGGAGTAGGAATAGAGACAGGCATATCAGGAAGTATAAAATAAGATTTCTTTTCAGAAACCGTATTGCAAGTGACGGGCCACATGGGGTCTTTCTTCCTAGCTGTATGGGTAAAGACAATGGAATGCTTCCCTACCTTAAAGGTCAAAGTACCCGAACCAACATCAATAACTGCACCAGCAGTGTGCAGGAATGGTCTACCTAGTATGATAGGTATGTGGGCATCTTCGGACATATCTAGTACCACGAAGTCAACAAGGAAGAAGAACTTCCCTATTTGCACGGGGATGTCCTCTAAGACTCCTATTGGCTGGACCGCAGAGCGATCAGCCATCTGTACTGTCATGTTGGTCAGTGCAAACCTAGTCAATTTGAGCTTCCTAGCAAGACTCAAGGGCATTACACTAATATTGGCTCCTAAGTCACATAAGGCTTTCTCAATAGGAAAGGTGCCAATATTACATGGGACTGAAAAACTACCCGGGTCTTCTAGCTTAAGGGGTGCAGTATGGGTCAAATAAGAGCATGACTCCTCAGTGAGTGCGACTGTGTGCACAGTTTCAAGTGACTTCTTTTTAGTTAAAGTTGTTTCATGAATTTCGTATAAGCAGGCACTTGATTGACTAACTCAAGAAAAGGAACTTGTACATTTAAGCTACGGATAACATTTTCAAATTTATTAAATGATACCTGTTCCTTCGTCGGCACTAATCTCTCCGGATAGCGGGCTGAAAGTAGCAACTTAGCCCTCTCCTCTAAATCTCTCATGCCGGCATCGGTGGATTTAGGCTGAAAATCCACCACCTTCTCTTTGTTGTAGCTTGACCCTTCTTCAGACCGTCTCAAATGTGAACCATTAATCGACAAAGGGTCGTACTTCGGAACCGAAACGGACCCATCAGCAGTCGGGTCTGTCCTCAATATTTTCGGGTCGCTTTGTGCATTCCAAACAAGTGGTCCCTCAAGTTATTAGGCATCGGAGGACGAAAAGAATCACTATCAGCAGCACTTTCAGTCGATCGACCAGGTTGGTCAGTCGATCGACTGACCTCTATAGGAACAGTAGCTTCTGGTTGTCGCGGACCAGTCGATCGACTGGGTATGTCAGTCGATCGACTGACATACCTGCTGATCGTCTTTTTCTTGTTTTTGTTCGCCATAGCCTTCTCCTTGCTTGGTTCCGCCTCATCCTTTTCAGTGACATCCTCAACCATAATAGGCCCATCAAGGGTAGACCCACTCCTCAAGGTAATGGCATTAAGGGTCTCCTTTTGATCAGTTTGAGTCGGTAAATGTCCCAGAGCTCGAGTTGTATTCTTGCTAGCCAATTGGGCAATTTGGCTCTCCAACATCTTCATCCCGACCTCTCTAGCCTGGGATTCCTTCAGCAACAAATTCTTCAACTCATTGAAATCAGAACCTTGGGCTTGTTGCTGCTGCTGTGGGACATACGGAGGCTTTTGGAACTGTTGTTGCTTATGAGGAGGCACATAGTTCTGTTGCTACTGCTGCTATGGAGGTTGAGTCGGATTCAAGACATTTTGGCTACTCCACCTCAAGTTTGGATGGACATTCAGTTCATAGTATGTGTTTGTCTGCCTATAATGTTGAAAGGCAGCACAAGACTCAAAGGGACTAGGACAATTGTCTGAAACATGTCCCTCAGCTCCACATCTTTTACAGACAAAAGGACCAAATCAAAACAAAGATTTACATGGTAAATCCCTCCTTTTGAAGCTCCTCCCAACTCGTACTTGTCAAATCTCGCCGTGAGAGCTTCTAATGCAGCTACAGAAGGAGATTCAGCAGCTCTCCTTTGATTTCCCTTGGAATTTCCATACTCAGCTTTGTGGGTGGCCAAGTCATTTATGATCTTCCACCCCTTAGTCTCCCCCGTGTTTTCCCGGAATCTGCCATTTGCTGTCAAGTCCAGGATAGCCCTTTGATCGTCATAGAGCCCATTGTAGAACTGATTGCATAGGCTCCATTTCTCAAACCCATGATGCGGAATGGTTCGCACCAGCTTCTTGAAACGGACCCATGCCTCATGAAAGTTCTCATCAAGACCCTGTTTAAAGCTCGTGATTTGAGCTCTAATAGCATTCGTCTTCGAGGCAGAGAAGTACTTCTTGTAGAATGCCAAGGCCAAAGAATTCCAGTCGGTGATCCCATTAGCAGCACGGTCCAGATCTCTGTACCACTCCCTTGCAGCATCGCGGAGTGAGAATATAAACATAGTCTGCTTTATCTGGTCTTGGGTCACACTGGTCGGCGGGGGTATAGAGCAGCAATAATCGATAAATATCTCCATATGCTTGGCTGCATCTTCATTTGCAGCAACCCTGAATTGGTTTCTCTCAACCAAGTTGATATAAGAAGGCTTCGGTTCGAATTTCCTATCAGCTTCCGGTAATTCGAACCCCTTGTATATATTTGCAGTTGTCGGCTCAGAGTGAATTGCTATACTCGCTTCTTCAGCCATGACTGGAAATTCTGGAGATGTGACTGTCTCAGCTGAAGAAGTGGAAATGGGTGATGAAGGTGGATCCTCCTCGTATAGCTCGTTCTCGTAGTAACTAGACAGAGTACTCAGCTCTACCTCTGTCGGCAATATCCTAGATGATCGTCTCAACTCACGCAAGGTCTTCTCAATCTCAGAATTAAAAGGTACTAATTCACCACCCTGTGACCTGCGCATAAGAAGAAACTACAAAAAGAATATGAGAATAGTTTAAGGAACGAATGTCCCTTAAACTAAGAAACAGACTAAAATAAAACAACTAAAAATTAGAACAATTGCCTCCCCGGCAACGACGCCAAAATTTGATACCCGTCGTTGTGAGTACCAAAGATAAAATTTATAATTCAACTACAACTATAGACAGTGGTAGCAGGGTCGAACCACAGGGAGGCGAATGTAATTAATAATTGTCTAATATTAGTCTTAAGGTAACAAAGTGTGTAGGGGTTTGCTGTGATTTGGTCTATAACTAAAGGCAATGAAATATAAATTAAGCTAAAGAAATGTATTAAATTAAATATAAAGAAAGGTACTAGGATGGTCGATTCACTATAGTTTCGGCGGCAGCATACTAAGCAGGTCTAAATCAAACACGTGAGGCGGGAAAATAAGAGGTCCTCTCGGTCCACTCTTAACGGGTAGTATCTTTCGATCTCGCTACAGGTCCCTAATATCACTAATAATGACTTTCGTCCTGAAAAGTGACTCAAAAGGCTAAACTAGCATATCTTTTGATCTCGCTAATCTAGTCATTTTAATTGGTGGTCTAGCAACTTCCCCTATCTTTCGATCTATTGGGTTGGTCAAAACCTAAACATTCAACTAGTCGCGTGCACTCGATTCGTCAAATATAGAATTAAATCAATTAAAACGAAGGTAACACCTCACGTGGCCAGTCGATCGACCAACACGCGATTTCAGGCCATGTTAATTCTAATGCCGCCTAACTATAGGTTCCCTACATCCTAGCACGAATAATTTAGCTACTCGTGATATTGATGAAAACAACAACTAAATTAACAAAATAAACTACTGGATTCATGCTTGAATTAAATAAACAAACAAATAACATAAACAATAAATCGGTTTTGGGAGATCTAAACCTAGCAATTCTATACTACGAATGAAAGCAAACAAACTGAATATTGAAACAGATGAATACCGTGTAGAGGAATTGCAGAAGAGAGATCAAAAACCGATTGCAAAACGAACTTTATTAATGAAAGAGCAATAATCTACGAACCCTAATTATTTCCCTAAAGTTTCTGGTAAAAGACTAAGTCCTTCATATGTTAATAAGTCCATAAGTCTTCATAAGGGTTGTTGGATCAAGCAAATCTATGGTCAAGATTTGTGGCAAAAAGCGCATAATACCCAATAAAAATATATTTTCTTATTTACCTCTCTCCTCTTACCGACTACCCCATGCATGCCACTGTTACATCCCATCAGTCTTCCATTATTTCCCTCCTCTTTCCCATAGAATTAAAAATAACTTGTGATTTTTTCCCCTCTATTTTCTGTCATTTCATCTTCCCTTGATTCTTCTTCATCTTTCTGATAACTCCACTCACCATTTTCTTCATATTTCATCTCCACCAATTAACTCCACTCAAAAACGTCCTTGAACTCGTGTAGAAGGTCTATGAAATTGGCCCTTTCAGTTGGGTTTAAGGTCGTCCCTATCCTAAGTTCTTGGGGTTCTAGTTCGGTTCCTACATTGATGGGTTCGGTGTTTTCTATAACTGGTGCCCCTTCTCTCCCCCCCCTGTAGTATCTCTTTAACCATATAGGGTGGTAATTCGACTGAGTCTGGGTCAGGATCATCCTCATTATCATCGTAAATAGAGTTGCATTCAGAATAACACAAAGAGTAAGCAGAATCTGATTTATTCATATTAAATTTTGAAAAGAGTTGAAACAAAGAAGCCATCTGCTTTCAAAGAGTCGGTGGCGGTAAAGGGACACATTTCTTTGGGGCATTTCCCAAGCTACCATTACTACTTGATGCAATGCTAGGAGAAACAAGGGGATGGGGAGTGACGACAGAAGAAGACTCTCTAGCGACTTCTCTAGACTCAGACTCTGATTCCGACTCTAACTCTGACTCTGACTCGAATTTGTTGTCATCAGGTTCTCCTTTGAACATCTCTCCTTCTCCAGTGGTGACTTTGAAGAGCTTTCCTTGGTTGTTGGTCCATTTGATCAACTTTCTACATCCTTTCTGCTAATTCGAACTGGTTTCGGTGATTAATGTAGTGGGGTTGAAATGGTCATCTTGAGGTATCATGGTAATGATCTCATCTTGTGCCGCTCTAACAAATTGGTCTTCTCCAAACAGAAGGCTAATAGCTTGTTCGTCTAAACAAGGTGTTTGACGAGTTTTGACGGTAGGAACCGTTTCTGAAGGAATGAAGTAGCAATCATGGAAGACCTCGATTCCAGCTAGTTGCATTCCTTTATAGTGCCAAGGTTCGGGAAACCCGTGAAAGTATTCTTGATTCCCTTCTCTAACGAAGTACCCGTTTAGGGTAGGGAGATAGGGTCGCATCTGGATTCCTTTGTTCTTACGGTTTTGATACTGAGTGAGCATCTCCAAAGCTTCTTCTTTCGTGGGTTTGTATCCCAATCCTTATGGTATCCTCTGAGAGTTTCCTTCTTTGTAAGGTGCGAAGGTATTTTTCTTGGCAGGATTCAGTGGCATTCCCGGGAAGTATCCCTGAGACTTGAGTATATGGTTGACCACTAAATTGGAGTATGGATCGAAGTATAGAGGTGCAAGTTCGCTCTTTACAAGGTTTATGCTTTGAAAGCCCCCAAGCTCGTATACTGGATCTGTGACTACTTGGTTACTTGACATTTTCTCTACCACGGCCTTGATGGGTGACGAGGTGATCGTCACTACTTTTCCATCTAGAGGAATATTAATCTTCTGGTGCAAGGTGGATGTTACTGCTTTGGAAGCGTGAATCCAAGGCCTTCCCAGAAGTATATTGAATTATGCTTCAATATCCACTATTTGAAAATTAACCTTTCGTTCAATCGGCCATGTGGCTATAGTGAGGTTGATTAGTCCTACTACCTTACGCTGTGTTCCATTGTATGCTCGAACACCTTGGTTGGTAGGGGTCCAATCTGATTCTTTCATGCCCAATTTGTATGTTGTCTTTGGCACATTCTTCTTTAAGCATATGACGGTAATATATAGAGCTAGGTTGTGAGTGGCGCCGAAGGGAGGCAAATCTTCATCCGAAAAAGTAACTGGGTTACTTAGTTTAGCTAAATCTTGGAAGACCAAGTTGACTATGTCGTCAGGCGTAGAGTTGTGTGGCACGTTCAATTTTGCCAAGGCTTGTAGTAAAGCTTGGCGATGAGAAAATGAACTCCCGACTAGTTGCCAGACTGGAAGATCAGCCTTTGTCTTCTGCAGTTGCTTTAGTAAGTGGTCAGTAGATGTATCTTCGCCATCATTTGGGGTGATGACATTGGTGTTAGTAATTGGACCATTACTTATAGGACCGTTCTGAGAAATATTTTGTTATAGACGCCCTGAACGAGTAAGGTGGTCTATATCTTGATCTTCATTAGCTTTGACTATATCCTCACTAACCTTGACTAGATAGTGTTCGGTGAGGTATTCATCTTCATTGTCATTGGCCCATATTCCGTTGATGATAGTAAGCTCTCTCAATCTGATGATCTCGACTTCTAAACTGATTATTTGGTCGACTAGGTTGTCAACTACGGCGATTACCTCTTGCAACGTAGACTCTTGAGATAGACTTAGTGGCACGTTTTCTCTAAGCGTGGTGCTTGGATTGTATAGGGATGCTACTACATCTTCAAGTTCTAAAAATTGCCTACTCACACTCTTTGCCCATGCGATAAAGTCGGCAATGGTAGGAGAAATGGTAGAATTACTCCCCTCACCTTTTAGTGCATTAATTCCGTCCTCGGCAAGAGAAATGAGGTGTGAACAATCCAAGGTGGATTCTTCATCTGTAATCATCAGAACTCCAAGAGGATTCTGAGTATTGTTAGGCTTACCTCCAGGAGGTATGGGTAAACGACATCTTCGATCATATCCTAAAGGACATGCTTTAGTTTCAAACATTTCTCTGTATCGTGTCCCTTGCCTCTATGATATTTGTAGTATGCATTCTCATCCCAGAATTTGGACATCTTTTCTGGGTCAGGTGTGGGTCCTATGGGTTGGATCTTACCCTGTTTCATCAACCTTTTCAGAGCATTGGAGCACGTATCGCCAATGTTTGTGAACTTCCTTTGTGGGTTATTCTTCTTTGATGATTCGACAAGGTTAACCTCATCAGTCTTGCTAGTAGAGCCATAAGAACGACTCGTTGAACCTTGGTATCCACAACCCACCGTTTTGGACAAGAGTCATTTACGGATGTCATCTTCAATTCTCGTCCCTAGCACAGTCAGATCTTTGATGGTCTTTATGTTTTAGTACCTCAAGTGGTTTGCGTAAATAGGTCTCAGGTTATCTACGAACTTTTCCACAAGAGTAGCTTCATCTATACGTTCAACCAGTTGTGTGCTATTCTTCCTCCACCTACTTAGGAAGTCGGTTAAGCCTTCTTTCTCATTTTGGGTAAGAATCTCTAGAGTGCGCATGTTGACTTGGATCTCAGCATTATCCACATATTGCTTGGTGAATTCAATTGCAGCATCATCGAAGGTGGAAATATTCTTGTGTTCCAAAGAGTAGAACCATTGCTTAGGAATGGTGTCTAAAGATGAAGGAAAGATCCTTAGGAACATCTCGGGTTTGATACCTTTGATAGACATGTAGTCTTTGAAAGCACGAATATGGTTTAAAAGGTTTTCATACCCCTTGAACTTTGGGATGTCAGTCATGTTGAAGTTGGTTGGCAATTGAGCATTCACGACCTCATACTTACGATTGTTCTCCTTGTAGATGTCATCTCCCTTAAGGTACATTAGTTGCTCCTCCAAGTATTGGAGTCGCTTTTCAGCTTCAGTAGGACCTAGTGGAGGGTTGGGTTCAGGTTGCCCAATAAAGGGTGGAATGTCATCATGTACGCTCGCATTAGGAATATCATTCTCTACAAGAGGAAGCCTAGTTTCTACAGCAACAATTTGACCCTCAATAGTGTTCAGACGAGCATAAGCTTGGTCTTGGCTTGTTAGGAGACGAACGAGCGCGGCTAGAATTAGATCATTACCATATGGGGGTTGTCCATTAACACTTGCGTGACTAGTTCCAGGCATCTTGGAAACTGAATAAGAGATCGACGACGAATCAAAACATGATCAACCATTTTAGCACACTTACTCAAAAAAGACCCAACTTGTGAAGTGGGAGTGTGCCACTTGTGTTAAGTGAGGTTTGAAAATGACAAAGTTTTGAAATGTTTGTCCTAATCAACTGTAGTGTAGTTGTAGGAGTGTTTACTCGAAGTGAGGTTTTAAAATGGGTTTTGAGGCCCGAATTTTGACTGGACATTTGGACAGAGTTTCAACTCATTTTGCGCTATTTTAGGCCATTTCGAAATGTTTACATTTTGAAAAAGGATTTTTATTTACAAAATTTCATCATGGTTTTGTTTACAAAATGGTGATCATATATAAGCATTCATACAGGCATTATAACGGTATGCTGAGTACATTTTTAAGGATTTTGGCTTAAAAGGTGGGTTGCCATACCAAGCAATCAAACCCTGGTCTGTGGAGAGGTTCGTGCCAAACAAGAGTAAGGTCGGTTCCTAGTCCATTTCCTCGAGTAGTGAAAGCCCTTGTGTGACACCCACATACGCCAAGTGCCGTACCAGGACCACTCAGATATAGGGACGTCACCATCTCGGTTACTCGAGGCAATGATAAATCAAAAGACAATAAAGAAACGAACTTTAAAAGTAAATATAGTTTAAGTGATTACATGTCTCAAACCAAAACTGTCAAATGAAATACAACCAATCCAAAACTGTATACTAACAAAACTGAATAATTAAAGGACATCGTCTGACACCGCGGAAGACTCTTCTAACTGCAAGTGATGACTCATCCCAACTAGCCCATATGCATCATATCAAACCTGCTCAACAACTGCTCACCATCCTCGAATAGATCACCACAGTTTTTAAAAAAATTAAACGGGGTCAGTACTAATTACACGATACAAACCAATAGAAAGCAAATGCCAAACAGCTCAATCAACACATCAATCCCCAGTCACCATCACCAATCTCCACACAACTAACTACACACTAAAGTGTGTAGCCCTGCCGAAGTACCTATCGCAACAGGTACTCCACACCGCCAGTGGGGGACCGCAGCCGTTCCCACCTAAGCCCCGCTCATCTCCATCGAGCGATAAACCCTTGTTCATTAATGTGCACATCCCTCCTGTGGCGGGTTCCACAGAAGGTGAATCAAGGGCGTGAAGCCACTCCCGCAAGTGACTCCACTCAGCCAGGGACGCACCTCGAAGACCACAGACAGATACAACAACAATCAACGATATTATTCAACAATATAACCAACAATAAAACCAACAACCGTCATAACCACCAACAATATACTTTAACAATAATCACAATGAAACCACCAAATACATCATGTAATTAATACTGAGTAGGGAAACCCTACCTGGAATGCAATCACAGAATCAGACGATCTAGCAGCTATCTCAAAACCTCTCTTCTACGAACCCTCCTCCTATACATACATTCATACAATTACTACCTTAACCATACAATCATAAAAACCCCCAAATCCCCAAATTAGGGTTTAGCCAACATTAACCAAATGCTATAAAAATGATACGTAGAACTTACTCTTGACGTAAGGATCACAACGGTATAAAGAACGAAGGAAACCGACACCTCTAGCTCCGGGATTTGCTAATAATGCGGAAGAACAATGCAACGTAACTTGAAATCTCTCTTAACAGTGAATTAGGTTTTGTAAAAGTGTTTAAAAAAGATGACGAAACTTGTTATATATTAATCCGCATTATTAACAAAACCCGTCAAATAACACCCGTAACCCGACTTACTCGATCGAGTAAGTCACGTACTCGATCAAGTGCCAAGGCTACTCGATCGAGTACCCTACAGGCAGACTACTGATTCGTATACAAAACATACTTACTCGACAGAGTAAGCCCCACTCGATAGAGTACCCAAGGACTCATAAAACTGTAGTATTACAGTCTTCCCTCCTTAAAAAGAACTTCGTCCCCGAAGTTCAAACCACAACAAAACAAAAACACACTATCACTCTCCCGACACAACAACAAAAACAAAACTCAACAGAAACTCCAAAACATACTTACCAAACCAAACTCAACCCGACTCAAACAACTACTAACTATATCAAAATCCACATAAAAACATGTAAAAACTCTTCGCGACCATCTCTTACCCCCTAAAAGAAACAAGGTTACGTCCCTGTAACCATACATACCTGATCAAAAAGCAACGGGTACCGCTCCCTCATAACCTCTTCCGCCTCCCATGTAGCCTCCTCAACCTCATGATTAGACCAAAGAAACTTAAGCAACACTGTCTCACCATGTCTATTTTTCCTAACCTTTCTGTCAAGAATCTGTTTAGGCACCTCAAGATAAGACAATGACTCATCCAGCTCTATGTTCTCTACCTCTAACACATGTGACAGATCACTAACATACTTCCGCAGCTGAGATACATAAAACACATTATGTACCCTATCCAAAGCAGACGGTAAAGCCAACCGATAAGCAACCTCACCCACACGGGCTAAGATCTCATACGGTCATATGAACTTCTGGCTCAACTTCCCTTTCATACCAAACCTCGTGACCCCATGCATAGGAGACACTTTCAAAAGAACCTTGTCCCCAACCTGAAACTCTATATCATGTCGATGTAGATCAGCATAACTCTTTTGTCGATCCTGGGCCGCTCTTATCCTCTTTCTGATCAGCTTAATCTGCTCCACCATCTCATGTACCATCTCTGGTCCTAAAACCACTGCCTCGGCACTATCGTCCCAACAAATCGGACTCCTACATTTCCTCCCGTATAAAGCCTCAAATGGCGCCATGCCAATACTGGTGTGATAGCTGTTGTTGTAAGAAAACTCAATCAAATCTAACCTCTGTTCCCAGCTACCACCAAAATCCATAACACAAGCTTGCAACATATCCTCTAGAGTCTTGATGGTCCTCTCCGTCTGGCCATCTGTCGCAGGATGAAATGTTGTACTCATCTTCAAGGTAGTTCCTAAAGATTCCTGCAACTCTTTCCAAAACCGTGAGATAAATCTCGAATCTCTGTCAGACACTAATATCTTTAGGCACCCCATGCAATCTCACCACATTCTTCCGATAAGCCATAGCCAACTGTGCCTTAGACCATGTATCTTTCATTGGCACAAAATAAGCTGACTTGGTCAGTCGATCCACTATAAGCCATATCATGTTGTTACCATGTTGACTCTTCGGTAAACCCACGATAAAATCCATAGAAATGTACTCCCACTTCCACTCAGGTACCTCAAGAGACTGAATCTTACCTTGTGGTCGTCGCTGCTCCCCTTTCGCTCTCTGACATGTCAAGCAACAAGCCTCTTTAAGCTATTTCTTTCTTCATCCCAGGCCACCAGAAAGTCATTTTCAAATCCTTGTATAGCTTGTCACCGCCTGGATGTACCGAGTATGGTGTGCAATGAGCCTCTGTCGTGATCATCTTTTTCAGATCCTCATCATTAGAAACACACCACCTCCCATCGAACCACAGACTACCATCTGTATGAATAGAGAATCTAGACACTGTACCTTTCTCTACACCAGCTCTCCACTCCACTATCTTGGGATCCAACACCTGTTTACCGTGAATATCATCATAAAGATCAGGCTGCACTGTCAAATCTCCCATAGCATCCCCTATCTGGATCATATGTATCCCGAACTTTCCCACCTCATCTCTCAATCTCATCAAAGATATAGCTATGTGATACCGTCGTTTAGTATCAAAGTTAAATTTATAAACCTAATTACTACTAACAGAAGTTAGCGGTAAGCAGGGTTGAACCACAGGGAGGAAAATGAGATTCATCTGTTTAATTTAGTCTATAGGGTAAGGGGGGGTTGAATTGAATTAAAACTAATCTAAATGCAAATAAAATAAATCTAAACTAAATACAAATAATTTAAAGCAGGTAATTTAAAGAGATGTAAACAGTAATAAAAAGAATGCTAAGACGGTCGGTTCACTGCAGCCACGACGATGGGTTCCTAAGTAAGTCTGAATAATCACGATAAGTGGGAAAATAAGAAGTCCTCTTGGTCCATTCTTAACTAGTAGCGCCTCTCAGCCTATGCTATTGGTCCCTAGGTCTCACTAATAATAGCTCTCGCCCTGAAAAAAGATTCCTAGTGCCTAAACTTTACATATCTTTCGATCTTAGTAAAATTAGTCGTTTCAATTTAGTCAATTTCCCTTCCTTATCTCTCGATCTGTGGGTTAGTCAATTCCTCAGTATTTAACAAGTCTCCTCTCGGTCTCGTTGTCAAATATTTCAATTAAAACATTAAAACGAAAGCTAAACTATCGCGCGTTAGTCGATCGACCAGCTAAGCTAGTCGATCGACTAACAGGTCCAGTCGATCGACTGACTAATCCAGTCGATCGACCAAAGGCCGACATCAGGTCACTTATTCTGCGTCGTCTTCGCCGCAGGTCCCCTCACATGTTAGCACGGGGTTTCTAGCTATGCATATTAATTCTAACTACGACTAATAAAGCGATAAAAACGAATAGTGAAGGCATAACTAAACTACTTGAATTATAAACTTGCAACAATTGAATTAAAGGTTTGGGATCTAAACTAACAATCTAACTACTGAGTGAATTGAAATAATACTGAAATAAAGAGCAGAAATACCGAATAAAAGAAAGGTAGGAAGAATCCGATTGCAAAAGGAAGCTTTTATCGAAAACTCTAAACTAATTATAATTGAATCTAAAACAATAAAGTCAAATCAGTAGACGGGATTAACCCCTACTGAATGCCTCCTCAAAACGGATGTTCGAGGTCCTATTTATAGAGATGTCACGTAAAAACCTAAAAACTAATTACAATTGGGCTTTCTAATTCTCGTTCTTAAGTTGCGTCAGACTCGAGGGATGGTCGATCGACCACTGGGACCAGTCGATCGACCACAGGCGCTGTACAGTAATGTATTCTGACAATTCCTACAGCGCGCACCGATCTTAAAACAGCTGCCATTTCTTCGTTACTTGGTCAAATCAGGTGTTCTACGCGGCGTTGGAAAGCTAAGAGGATAAGCTTTCACCTCCAAGTGGAACCTGTCGATTATCTGATCTAGAACTCGAGATATGGCCATCTGAATAAGGCTGCAATGTCGAGAAGCACTTCTTCGCTTGTTTAAGCTTTGCAACTTGTACGCAACCATGCTTTCGCTATCTTTTAGGCCTTGAAACGCGCACCAAGTTCATCTCTCGAGTCAGTACTTCATGTCAGGTCCTATGATAAATACTCGGGGACGGATTCGGCTTAATTTCCGTTGAGTTCTTCACATTTCTGCAATATTACACAAAAACACGAAAATAGACGGAAAAAGGAAATATAGTAGAATAAACTACACATTTAAGCTCTGAAATGCGTGTAAAAGAGGGTGTAAAACATCATATTTTAGACACGCATCAAACTTCCTCAAACCAAACCCTTGCTTGTCCCCAGGCGAGAACTAGACTCGATCCTAGGACCTAATGGAACGAGTTTAATCTCAGAGCGAAATGCAACTATAAAGCCTAAACCAGTTTAATGCAACAACTAACAATCAATTAGCAACATGAATCATGCAAACGAGTTATGAAGTCATAAAAAAAACTGCTGAACCGTCAACTATATAGACTTATCATTATGGACTCTCACGGGTCTCTCAAATCACACATAAGCACAGGAGAATATATGTAAAGATAGAAAGAAGTAATTTTGTAATGACTCTCACCTGACTACGACCTATAAGAACATGCCTGCAGTCTAATATGAAAATAATCTCTACAACCGTACATATGCATTCCAACCATAAAAGACCATGACACATGCTGAGGCAATTTTGGATATGTGAGGTATGGGTAAGAAGGGGCTAAAATGAATTTGGGAAAGCAGAGTTATAGCCAAGCTAGTAATTACTGAAAACCAAATTATAACAACATCCCAACTTCATACTCAAAATAAATTAAAACGGTGCTTATACTAGCACAATTCTCAAAATCTCCATAAAATATTAATTCCCCAATTGAAATAAATAATACATGGGAATAAAATCACTATATAATAATAATAACAACCATGTGATTTTTCGAATTTTCTTTCGCTACTGCAGCAAGCAGTCGATCGACCAAGTGGGACGGTCGATCGACTGACCTCTTTTTTTTCGAATCATTTTTTTTTCCTTTTTTTTTCCTTTTCTTTCCCTTCAATCATTTCACCAACATTCTCAATAAGAGCAAATATAACCAAAATGATAAGAACACTCCCAAAGACTAATACTACTAGCTTGACAAAGGCAGGTTGAATATAGGATGTAGTTAAAGGGACAAAAGGCTATTTTTGGCTATGTGAAGCTTATGGGCAAAATGAATAAAGGAGACCTCTTCCATATATGTCAACAAACCACAGACCGAATGCATACAGGTATTAAGCAGATAAAGTTCATATTTAGGCATATTGATGTAACATGTCTTACAAGGAGTAACTACTCACAATCCTAGATAAACTGGTCATGAATGACACCAGTTATAGGCTCTAAATCTCAAAAAATGATGTAGTTTGCCATAAATCTAAGTCAAGTTTAAAGTTCAGCAAGATATTTAACGAAAACTCGTAGACTATGCATATTTAATTCTACTAATAACATGTCAATTAAGCACGGTTTAGGCATAAACAAATACAAATGCAATGTCATCATTAAAATACTACCGTTCCGACTCGACCTACATGCAAAAGTAAACGTGATATTTTTTTTATTTTTTTGAAATTTTTGAATTTATGTATATATAAGGGAAAATAAATAACAATGCAAGACATAAAATGCAGTAAACGTGAATGCAAAACAGAATGAATGCGACGCAAAACCCTTCCCCAAACCAAATCACACAATGTCCCCATTGTGCAAAATCATATATTGAAAATAACAAAGGAAATGGGATTTGCGGTAAATTAAGCAAACAAAACATGAAGCTAAACTCGGAATACTCACAAGATTTTAAGCACTTTAAAGGAAACCTCTCCAAACCCGCGTGAGCTAGGAGGTTTCGGTAGCCAGCAGTGCTACCGTAATGTACCTGAAAAGACAAACAATACCGTGCATAATCCGAGAAAAAACAAAAATGGGACAGAAATTACGTGCAAAGAATAAAAATAGAAGAAAAGAAACAGCAGCAATACTGGTCGATCGACCCATGGCACCTGTCGATCGACCAGTGCTCGATGAACAGAAGCTACTGTACTGCATATGGTTATCACAACTCCCCATTTCCTGACCAACTAGGTCAGTCGATTGACTGGCCTACCTGACGAAACAGATCTCTTCTTCGAATTAACTCAATGAATTGAGTAAATTTGGTCTAAATACCTGCAAGTGCACATAAATACGCGCCCAAAATTTGCGCTAAACCCAATTGTAAAGTCTAAAGACGGAAAAAAAAATTAAACTAAACAAGAAACACACTCCGGGTTGCCTCCCGGCTAGCGCTGGTTTTAGTCAGGTCCCGCTCGACCTCTTTTTCAGCCAACTACTCTAATTGAACCCAATCAAAGCAGCTCAAAGCTCGCAACAACCTGTCAAATAGTTGCGCATATGCTACACAAAACTATAAGTAGCACCATAATATAGTAATAGCATAGGAAATTGAAATGCAAAATCGTTTAAGCCTAACGAATTTCCTATGACAGCTCCTTAAATCATTCACAAAATAATTCTGCCCTCCAGCTAAGGGCGGAATATAAAAGCTCAAATTATCAGCAGGTGGAGAACAAGAGAGTTCAACGGCATTCAACCCAAAAACAATGCGAGTAGAATTTAAATGCTCAGACGGGTAAGAACTTTAAGGTGAAGGAGTCTTGTCAGTTAAAGGTGAAAGTGGATAATCGTCCCAAATGTATGGGGATGTAAAGTCAAATGGGTCAATGGGGTCTCCTAAAATAGGCTCATCATTTATATCATCATAAGTATCCCATTTGACATCAAGACTGTCTAAATCTACCTCCTCACTCTCTGTGTAAGAATCATAAAGGGGTTGTTGACTATCCTCATAAAAAGGATTGTCAACCACGCTAGTGGCCTCCTCTATGTCTCCGTCAGCATTTCCTAGATTGGTTTCTAAGGTCTCACCCACCCCCTCATTCAAGTTAACATGAAGAGAAAAGTCAGGTTTACGAGTTTCAGCAGCAAACCAATCAAAAAATTCTAATACCTCATTCACGGGGACTCCTTCGAAATCCCACTTACCAATAGATGCAAGGTATGCTCGCGTAGGGTCGTTCACTCCATCGATGATAGTCCAGCATAGTTGGAGTCCAGTATGAATTCCCCGTCTGGGTTCGAGCCACTCAAAAAACCTGGCTAAATAAGCACCAAAAATCTCGTCTTCTCCTTGCGGAAATCTCAGAAGGAACAACATGAGAACGGTCTCAAGGAACCGAAGCTCCTTGAGATAAGAAATAGATTAAATAAAAACATATAAAACTACGCTGCCTCCCCGGCAATACGGCGCCAAAATTTGATACCGTCGTTTAGTATCAAAGTTAAATTTATAAACCTAATTACTACTAACAGAAGTTAGCGGTAAGCAGGGTCGAACCACAAGGAGGCAAATGAGATTCATCTGTTTAATTTAGTCTATAGGGTAAGGAGGGGTTGAATTGAATTAAAACTAATCTAAATGCAAATAAAATAAATCTAAACTAAATGCAGATAATTTAAAGCAGGTAATTTAAAGAGATGTAAACAATAAAAAAAAGAATGCTAAGATGGTCGGTTCACTGCAGCCACGACGATGGGTTCCTAAGTAAGTCTGAATAATCACGATAGGTGGGAAAATAAGAAGTCCTCTCGGTCCATTCTTAACTAGTAGCGCCTCTCAGCCTATGCTACTGGTCCGTAGGTCTCACTAATACTAGCTCTCGCCCTGAAAAGTGATTCCTAGGCCTAAACTTTACCTATCTTTCGATCTTAGTAAAATTAGTCGTTTCAGTTTAGTCAATTTCCCTTCCCTATCTCTCGACTTGTGGCTTGGTCAATTCCTAAGTATTTAACAAGTCTCCTCTCGGTCACGTTGTCAAATATTTCAATTAAAACATTGAAACGAAAGCTAAACTTTCGCGCGTCATTCGATCGACCAGCTAAGCTAGTCGATCGACCAACAGGTCCAGTCGATCGACTGACTAATCCAGTCGATCGACCAAAGGCCGACATCAGGTCACTTATCATGCGTCGTCTTCGTCGCAAGTCCCCTCACATCTTAGCACGGGGTTTCTAACTACGCATATTAATTCTAACTACGACTAATAAAGCGATAAAAACGAATAGCGAAGGTATAACTAAACTACTTGAATTATAAACTTGCAACAATTGAATTAAAGGTTTGGGATCTAAACTAACAATCTAACTACTGAGTGAATTGAAATAATACTGAAATAAAGATCAGAAATACCAAATAAAAGAAAGGTAGGAAGAATCCGATTGCAAAAGGAATATTTTATCGAAAACTCTAAACTAATTATAATTGAATCTAAAACGATAAAGTCAAATCAGTAGACGGGATTAACCCCTACTGAATGCCTCCTCAAAACTGATGTTCGAGGTCCTATTTATAGAGATGTCACGCAAAAACCTAAAAACTAATTACAATTGGGCTTTCTACTTCTCGTTCTTAATTTGCGTCAGAGTCGAGGGGTGGTCGATCGACCACTGGGACCAAGTGATCGACCACAGGCGCTGTACAGTAATGCATTCTGACGATTCCTACAGCGCGCACCGATCTTAAAACATCTGCCATTTCTTCGTTATTTGGTCAAATCAGGCGTTCTACGCGGCGTTAGAAAGCTAAGAGGATATGCTTTCATCTCCAAGTGGAATCGGTCAATTATCTGCTCTAGAACTCGAGATATAGCCATCTGAATAAGGCTGCAATGTCAAGAAGCACTTCTTCGCTTGTTTAAGCTTTGCAACTTGTACGCAACCATGCTTTCGCTATATTTTAGGCCTTGAATTGCGCACCAAGTTCATCTCTCGAGACACTACTTCATGTCAAGTCCTATGATAAATACTCGGAGACGGATTCGGCTTGATTTCCGCTGAATTCTTCACATTTCTGCAATATTACACAAAAACACGAAAGTAGACTGAAAAAGGGAATATAGTAGAATAAACTAAACATTTGAGCTCTGAAATGCGTGTAAAAGAGGGTGTAAAATATCATATTTTAGACACGAATCAAACTTCCCCAAACCAAACTCTTGCTTGTCCCCAAGCAAGAACTAGACTCGATCCTAGGACCTAATGGAACGAGTTAAATCTCAGAGCGAAATGCAACTATAAAGCCTAAACCAGTTTAATGCAATAACTAACAATCAATTAGCAATATGAATCTTGAAAACGAGTTATGAAGTCGTAAAAAAAAAACTGTTGAACCGTCAACTATATAGACTTATCATTATGGACTCTCACGGGTCGCTCAAATCACAAATAAGCACAGGTGAATATATGTTAAGATAGAAAGAAGTAATTTTGTAATGACTCTCACCTGACTACGACCTATAAGAACATGCCTGCAGTCTAATATGATAAATACTCGGGGACGGATTCGGCTCGATTTCCGCTGAATTCTTCACATTTCTGCAATATTACACAAAAAAACGAAAGTAGACGGAAAAAGGGAATATAGTAGAATAAACTACACATTTGAGCTCTGAAATGCGTGTAAAAGAGGGTGTAAAACATCATATTTTAGACACGCATCACTATGCATAAAGAATGCACACTCTTCCTGCTCAAAGCATCTGCAACAACATTGACTTTTCCTTTATGGTAGATAATATCCATGTCATAATCGCCAATCAACTCCATCCACCTCCTCTGTCTCATATTCAACTCCTTTTGACTGAAGATGTACTTGAGACTCTTGTGATCTGAAAATACCTTAAAGGTCGCCCCATATAGGTAATGTCTCCAAATCTTAAGAGTAAACACAACTGCACCCAACTCTAGATCATGAGTAGGGTAGTTCTCCTCATAAGGCTTCAATTACCTAGAATCATAGGCAATCACTTTCCCATTCTGCATCAACACATATCCCAACCCATTCTTTCAAGCATCCGTATACACCTCAAAGTTCTCGCTCCCTTCAGGCAATGCTAAGATTGGAGCTGTGGTCAAACGCTCCTTTAATGTTTGGAATGGCGTCTCACAACTTTCCTCCCAGCGAAACCTGTTCCCTTTCCTCATCAAAGCTGTCATAGGTCTAGTAATCTTGGAGAAATCTTTCACGAACCGTCGATAATACCCTGCTAAACCCAAGAAACTCTTGATCTCAGCTACATTCTTTGGTGCTTCCCACTTGGTAACTGCTTCAATCTTTGCAGGATCCACAGCTACCCCTTTCTTTGAAATCACATGCCCCAGAAAAGCAACTTCCTCTAACCAGAACTCACACTTGGACAACTTTGCATACAACTCATGTGCCCTCAAAGTCTGTAACACAATCCTCAGATGCTCCTAGTGCTCCTCCCTAGTCTTATAAAAGACTAAGATGTCATCTATGAAAATCACCACAAACTTGTCCAAGAACTGACTGAAGACCTGGTTCATCAAATCCATAAACCCAGCTGGTGCATTAGATAACCCAAACGGCATCACCACATACTCATAATGACCATACCTCAACGTGAAAGTTGTCTTTGGTATGTCCTCCTCTCTAATCTTCACCTGATGGTAACCCGACCTCAAATCAATCTTAGAAAAGACTGCTGCACCACTCAACTGATCAAACAAGTCATCTATCCTTGGTAAAGGATACTTGTTCTTCACTGTCACTCTATTCAGCTCCCTGTAGTCTATGCACAACCTCAAGCTCCCATCTTTCTTTTTCACAAACAAAACTGGTGCTCCCCACGGTGATACACTAGGTCTAATGTATCCCCTCACAATCAGATCATCCAACTACTTCCTTAGCTCCTCCAACTCCTTAGGACCCATCCGGTACGGTGCTTTAGAGATTGGCCCCGTCCCTGATTTCAGCTCAACACTGAAATCTATCTCCCTCTTTGGTGGCAACCCCGGAATCTCCTCTGGAAAGACATCTGGAAACTCTCCCACAACTGTTATCTGCTCAATTGTCGGACTCTCGACTCTGTGATCCCTCACATGGCACAAGATCAACGGGCACCCTTTCCTCAAATAGGACTTCAAGGTCACTGCTGCAATCAACTTAACTTTGGGTTTGACAACAAACCCACGATAAGATATACTAATCCCCTTAGTACCTCTCAGAGAAACTTTCTTTTGATGACAATATATCTTAGCTTTGTACTTTCCCAACCAATCCATCCCGACTATCATCTCAAAACCGTCTAAAGGAAACTCTAGCAAGTCTACAGGTAGATCAACTTGCCCAACTATAAAGGATACACCTCTATACAACCTCCCATAAGATACAGACTCACCCGAAGGTATAAAAACTTCCTCTCTTACAGACTCATACACACTCAAACCCAACCTTTTAACATGACTCGATGATACAAACGACTGTGACGCTCCCGAATCAAACAAAACAAAGGTATAAACACCATTAACAAGAAATGTACCGGTGATAACGTGAGAATCTTCCTCAGCTGCTTTCTTCTCCATCATAAATAGCTTGCCACTGGTCTTCTGCCCACCTCCCTGGATAGTACTAGATGAGGTAGTCGGTTTAGCACCCGACCCCTGGTTGTTGTTGGTTTTCGTAGCTGGTTTTCGATAATAATTACCGCCATTGCGGTTACCCCCACCGTCGTTGTTCTGACCTTCCCTGTTGTTCCATGACCCAGCCGGCCTGCTACTAGCAAAACTCTGTGCAGGACCCTGTGAAAAGCTCCCTTGTGACGGTCTCTAGAAACCCCCACTCATCGCACTAGTGAACTCATGTCTCTTGTGGCCCACACCGCCACAGTTAAAACAGGTCATACCTCAACTACTATTACCACTCCCTCGGCCACGCCCATATGAAGCCCCAGCACTAAACCCTGAACCAGATGAATATGCTCTCGCCTAATTATGATTACTCTCCTTATAACCGGACTGACCACCCCCTTCGCTCTCAGCTTTCCTCTTCTCAGCACCTCTCTCTTTGGTCATCTCAACCAATCTCTCAGCCCTCCCAGCTCGCTCATAAACTTCCTTTACATCTGTAAGGACTCCCACCGGTAGCTTCTCCATGATCTTGGGGGTCAACCCCTTCTCAAACATCAAAGCTAGATTCTCCTCACTCAGCCTCATATCCTCAACGTATCTGGACTTCTTATTAAACTTACGGTAGTACTCAGCCACCGTCATATCAGATGTCATCTTAAACTCATCGAACTCCTCCCTCAGCTTACTCCTCACATGTTCCGGCACAAACTCACGTCTCATGGCTCTCATGAACTCATCCCAAGGTATTGCAGGTAGTCCCTGCTTCATGTACATCTCCCTAACACTCACCTTGACCTTATCCTACCACTCACCTACTACTTCCCTCAAGTAGAACGCAGCTTGTTCCAGTTTCAACTCATCCGGGCAGTGCACCAACTCCAGGATATTCTCCATCTCCCTGTGCCAATTATCCAGAAGAATTGGTGCCCCGGGTCCCTTATACTCTTTCGGACTGAACCTAGATATGTGAATACTGATCTTGGAGTGATAAACCTCCTTATCCTTTCGCACTCTCTTCAAAGCTTCCGTAAGAGCATCTTGGTGCTCCAACATCTTTACTATGTCGTCAACCGTCATACTCTCAGCTCTAGCATACAGGGCGGTTTTCTTTGGCGGCATCTTGTAACTATATAAGAAAAGGTAGACATAAACACTCATACTATAACCCAAAACATGCATACGACCTGTGGAAAACCCACTCGATCGAGCCCCTCAACCCACTCGAACGATTCACCCCTCTTACTCGATCGAGTGCCTCAACTCCAGAATCTGACCAGAAACTTTTCTAACACATACTCGATCGAGCCTCTAACCCACTCGATCGAGCTGACCCCACTCGATCGAGTGCCCCTACTTACTTGATCGAGTGCCCAAAATCACGCTTATGTCCAGAAAACGTAAACTACCCACTCGATCGAGTCAGGCCCACTCGATCGAGCCATGCTGACTCGTAAACACTACCCGCATGTTCATCTTACTTTCCCAGCATTATAAACAACTTAAATACTTTCACCATAACAAGAACAACTATACATGTATATATACGCAACTCTTTATATACTCAACAAAACAATTTCACTTCCGTATTTCTAACATGCCACATTGCAAGACAATCAACATGCTTCATTCATCCAACATACAAATTACATATCTATCAACTTTTACTCCGTACCTCCTATCCTCCACATTCACACATCCACCGTTCCACACCACATGTCGCTATATAAATACTCACACAAGAAGATAACACATACGATCCCGACACGTACCCCATGTGACCGGTTCAAAATCGTAGGGGTACGTGTACAGGAAGCATGGTACATCAGGCCCATGTAATATATAATTAACTACCTATAGCCCAATAGAAATAAAAATAAAAATCTATTTATCATCAACATCTTTAAACCCTTATGTAATTCTCTTCTTAACGACGCTCACAACAAACCTTCTTTCTTTAATTCTCTGTTGAACGACACTCACAACAAACCTCCCTTTCCCCTAATTTTAATTCTAAAATGGTTGAAGGGAAGCAATTGGCAACATCATCGAGGAGAAAAAATGCATCGAACAATGTTTCGGTGACTGAGAAGCAATTTACATCGGTATCAAGAAGAAAAAATGCATCGAACAGTACTACTTTGAGGCAAACTTCTATACCAATCATAACCCTAACTTTGTGATTTATGTCTATTATCGAAATTCGTTTATTTCCTATTTAATTCCAATATTTTGCGTTTTTACGATTTGATTTTGTTCGAAACCTAATTTTATTATTTCAGTTCCCAGACTATTTGATCATTTGCCCGTTATTTTTTTTATTAGATTATAAATCATAATAACACCCATCATACTTAATTCATCACACGATAAACAATCCCTCAAGTCGAAACAGAAACATTCGAATAAAACACTCCATGTTTTGTAAAAACAAAGTATTACGAGCAGCACCTGTTCTTCACCATTTTCGTACCAACTCCAACCACCCTTGACCACCTCTCTGACTATATTCACAAAATTGGGAGTTCGGCGATTCCAAAACACTAAAGAACACAAAAATCCGTCATCATTTGATCCTTCAATTGTCTCAGCAAAGACCGTCGCACATAAGCAGCTCAATTTCGAAAGTATCAATAGAATTATTTAAGAAACGAGGGCAGTACGTAACCATCAGAATGCATGCCCGTCATCATTAATATTTGTTTTATTTTTGAAGATTTTCAATTTTTTTGTAATTTAGCTCATTTTCTTTATCATTAGCTCGAGTAGTTTTTTATATAGCTCGACTTCTTTTGTGAAAGCAAAGTATTACGAGCAGGGCCTGTTCTTGACCATTTTCGTACCACCTCCGACCACCCTTGACCACCTCTGTGACTATATTCACAAAATTGGGAGTCCAACTATTCCAAAACACTAAAGAACACAAAAATCCGTCATCATTTGATCCTTCAATTGTCTCAGCAAAGACCGTCGCACATAAGCATCCCAATTTCGAAACTATGACTAGAATTATTTAGGAAACGAGGGCAGTACGTAACCATCCGAATGCATGCCCGTCATCATTAATATTTGTTTTATTTTTGAAGATTTTCAACTTTTTTGTAATTTAGCTCATTTTTCTTTATCATTAGCTCGAGTAGTTTTGTATATAGCTCGACTTCTTTTGTGAAAACAAAGTATTACGAGCAGGGCCAGTTCTTGACCATTTTCGTACCACATCCGATCACCCTTGACCACTTCTCTGACTATATTCACAAAATTCTACGATTCCAAAACAATAAAGAACACAAAAATCCATCATCATTTAATCCTTCAATTGTCTCAGCAAAGTCGCCAAGTTAGTTAAGTTGGATAATTACCGAGTTTCTGATGTTTAATTAAAGTGTAATATAGATTGGGTTAGTAAGAATATATTCCTGATTTACATGTGAAGTTATCGATACAAGCTGATTAGATGGAGAATACTGTGCCATTGTTCCATATTATTTTCCCAATACTGTGCCATTGTTCCATATTATTTTTTTTTTGTTGTTAACATCCTTTATTTTGAATCCGGCTTTACTCGCATTGCCTTCTAAATTATATCTACAAGTTTGAATGTGTAAGATGTTTCAATAAACTATTTCTTAAATAGAAAAGGATGTGTGGGATCCTTATTGATTTTTGTATTCTCTTTCTCAGACCTTCGAAAAAGCAAAAAAAAAAGACAAAGAAGAAGAAGAAGAAGAAGAAGAAGAAGAAGAAGAAGAAGAAGAAGAAGAAGAAGAAGAAGAAGAAGAAGATGATGATGATTATTTGGAAATTATTTCCGATGTCCCTTGTTTGAAGACAAGGATGTCCCCAACAAAAGTAGTGAAGCTCATAAATATTTTATCTCCAATTCAGAAGGAAAGTTTATTGGCTACACCTTTCAAACATTTCGCTGAACTAAGAGTGACCAAAATTCCGACTGCCTTAGCTCACTATATTGTCCAGAATTACAATGAAAGAAACCAAAAATTGAGGTTGGATAGTGGAGAGACAATTGATGTCTCCAAAGAAGACGTTCACAGAGTATTGGGTCTTCCAAATGGAGGTATTATACCAAAGTATTCAGTTGAGGAGATGCAACCGGTTTTAAAAGAGTGGATAGATCAATTTGGTAATGATGCCAAAGGAAAATTGGTGAAGATGAGTGTGCTAGGAAAATACATAGAAAACCATAAGCAAGATGAGGGACCAATGTTCAAGAGGAACATTTTATTGTTAATCATATCAGCTGTGATATGTTCTTACGGGAATGAACATGTGTATGTAGATGCATTTCCATGGTTAGTCAAATTAGATAAACTAGACGAGCTAGACTGGTGCGAGTTCGTCCATGATAAATTGTTGAAGACAAGAGAAAATTTGTCTCCCAAAAAGCAATTCCGTGGTCCTCTATTATTTCTTACGGTGAGTTACATTTATATAATATCATTTTATTTATGTTGCATTGTAATAAACAGTATTACTTTGTCTCTGTTCACTTTCCATGTGTATTAGCTTCTTTATTCACTTTCATTGTGTATTAGTTGACTTTCTTTGTCTATTAGCTCACTTTCTTTCATTTTTTAGATCATTTTTTTTCTGTTTGCTTTTTTTTCTGTATATTAGCTCAATTACTTTGTGTATTAGCTCATTTGCTTTGGTTATTAGCTCATTTTTTTCTTTGTTTACTTTTTTTTTGTAAATTAGCTCAGTATCTTTGTGTATTAGCTCATTTTCTTTTGTTATTAGCTCATTTTTTCTCTGTTCACTTTCTTTTGAAACTTAGCTCACTATATTCGTGTATTAGCTCACTTTCTTTGTTTAGCTCATTTTCTTTGGTTATTAGCTCATTTTTCTCTGTTTACTTTTTTTTTTTTGTAAATTAGCTCATCATCTTTGTGTAATAGCTCATTTTCTTTCGTTACTAGCTCATTTTTTCTGTGTTTAACTTTTTTGTGTATAATAGCTCACTTTATTTGTGTATTAGCTCATTTTCTTTGATTATTAGATCATTTTATCTACATAGTACCTCATATAGGTAATTGTGTACAAACCCCATCTATAGTAAAAGTTTAAGGTTTTAAACTTCATTTATATGTGCAGCTACACTTTGTGGACACCGTTGTCGATTCGAGAAGGGATGTGGACAGAACTAGCTCTGTACTTATTGGTTGGACTACCGAAGATCTGGACAAGAGGCAGAAAAAGGGCGAAAAAAGAGATGGTTTTGGTTGTGGGTTCGTTTAAAAAAATACTTTAATTGTCTCAAGTGTAAGTAATTTTTAGGAAGAAAATTAGACGATATTGTTCATAAAGTATATGTATTATACTCTTAGGGAATTGTATGTATGTCGCATAAAGATTACGAACATTATTATAAACATATTGATCTTATTAATAATTTGTTTTATCATTTGAATGTTCAAACAGGTCCCATATCAAACCATCAAGAAATCAGAGGGAGAAAGTCATGAAGACCACGGAAATGTTATGACGGTAAGATTAATAAATCTTTATTCTTTTGCTTCTTTAATATAGATGAACTTATTTTTTATGTCGAAGTACATTAAACCTGAAATGGAATCATTACCTTATAACTTAAATCGCCAAATATGCAGGTCTTGTTACCTGATCTTAAGCGCGCCATAGAAAAGCTTTTTGATGCATACGCTGAGGTTGACGAGAAAAGTCGGAAGTTATTGGCAGTAATGCCTAATCATGAAGGCATGAAAAGGTTCATCATGGATTCTTGTGTTACCTGCAATCTATCCCGTCTAGATGACGATGACACTACCTTTATTGAATCTGAAAAAAGACCTAGTACTGATGGATCTAACAATGCAACCATTCCACATTTAAGTCAAGACTTGTTCTTCGAGAGTCCATCAGTATTGGATCTTATTGATGCACAGACGAGAGCTAAAGTTTTGTTTCAGAAACTAAATGAGGTTGAACCATCAAGCTTTTCACTTGGCTTGACACAAGATTTTTCACCACATATACTACCTTATAATGATGCAAAAAAAATGGGAGAAGATGAGAAAAGTGGAGGGAAAAAAAATGGAGACGAGGAAGGAACTGGAGATAATGAAAGTGGAGATGATGAGAAAAGTGGATAGGAGGAACCAAATGGAGATAATGAAGAAGGTGGAGAAGGCGAGGAAACAAGTGGAGAAGATGAAGAAGGTGGAGAAGATGAGGAAAGTGGAGAGGAGGATGCAAGTGGAGGGGATGTCGATGACAGAAATGAAAAAGGAAAGGAGATAACACCAAAAAAGAGATGTCATCGACAACCTACAAGATATGTCAAATCTCCGTACATTTTGTGGTGTTTGGACCCAAACACCCTGCCAATGAAAAAGCAAAAGGATCTGGCATCTTTTCTATTGTCAAAGGACAAAAAATCAATGTAAGGACACTTAATTTCTCTGTTTTTTTTTTCTCTCTCTGTCTCTCTATTATTAAGCTTCATTCATGTCACTCTTAGTATATACTACGTAATTTATACTCTTATTCAATTCTTTTCTCTAGCTTTTGGTTGTTCGAATACGGGGATATTAAGACAATACAAGAGGATTTACGTTCTCCTGTAACAAAAGGCTCATTTGTAACAACAAATGTTATAAGTACATATTGCTTAATGCTCAACCACAATGAGAGATATAAAGCTTCTACATCTCCAGCAAGGGCATTCTTTCCTATAGAAGTTACGGTACGTAAATTTATGCACTGTACACTGCACTCGAGCTATGTTGAAAACTTAAAATATTGATGAAAATTTTCTGAGCTATGTTGGGAAGTTCTCGAGCTTCGTTTGAAAGTTCTCGAGCTATGTTGGAAAATTACCGAGCTATATTTGAAACTATCATTTCTATGTTGCTTGGATTAATAATAACTCAATTTTTTCATGCAATAGTCTAAACTAGTGTTCTTCAACGATGATGCAAAATCCTATGAGGCTTTCAAAGGAGACATGGATATATACCTTGATCAATGGAGCAGTTTCAAGGACGCAGACCATGTTCGTCTCTTTTTCTTTCCCTTCTTAGAAAATAAACATTTTTTTGTGGCATGCTTCAATCTCCAAGCAAACAAGGAAAGATATGATTTCTTAGACAATAAGACCGAGGGACAAACATCATTGCACAAATATGGAAATCTTCTATCAAAATTGGTATGAAACACATTACTTACTTTTATGAGATCTCTAATAAATTTTCTGTATATAATACATTTTTATTATATATGTGTTTTGTTTTACTTGTTTATATTAATATTTCAGCAAGAATTCTTTGCCCGATGGTTAACTAGTAAAAATTTGCCCAACAAAGCTGCTATTATCCGCTCCCTTAATGCTAAAAGGCTCGAAATGAAATGGCGTGATCAGTCTAATGGAAATGATTGTGCTATATACACGATGCGACATATGGAGACATATCAAGGGAATGGCTTGGATGGTTAGGACGTAGGACTCCAGAAAGGAAAGGTAGGTATCATAGTTCCTTTTAGTAAGACACTTTAAATTTAATATTAATGTTATTTTTTGATTTAATTCTCTAGTAATGTATTTTTGTTTTGATGCAACAGTTCACCCTTCTGCATAATTTAAGAATCAAGTACGCATACGAGATTGTCAACTTTGAGGAAAACGAAGTCAAATCAAAAGTATTTTCTTTGGCTTCTCAGCCAGTTAAAAAAAAGTCCAAATGAGAGATTAGATTTCGAAGATTGATTAATGTAAATGATTAGGCTGTTTCTTTTAAGACAAATCTTAGCTTAGATCAGTTACTTTCTTGTAAATTTTTGAGCTTTTTATTATAACATTAGCTTATAAGTAGATTTATGGAGTTTTTTACGATAAATCCTAAGTACACGATCAGTTTGCCAAGTTCTTTATGAGATATTTTATGCTTACAAGTGAAGTTTTTTGACATTCTTTTGTATCAAATCCTGAGTACGTAGTATTCCGAGCTAACAATTAAATTTGAGTTTTCAAGCTTAGTAAGAAATATTCCGAGCTAACAACTAAAGCTTTCGAGCATCTCATCATATTTTTCGAGCTAACAATTAAAGTTCTCGAGCTTAGTACGAAATAATTCGAGCTAAAAATTTAATTTGAGTTTTCGAGCTTATTAATAAATATTCCGAGCTAACAATTAAAATTTTTGAGCATTGCATAGAATATGCTGACATTGAAAATAAACCATCGAAAATCTTAGCTTACATTAATACGTACGAGTTACAAAAGACATGATTTTTTTTTGCATTGTACGGAATATTTCGAGCTAACAATTAAAGTTTCCGACCATTGCAAAGAATATATTCAGATTACAAATAAAAGACCACAATAAATGAGCAGCACTACTATAAAACTAGTTTAAAATGCAATTAATCAACAGTAAAAACATTTATTAGTGATACTCTTCCGGCGTCATCAGAATTTCGCGAAGACCCATATGGCTAGTAGGATTCACAACTCCAACTCTACCTCCTCTTTCTCTGCAATAATTTCTACGCGTTTACGTGCACGAGTCCTAGCGGCCTTGAATTTCCCACGAGCTCGACTAGTTTGAATATCCAGCAAACTCCTCTTCCTAGTAAATCTCTCCCCCTTCTTTGTCCTCCCCTTTGGATTTTGGATTACATCAACAGCGTCCTCTTCTACATCAGATAATTGGAGGCCACCTAATACAGCCACAATGTCGTTTTTCGCCTTCTCAAAGAAATCATTAACAATACCTCTAGTGATCGCGTTTTCGCTACTAGCAATAACGAGCTTATGAAAATTGCGATGCATATCCAATCTCCACACAGGTCCTGCAATCTTTTCCCTTGATCTCTCAACGACGTCATCTTTTGGCTTTGCATCTTTTGTCCAACGCTTAAGAACGTAAATATTAGGTATCTCATCAACACAATTACAATGATAGATTCTTAGAATGTGACGACACAAAAACCCACTCTCTTCAAACCTTTTACAAGTACAACATGCGTAATTTGATGATGAATCAAATATCACAACATGGCCAAACTCGTCACTACGTTGAGTATAGACGTAATATGAAAGTGTGTTCTCGAAGCTCTCTTGTAATTTAAGCTTATAGGACATGCCTTTCGTAAACTCTTTCTGAAAGCGCTTAAAAGCACCTATTGTATAATTCTTAGCCGCAAAATCAAGTAAAGAACATGGGATAACAACCTCAGGCGCCCCTTCCCAACAAAGACTATTGTCCTTACGTTCATTACTCCTCCAATCACTCACAACGGTTCCAAATATCTCATAAAAATCACAGAGTGTAGTTGTCTTACTAACCCGCTTACTGAGAGAATTATTTGCTGACTCACTCCTTTGAGAGGATAAGACACCCGCTGAGAAATAATCTTTCCCATATGCACAACACCACTTTCCCCTCAATTCATAAAGTGTACTCAGCCAAGGATGATTCTCACAATTGTATTCGCTAACCATTCTGTAAAAAAAATAATAATAATAATAAATAAAAACAAGTTAGTAGCAATAAAAAAACAAACGATTAAACAAGTTTAGAAAGTTAATTAAGAAGTCGAGCTATATATAAAACTAATCGAGCTGATATAAGAAAAAATGAGCGAATTTACAAATACGCTAAAATTCTACAAAAATAAAACAATTCGCAAATACAGAAAGTCAATTAAGAAATCGAGCCATAAATAAAACTACTTGAGCTAATGATAGAGAAAACGAGCTAATTAACAAAGAAGCTGAATTTCTTAAAAAATAAAATATTTTGCCTTAAGATTCAAACAATATGAGCTATTTGACAAATATGTTAACTAATTACCTATTCCAACAATGATTTAATACGACCTACCAGTATACGAGAACATAATACGACTTACCAGTATTCGTACAAGCACATAAAAATACGAGCTATTGTAATAAGAATACGAGCTAATGTTAAAATAATGCGGGAACACAAATTATGTGCTTAAAAATACGAGCATTTATAAATAGAACACGAGCTTAAATACAAGCACATAAGAATACGAGCTATTGTAATAAGAATACGAGCTAAGGTTAAAATAATACGAGAACACAAATTAAGCGTTTAAAAATATGAGCTTTTATAAATAGAACACGAGCTTAAAATACAAGCATATAAGAATACAAGCTTTTGTAATAAGAATACGAGCTATTGTAAGTACCTATTCCAACAATAATTTAGGGGGTGTTTGGTTGGCTCTCTTGGAATGGATTGGAATGGATTTGCTCCATTCCAATGTTTGGTTGGAGTCTTTTGGAATGAAGTTAGATACCCAATGGATTCTAACTCCATTCCATCCCCCTAGAATCTCATACCCAACTTCCACCCTTGGTATCAAACTCCATTCCACCCTTTTACAATTTTAAGATGAACCAAACAAGTTTATGAGGGAATGGATTTAGAACCCCATATCATTATGGATTCATATTCCAATCCATTCCACTCCATGTTATTAAACCAAACGTCCCCTTAATTCTTCTTCAGTATGACATCTTTTCAAGATACGACTGAACAACTTGTTAAAACCAAGGCTCTCTTTTAATCGTCCAAGATGAGCAACTGAATTCTTGAACAAATGCCACATGCATAATCTATGCTTTGAATGTGGAAAACACACTTTAATAGCATTTGACATTGCTTTAGATTGATCCGTCATAATAGTTTTGGGCTGAATACCTCCCATTGACTTCAAGAAAGTACCATACAACCACTCAAACGATTCAGTGCACTCATTCAACATTAACCCTACGCCGAACAAACAAATTCGAGTATGATTGTTAATCCCAACAAATGGCGCACTAATCATATCGTATTTATTCGTACAATAGGTTCCATCATTTCCAAGAAGCTCATAATAAGCTTCATAATCCTGCCTCATTATCTTATCCCTAAAAAATACACTTACTAAAGCATTATTCTCATCCAACTCGAAATCGTAATAAAAATCCTCCTCACTTGCGGCCCTCTGCTTCAAAATATTTATAAGAGTATTACAATCTGTAACATCAAACTTCTTTTTCCCTGCCTTTTTTATAGCAGTCGCAACATCACCATACTCAAAACCAACTATAGCAGAACTCCCCGCCTCCTTTGCCAATGACCTCATCCCATCAGCTAAACGAATACCATTGCTTTGCAAATGCAAAAGGTATTTAACTGAAATAGAATCAACCTTTCTGTGACATCTTAAATGGTGAACTTCATTAGGATGACAAAACTCATGATTATGAATCATATCATGTCGTACACACTCATATTTACCATCAATAATCTTAAAAAACATCATTGCCTTACAATGAGTCCTCCGATCCAACTTTGTATACTTTTTACCCACAACTCCCTTGTTGGCTTAGTACCCTATTTAAAACAACAAAACTCTCTCCCAATAACATCACCTTTGGTAGTTTTCCTCAAATTAGAAAGTCAAATACCAAAGCACTTAATAAATGAATATCTACGATAAGCTTCATAAGCATCATTCTCTGAATCAACTTTAAGTCCAATCAATTCTGATTGTTCAGATTCAACCCATGCATCTTTGGTACCTAGAAGCATATCAAATACACATTCAACCCATGCTACAAATATTAAACCAGATTTGTTAGAGTACATGTAAAAATAATACGAGAACACAATTTAAGCGCTTAAAAATACGAGCTATTACTAAAAGAACAGAAGCTTTAAAATACCATCACTTAAGAATACGAGCTATTATAACAAGAATACGAGCTAATGAAAAAAATAATACGAGAACACGAGCTAATTAAAACACTTCTCGAGCTTAAAATACTGTGATTTTGACCTTAATTTATAGGTGCTTGAAAAGCTAAATTAGTAAGGATAAGGCAGATAAATTCTTTCGATGGTTGATTTGCTTAGAAAATGACCTTGTTTTACGATCAAGTTGAGTTCAAAGAATCAACTTTTGAGCAATTATTTAAGTTAGATAATTACCAAGTTAGTTAAGTTGGATAATTACCGAGTTTCTGATGTTTAATTAAAGTGTAATATAGATTGGGTTAGTAAGAATATATTCTGGATTTACATGTCGAATTGTCGATGCAAGCTGATTAGATGGAGAATACGAGCTTTTATAAATAGAACACGAGCTTAAAATACAAGCACATAAGAATACGAGCTATTGTAATACGAATACGAGCTAATGTTAAATAATGCGAGAACACAAATTAAACGCTTAAAAATACGAGCTTTTATAAATAGAACACAAGCTTAAATACAAGCACATAAGAATATGAGCTATTGTAATAAGAATACGAGCTAACGTTGAAATAATACGAGAACACAAATTAAGCGCTTAAAAATATGAGCTTTTATAAATAGAACACGAGCTTAAAATACAAGCACATAAGAATACGAACTATCGTAATAAGAATACGAGCTAATGTTAAAATAATACGAGAACACGAGCTAATTGAGACACTTATCGATCTTTACGTATTAAACCAGACTTGTAAGACGCTAAAGTTTGATAACATATTAATCGCTTAAAAATACGAGCTTTTACTAAAAGAACACGAGCTTAAAAAAACAAGCACATAAGAATACGACTTACTAAGATAAGAATACGAGCTATTGTTAAAACAATACAAGAACACAAATTAATCGCTTGAAAATACGAGCTTTTATAAAAAGATTACGAGCTTAAAAATTTACCTTGACAGGGTGACGCAATATCTATTTGTCTTTCCAACACCATTGAATCAGAGGTAAATGTTTCAATTGCCATTAAAGTTTCATGCTCCTTCGAAGTTCCATGTTCCATTGATGACGATACAATTGAAGTTTCATCCGCCATCGAAGCTTCATCCGCCATTGATGATAAAAATTTATTAAATCCTTACCGATTTTGATTGAAGGAAGAGAGATATAATGGTTGATATAACAATGATATAACATTGTACATCCAGTTGTATAGTCTTGGAACTGCACAAGTTGTGGGTTCAAACTTTATGAGCGTCAATTTTTTTCTTTTTCCACATTTTATGATTCAATTAATCTAATGCTGGATTGGAAAAACTATCAGACCGCCACCACTCGCCCTCGTCTTTTGTATTGTACTATTACCCAATTTCATAGTATTGTTTTTCCAATTCAAATAGGTTATGCTTCAATTAATATTGATGGAGAAATATAAAAGTTTTAGTTTTTTTAGTTCCACAAAAGTATGATATACACTTATTTTTTTCCTTTAAAATTAGAAAATTTTATCATATTCCAATTTTCAAACCAATTAATTATTTGTACGTAGGGTGCATTAAATTTCACTTTTTTTATGGTTCAAATAAATTTTTCATCGTGTATATAAGATAGGTCAATTGGCTCTATTGAAAAGTACACCCACTGCCTTTTGAATCCTGGGTCCGCCACTGGTTGACATTTGACAATAACAAAACATGCAAGGTGCAACCGTTAGGTAGTTCATTCGTCCTCGACGACATTCAGATCAGTTGATCCCCGCGCTTTAAAACAGACAAAATCAAACCCATAACAAATCACGAGCTTCAACAATGGCGGTCGTCACACCATTGTCCAAATACAAGCTTGTATTTTTAGGCGATCAATCCGTCGGTAAAACTAGTATCATCACTCGCTTTATGTACGACAAATTCGACACCACTTACCAGGTCTCTTTTCCTTTTTCCTTTTTCCTTCAGGATTCATTTTTTCTCATTTTCATTTGCGTACCATTGTTTAATTTTGCATGACCTAATTGATTCATCTAGGTTAGATTGTTGATTTGGAACCGTATTTTAGGTTGATCTTGATTAGATTGGGAAATTGTTGGATGTGCCAGCCTATTTTATCTTTCTTAGGAATGATTATTGTGCTTGAGAGTCACTGCCGCCCCCGAGATCTCGGGGGCCCTGTGCAGAATTTTATAGCGAGGCCCTAAATTAGTATTGTCCATACTCCATATCTTTCAAAGAGCTTGGTCCAATGTTTTATATCGAATGAAAAAAATTAATAACAATTACTTTATGAAAAATTTTGTTTTTGGTTTGAGATTAATTTATTTTCTTTTAACTTTTCAATATATTATAAACAAAATAAATATCTCATTTATTTTTTTAACTAATCCCTATCAAATTACCGAAGATGTCTTAGTTTAGTGGTTGAGACGGACCTATTGTGGGTCTCAGGTTCGAATCCCCCCTCCCCTGAAAGTCCCCAACTCTTTTGCCACTGCTCCACTACATCTTGTTGCTTGCATTTGTGTCAAACGAATTATATAATATATAACGTGTAATTGTGCCCCCAAATTTCGGGGGCCCTGTGCGGGTGCACGAGCTGCACACCCTAAAGGCGGCCCTGGTGAGAGTCTCTTCAAACAATGGTGGAGCCGGGTTTTAAAGTTTGATCAACTAAAACATATGGAATACTCCCTCCAATTCTTAGGAATTGCTTCGTTTATTTAAAATAGTCGTCACAAATCTTAAAAGTGGGAAATTTCAAAGACTTAGAGGTAGTAGTTCGGAAATGCGGGCTGAATTTGTAACTTAATAGGGTAACTCTCTTTTGTTTCGTTTTAAGTATGTACAAGCCGACAATCTTTCACATGTACAATTTGCTTTTTCACTTTTTGTATTTTTCAACAATTAGTCTCATTGTAGACAGGTATATCGTCTAAAGATGTAGACAGTCAAATAATCTCATTTTTGCATGAATAATAGCCCCCACATCCCACTTGTTGTTTGTCTTATTATGTAAGTGGTCACATATTTGACATGTCTGCAACTTTAGACGGATAGTGTCCGTCTAAAGTGAGATTTTGTGATTTTTGAAAGCATGTTATTTCTAATATCTTTGATTTTTGTGTCAAAAGCAAACGTAAAGAATTGATCGAATGAAAAAAATTAATAACAATTACTTTATGAAAAATTTTGTTTTTGGTTTGAGATTAATTTATTTTCTTTTAACTTTTCAATATATTATAAACAAAATAAATATCTCATTTATTTTTTTTAACTAATCCCTATCAAATTACCGAAGATGTCTTAGTTTAGTGGTTGAGACGGACCTATTGTGGGCAATAGGTCTTAGGTTCGAATCCCCCCTCCTCTTTATGGTAATGCGACTATGTGCAAAAAAAAAAAAAAAAAAAAAAAAAAAACTAATCCCTATTAAATTAATATACCACATATTACATGAGGGTTAAATTAAAGATAAAGGTGGTATATTTGGCTTAGTTGCAAACAAAATAAATGGTAAATCTAAGAAGTAGAAGACCATTAATAGTTAAGTGGGTCCCACAATGTAAAAATGAAACAAAATGGTCATGCGGGGAGTCGAACATGGATTGTGCCTGAAAGTCCCCAACTCTTTTGCCACTGCTCCACTACATCTTGTTGCTTGCATTTGTGTCAAACGAATTATATAATATATAACGTGTAATTGGGCCCCCAAATTTCGGGGGCCCTGTGCGGGTGCACGGGCTGCACACCCTAAAGGCGGCCCTGGTGAGAGTCTCTTCAAACAATGGTGGAGCCGGGTTTTAAAGTTTGATCAACTAAAACATATGGAATACTCCCTCCAATTCTTAGGAATTGCTTCGTTTATTTAAAATAGTCGTCACAAATCTTAAAAGTGGGAAATTTCAAAGACTTAGAGGTAGTAGTTCGGAAATGCGGGCTGAATTTGTAACTTAATAGGGTAACTCTCTTTTGTTTCGTTTTAAGCATGTACAAGCCGACCACATGTACAATTTGCTTTTTCACTTTTTGTATTTTTCAACAATTAGTCTCATTGTAGACAGGTATATCGTCTAAAGATGTAGACAGTCAAATAATCTCATTTTTGCATGAATAATAGCCCCCACATCCCACTTGTTGTTTGTCTTATTATGTAAGTGGTCACATATTTGACATGTCTGCAACTTTAGACGGATAGTGTCCGTCTAAAGTGAGATTTTGTGATTTTTGAAAGCATGTTATTTCTAATATCTTTGATTTTTGTGTCAAAAGCAAACGTAAAGAATTGATCGGGACAAAGGGAATATCTCCTTTTTTTACTAAAATGATTTCAATTATTTTATATGCTTAGGGCCTTAGAGGGTCGACATCCCCTGCTAGCCTCCCGCCCTCCCTTGATCCATCACTGGTTTGAGATGGTTTCGTAAGTTTGAGAAGTCGGGTTGTAGGCTCAAATTCCTTTTTTATATTTTGTTTTATTTGCACCACATGACTTCCAATAGTTCCAAGCCTAAAAAATTTACCCTTGGGACCCTTTTAATAGTTAACACACTCTTCTATGAAGCAATGCTCGCAAAGTTTTTTGGTACCTTGATATTTGATATTGAACATAAATGAGTACTCGTATTAATCAGAAGTTCCGAATAAGAGGGTGGGTGTGATAGTGAAATGAGTAACTTTAATAATCCTTTGCAACTCACAGGCTCTAGTCTTACGATTTTAGTTAGGTTACTTCATATTGTTGACATTGTTACAGAATAATCTTAAAACCACTTGCTTAGACTGCCTTTTTTTTTTTTTTTTTTTTCTGAGTAAACTTAGGCTGCCCTTCTTATACTTAAATTATGGACTGATACAATTCGATGAGAATCAATTCAGCAAGTTGAAATTTTGTTTTGGAGTTTTTAGATTTGAATAAGTTTTATTATTCTGGAGGCATTTCACAATTGAAGTGTGTCAAAAAAAGATGACATATTGAGAGTTCGGCTTACAAAATCTAATAAAAATTGCGGTCTGCCTTTTCTTGGAGGTCGATCATCACCCTATGTTATGGGTTATGCGTATTCTTATAATTCTTGGTTTGATTGCTTTGTCATGCTTATTCACAGTACAAATTAATACTATGCATCGTCATTTGAGTTCAGGCTACTATTGGCATAGACTTCTTGTCAAAGACAATGTATCTTGAAGATCGAACAGTGCGGTTGCAACTCTGGTAGGATGCTTTTCTTTCCTCTTAAATCGGTCCGAATCAATTTGAGAAAATTTGCAAATTTGTTTTTTTTTTTTTTGGTACATAGAAAATTTGCAAATTTGTAACGTGCTCCTTATGCAATCTGAGCTGACATTTTCTCATAGGAGACAAAACACAGGAATTTGAATTTTATGTTCTTTGATTTGATTGAATGCCAGTTATTTGGGACAAACATAACAAATTAACCTGTAAACGTACATTTTGTTATCCCTAGCTTGCTGCCTATCACTAACTTATTTAAAATGTACTGCAGGGATACTGCTGGACAGGAAAGGTTTCGGAGTTTAATTCCTAGCTACATCAGAGATTCATCTGTTGCTGTAGTCGTCTATGATGTTGCCAGTGAGTGCCACAGACTTCTGATGTTAATCTTGGGGTTTATTGACTTCGACATTGCATAGATATTTCCTGATCATATGTGAATAATGTGATACATGATACCCTGACAATATTTTTTCAAAATTTAGTACATTTGCATAAGTCCAGGAAAAATATAGATGGATTTGGATTTTGCCTCACTAATATGTTGGGATTAATATTGTGGCAACTGTTTTCCTGCAGATAGGCAGTCATTTCTGAACACAACAAAATGGTTTGAGGAAGTAAGAACAGAACGTGGAAGCGACGTGATTATTGTCCTAGTCGGGAATAAAACTGATCTAGTTGAAAAAAGGTATAATTCTTGTTTATGTTAAGTTTGTATCTTTTCCCTGTTGATTTGCCTCACAATCACATTGATGTTTTCAAACCACTATCCCTATCAGTTGACTCCCTATCCCCATATATTCAGCGATAAAGGCTTTTTTTGCCGGTTCTACTAGCTCTTATTCCGTGACTACTAATAACTAGGATAGATATCTGTAATGTGCATCATAAGTTCACTGCTTTAATGAGTAGAATCATGGCACGTGTTGTTAAAATCCTAGTCAATTATGGTTATATTTATTGCCATTGAACAGGCAAGTCTCTATAGACGAAGGAGATAGCAAGGCTCGCGAATCAGGGGCGATGTTCCTTGAGACTAGCGCAAAAGCAGGTTTCCACATCAAGGTATACTTGTGTTGAGGTTTTGTATGTACTTGATACTTTGTATCTAATATGCTGCATTAAAATTACCCCATTGGATGTGGTTCGTCCATCCCACAAAAGAAGCGGGTCCGGACAATGCATTTTCAAAAAGTTACATAGTCGCAACCTGTGAACGCATCCCAGGCATGCATGTCCAGCGGCCAAAAAAAATTAATTGGTCCTGGGTTGTGTTTAAGCCTACATGTAATCACCTCTAATTAAAATGAACTTGTAACAGCCTTTGTTTCGCAAGATCGCCTCCGCCTTGCCAGGAATGGAAACACTTTCATCGTTTAAACAGGAGAATATGGTTGATGTCAACTTGAAATCTCACAACAACGCGTCATCCCAATCGAAACAATCGGGAGTTGGTTGCATGTGCTAAGTGGTGGTGAGGTCCAGGTGAAGTAGTTTTAAAATGGAAATGAGATTTGTGACCTATTTGTTATAATTGTGTATTAATGATAAATGGACATATTGTATTTGATTTTAAAATGTCATTATATAGAGTATGCCTGTTTGTCATGTACTCTGTTGCATTCAGATATCATTTTTCCAGTTGCACCATACAAATAGTTGATGAGCTTTGAAGAAAACATCTGCTCGGATCGATTGTTTTAATTTTATGGCATTGCTCAAATCAAACAACTGAATTTTAGATGTTTGATTTATATGATCCTCAACACTGCACCCCCGATTGTTTTATAAAGGTTTTTAAGTCCCTGTGACTGTATCTTGAATCAGCATCAGCCAAATTTCTCATTCAATAATTAGATCAGGCTGTGATGATCGATTTTCAGTTCATGACGAAAAGCAAGACTAAGACTAAAACCAATACTTTATACTATTCAACGTTGCGAAAATTTTGTTTGGGATTATGAAGAGTCAATTAGGGCGAGAACACCCAAGAGGAGGAGAGGGTCTTTTTAAAACTCTTAAACACTTTAGACAACACTTAGATGAAAGGAGAAGTTGATACTTTAGACAACACTTAGATGAAAGGAGAAGTTGATACTTAGAACTATAGAGTTAGAAGTATTCAACAACGATTCAGCAAGCAGAAGTCCCAGTGTACTCAACTGTTGTTTTTGAAGTTAAAACGTGAGTTTAGAGTGGCCGCGGAAATAAAACGAAATAGACACGACAAACGATGTTTTTAAAACTGGTTCGTTCACTACTCCGCGACCTACGTCCAGCGCTATTTTTATTAAACGTCTTAGAAGTAACTCGTACAAACTAAGACCACCCCGTATAATAAAACAACTCCCCAACCTACTCCGGTTGCTATTGCTTAAAAGCTACTCCGCTTCCAAGATTTTTGCTTTGGGCTACTCCGCCGAAAGACTCCGTGCGTAAAGCTACTCCGCCATAAGACTTTTGCTTTGGGCTACTCCGCCGAAAGACTTCATGCTCAAAAGCTACTCCGCTTCGAAGACTTCATGCTTAAGATAACTCTATCCTAAGACTTTGGTTTGGTTCTACCCGGTTGTTACAAGACTCCACTTATCTCAATGTTGTTCACACAATTGAACAGAGGAGATAAAGTTTAAGTACAAACACGATATCCTCGAACTCAATTAAACGACTAGGTGCAACACAAGAACTCAATAAAAGACTCAAAGAGAAAAAACAAACTTGCAAAATGTGACTCAATAATTGTTAAGTGATAAACGATTTTGCAAAGTTAATTTACTCGATAAAGCTTAAGTCTTTTTTTCAATTTTAAACTCGTTGTTGCACACTTGTAAAAATGAATAAGCAAGGTATTTATAAATGTCCAAATAGTATACTTTACACATTAAAATATCTCACACACCATTAGTCCAAATGATAAAAATAATGTAAATAGTTTGCTTGGGCAACATGCACAAGTCACCGAAATTCTTCTCCAAGTAACCGAGTATTCTTCCTCAAGAAACCGTTGTATACTCAAGCAAGAAATCAGGTTAGTGCACACACAAATATGGGTTGAGTTTTTCATCAAGAAACAAGCATAAATGGTTGTGTTTATGGGAACCATAAACATTTTCATAAATGTAAAAGCAAACAACCCATTTATAAAAAGTGTCTTATTGTGCAAACAAACTTCTTTAGCAAGATATTGAAAGCTCTATTTTCTTCAAAAACATCGAAACATTTTCAGAAATCTATTTGTGAACATTGAAAGCATTTTAACAATAGTTCAAATATTTTTGAAATATTTCTTTGAAAAAGGAGTCAAAAGTAACAGTTGACTGAACTGTTGTTTTTGCACCTAGACATAAATTCGAGTTAAAGATTTCCTTACAACACATGACTTTAACATTATTGACAATCTTCATCTTTGATCTTGTTGATGATTTTTTTTATAACCTTAAATTGATAATTGAAATTTCATACTATATGGTTAAAACTTAAGAGGCACACAATTAAATAACAATGAGATTAATTTGTCTTAAGGCATCATCAACATTAACCAATCAAATTGGATTTCTTCAATTTCCCCCTTTGATGATGGCAAGACAAATAAAATTGAGTGTGTCATTCCCCCTTAATCCATAGTCAAGGTTAACAAGTCAAAACATGATCAAAATAAGATGCATATATACATGGTCATTGAAATTTGGTCAAACTTTTAATTAGCCTAAGTAGAACATTTAATTGCCAAGTTAACATAATTACGGTGAACGCAGGCCTAAGAGTTATTGAATCACCACCTGCAATTTTAAACAACTTCCCCCTCTTGACATCATCAAGTAGGAAGAATACATAGTTTAAACAAATTGTTCAACAATTAACAACATAACCAACATTAGCAAATAATATCACAAACATAAAGCCAAGGCAAAAAGAGATTAGAAAGGCTTTGTTTTGATTAGGCATTAGGCATGGTTATGGCAAAAGGTTTGGCAAAAGATAGGCTTAGGCACGGTTTTGAGCAAGAAATTAATCATCCACTTCTTCGGTTTGTTCTTTGACTATGACCGTAGTATAGAATTGAACAATCTTCGCTAAATAAACTAGATTATAGAGATTAAGAAGACTCTACCACTTTTGTGCTTGAATTGGATCTTTAAAGAACTTAAAAGCGGTGGACGAATCATACCATTCGAGTTCATAGCGGCGGTCTGACTTAAAGTTTCCTTGAATGACATGCTTGCAACAAGCAAAGATCAACTTTGGAAAGCGATAATCACGAAGAATCTCGAGTGCCTTGGTTTTGTTCTCATCGAGAGGTTGCGCAATAACAATCATGTCACTATTAGATTCATCATCAACTTCTTTTGCCACTTCCTCCATTTTCCTTTTCCTTGAGGTCAACAGAGTGAGAACTCTTTTAGCTTTGCCTTTCGGTTTGGGAACGGATTCTTCTTTGAACAACTCATCATCCTCAAAGACGACATTCAATTTTTCCTTATCAACCTCCGTTTACACAACCTTTGTCTCACACACGGTTTTTCCTCTTCCATTTCTCCTTTGAGTTACTACCATATCCTTCAACATTACATCACTACTCACACTCTCTTTTGATTTTGATTTTGATTTTGATTTCCCATCACTCTTCTCAACCGATTTCTCAACACTCTTTTCTTTTTCCTCGCCTTTTTCAATTGATTTTTCAACAATATTTTCTTTTTCTTTTTCCATGCTTTTCTCATTTTCCTCTCCTTCTTTTTCATTTTTCTCTCCTTCAATTTCGACTTCCTCACCAACAATCTCCTTTTCTTTTTCATTTTCCTTATCAACAACAACATTAATTTCCTCAATTTCTTGAAACATTGGAGTACCATCATCATCAACTTCACCAACAACCCTTGAGCTACCATCTTCACCCTCGGTTTCGGTTGCATGTGGCATATTCAAATCGAATTTCTGATTGAAAACCCGAGTTGAAAATCTCCTAGCTTCGGACGCTGTTTTAGGGCGATTAGCAACTGATTTCCTTCTCGGCATTGGGGCTTTTGGTACAAAGACTCTAGGTTTCTTTGGTGGTTTTTGATTTTGGACAAATTGGGAACCAAGACTTTCGGTATATGATTTAACCGATGAAGCTTTCGGTCTATATGAGTCTCGGATTTCCTTCAAAGTTTTAGGTTTAGTTAATTTTCGAGGCATTACTTTTATAGTGAAAGTAAACGTAACGGTTGGGAAGGGTATGCTTTTGACAGTTTTGGAGAATAATTGGGAAGATGGAGTTTTTTGAAAATTTGAAAAGTGAAAAGTGGATTTATCATTTAAATGTTGAAAATTTACATGTAGTAAATGAGGTGGAGGTGAATAGTGTTTTGCATTTATTGGATTGGTTAAGAGGTGGAGTGTGCAGCCGGTTTTGAGAGGTTTGGGTGGCTATTTGCATGGGTAATAGGTAAAGTGTGATATGATGGATAATGATGGTAATTGAGTGGCTCCATGTGAACAATATACTTACCCATTGAATTTACATGCAAATTAATCATTTAACTCATTGAGTAAAATTAACACATAATCACTTATATTAAAACATGTAAACATCTACTCTAGTCAATCATATAGGGCAAGTTGTCATGAAATTTTTATGAGGAATCCAACAAACCAATTTCCAACCGAAGTTTTACGAATTGTTCTCTTTCAAGCGGTTTTGTAAAAATATCAGCTTTTTTATTTTCCGTTCTATAAAATTTAAGACGAATTGACCTTTTTCCACGTGATCACGTAAGAAATGATGTCTTATGTCAATATGCTTAGTCCTTGAGTGTTGTATAGGGTTCTTTGAAATGTTAACGACACTTTTATTATCACATAAAATAAGAGTTGAATCAAAGATAATATCATAGTCCCTTAGTTGTTGTCGAACCCAAAGAATTTGCGCGCAACATAATGCGGCACTTACGTACTCTTTTTCGGCGGTGGAAAGAGCAACGGTGTTTTGTTTCTTAGACGCTTATGAGATAAAAAACGGACCTAAGAAAGTAGTACTCCGGGATGTACTCTTTCGATCAACAACGCTTCAGGCATAATCCGCATCCGAGTATCCTAAAAGCTCAAAAGGAAAATGTGAGGGGTACCAAAGATACAAATTAGACGTTCCAACCAAGTACCTAAGAATACATTTTACGGCAATGAAATGCGATTCTCTAGGACTAGCTTGAAACGAGCACATAGACATACACTATATAAAATCCAGACGACTAGCGCTCAAATAAAGTAATGAACCGATCATACCTCGATACATCATTTCATCAACTTTCTTACCATTCTCATCTTTGTCAAGTTTGATGGATGAAACCATTGGTCTAGAGAAAGGGTTTGAATTAGTCATACCGAACTTACATAGAATCTCCTTTATGTACTTATGTTGATGAATCATCACACCATCTTGTGTTTGCTTGATTTGAAGCCCAAGGAAGAAGCCTAGCTCTCCCATCATACTCATTTCAAACTCAGATTTCATTAGTTCCGAAAAGTAAAAATAAAGGAGTTCATTAGTTGCACCAAATATTATGTCATCGACATAAATCTGTACAATCAAATGTTCACCACACTGTGACTCTATGAACAATGTTTTATCAACCGATCCACGCACAAAACCATTTTCCAAAAAAAAATTTGACAAGCGATCATACCAAGCTCATGGAGCTTCTTTTAAACCATAAAACGCATTGTCCAATTTAAAAACATGGTTTGGAAAATCATTTTTCATAAAACCCGGTGGTTGCTCCACAAAGACTTTATCTTCTAAATAACCATTTAGAAAAGCCGTTTTGACATCCATTTGAAAAGGTTTGATGCCTTTATGAGTCACAAAATCTATTAGCATACGTATAGCTTCAAGCCTAGCTACCGGTACGAAGGTTTAATTATAATCAATACCTTCTTGTTGTTTAAATCCTTGCACCACTAGTCTAGCTTTATTCCTTACGGTATTACCCGAATCATCAAGCTTATTGCGAAAGACCCATTTAGTACCAATCACGGTACAATCAGTAGGTCTCGGGACAAGATGCCATACCTCATTCCTTTTGAATTTATTAAGTTCCTCTTGCATTTCCATCACCCAACTCAGATCTTCAAGTGCCATGGTGATGTTCTCCGGTTCAATTTGTGAGAGGAACACATGAAATGCAAAGAAATTGTTGAGGGACGATCTTGTTTTCCTTCCCAAATTCAAGTCACTGGTCAAGTTTGAAAGGGGGTGAGATTTTTGGTGTTTCCACTTCTTTGGTACGATTAAGGATGGTGAGGCTTCTTGGGGTTCTAAAATAACAGTAACATCAACTGTTACTTCTGGTTCATTTTGTGTTTGAGGGTTTATTTCTATTTCTTCATTTTGTTCAATTGTTCCCTCATTCCCCCTGGATGTCGTAGCCTCATTTTGTGGTGTAAGTGGATCTGTTCCCCCTGTCTCTTGGCCAGTTCCTTCAATCAACGTTGCTCCGACTGTTGGTTCTACTCCACTTGTTCGTTTTCTTCGTGTACACCATCCATGTCATGTCGGATCATTCCAAGCTCATAGTCCTCATCATCTTCATCATCCTCTTCCTGTGTATTAGAATGAAAAAGACTAGACTCACCAAATATGACATGCACACTTTCTTCCATTTTCATGGTTCATTTATTATACACTTTATAAGCCTTGCTACGATCATAATTACCAACAAATACGACCTCATCATTACAAGCATCGAATTTACCCAAATTATCCTTTCCATTTTTGTGAACAAAACATTTGCTTCCAAAGCATTTCAAATAGGATATATTAGGTTTTCTTCCTTTAGGAAACACGTAGGGTGTTTTGTTAAGCATTTTTCGGATCATAACACGGTTATAAATGTGACATGATGTGTTGACGGCCTTCGGCCCAAAATCCTTTGGCAACTTACTACTAATGAGTATAGTCCTAGCCATGTTTTCAAGTGTACGGGTTCATATGCTCTACAACCCCGTTTTGTTGAGGTGTAGCATGCGCGGAAAAGTTATGGCTAATACCGTGCTCATCACAATAAGAAATAAATGAGGAATTTTCAAACTCGGTTCCATGGTCGGATCTCAAAGATATGAGCTTTTTATCAAACTTGTTTTAGACCTTTTTCAACCAAATTAAAAATTCATCAAATACTTCATCTTTAGAACTCAAGTAGAGAAGCCAAACAAATTGTGAAAAATTGTCAACAATCACACATAAGAAACGACTACCTCATTTACTTCTTACACGCATTGGACCACATAAATCAATATGAAGTAACTCAAGAGATTTTGAGATACTAACGAACTTTTTGGATTTAAAGGAGCTTTTTACTTGTTTTCCTTTAGTACAATCATCACATAAGCTATTAAAGTCGAATTTTATGTTATGAATGCCGTCGACTAAGTCAAGTCGCTTAAGGGTATTCAATGTTCTAGCATTTACGTGACCTAATCTTTTATGCCAAAGCCAAGGGTCGTTCTTTTTCAAATCACTCATACAAGACACGGTACGACTAGACAAAGCAAAAAGATTAGTCAATTAAACATCTTTAACACGTTTTCCTTCTAAAACAATTTCCCTTGTATTACCATCTAGGACACGACATTCACTAGCACAAAATTCAACAATATTACCATTATCACACAATTGAGATATGCTAAGGAGAATGCTTCAAAACTTTGACAAGCAACACTTTGTCGACACATTATGACGATGACTTACCAACCTTCCGGATTGCAATAATTTCACCTTCTTATTGTCACCAAATGTCACGGTGCCATGATTGTAGGCTTCTAGTGAGAGGAATTGGTTTTTACTTCCCGTCATACGACGTGAACATCCACTATCCAAGTACCAATTGTTGCGGCCTCTCACTAATGCCTATAAGAAATCAAGAGGTTAGGTTAGGAACCCAAACAAGTTTGGATCCCTTTTTGTGAGTTGCATTGTTAATCAAATCTTTTCGAACCCACGCCTTTTTAGCACCCTTGATGTTCTTATTTAAGTCGTTTAATCTTTTAGGACAACCACTAAAATCATGATCGGTATGACCACAGAAATTGCAAACAATATACTCGGGAAGACCTGCATATTTTCTCCTTCGAAAATCAGTCTTGCTTGGTTTCTGGTTTCGAAAGCCACAGTTCACTGTACTTTTGCTTTTGAAACCGTTTCAGATTTTTGGGACTGATTTATGAGAGAGTTTAAAACAGTTTGGCTACCTTCCCATTTCCTGTAAAATTCATTTGCATCATGCAACTCTTTGGTCAATGTTTCAATTTTAGCAAGATGGTCAAGATTTAGTTGTCCTACTTTGTCAAAAGCGGATTTAGCATGACTACATTCATCACTAAGCAACAAAGCAATTTGTTCGAGTTGTTTATTATCATGTCGACACGAGGTAAGGTCAGCTAGCAATGAGTCTCGTTCTTTAATCAAAATATCAACTTGAATAATCAAAGACTCGTTTTCTTTTTCAGCATCAGAAATAACAGTAGAGGGTATTTTGACGAGCTAGCAATGTTCGTGAGAACAAGGTTTTCTTTTCTCAATTTCTCAATTTCCTTTTTGAGTGATGGAATGATGTTAGTTTCTTTTAACTCGTCTAGACATTCTCTAAGACCAACATTCTCTTTGGCAACATCCTCAATTTGAGTTTGCATATCATAGAGTTTATCATTTTTAGCTAGGCACTTGTCAAGTACGTCATCAAACATCAAACAAAGCTTATCTTTAGAAAGAGTTCTAACCTTGTTCTTGAGATTAATTACCTCGGTGTCGGAGTCATCACTAGAGTCGTCGGAGTGAGCCAGAAGACATAGTGCGGTTCTTTCTTTGAAGACTTGGGTCCGTCAAGATCAAGACGAATGGTCATACAAACTTTGGCATTTAATTCTTCCTCAAGGACTTCATCCTCATCGGAATCAGATACACCCCATATTGCAGACATGACTTTCTGCTTAAAATCTTTCTTTGTAAAATCTCATTTATCTTTAGATTTAAACTCATTCCACTTGGGGCAATCTTTGATAAGGTGACATTCTCACCACATTTGAAACAAGCCACCGTGGAATAAGATCTTTTCTTTTGAAAACGTTTTTTCACTAGAATTGTTGAACTTCTTAAGATTGTGACTATTGATCATATCCGCCATGTTACGTGAGTACATGGCTTGTTCGTCATCTCCATCATCTTCCTCATCACTTGAGGTTGATTTGAGAGCGAAACCTCTAACTTTGGAACATTCACCCGAACGCTTTACGACACTTAACTCGTGTGCAATGAGTGAGCCCATTAGTTCATTGAGGGACAATTTACATAGATCTTTAGCCTCCTCAATAGCCGTCACCTTCAGTTGCCATTTGTTTTTAAAACTAATTCGGTCACTACTCTGCGACCTATGTCCAGCGCTATTTTATTAAATTTCTTAGAAGTGACTTATACAAACTAACACCATCCCGAATAATAAAACAACTCCCCAACCTACTCCAGTTTCTATTGCTTAAAAGCTATTCCGCTTCCAAGACTTTTGCTTTGGGCTACTCCGCCGAAAGACTCCGTTCTTAAAGCTAATCCGCAATAAGACTTTTACTTTGGGCTACTCCGCCAAAAGACTTTATGCTCAAAAGCTACTCCGCTTCGAAGACTTCATGCTTAAGATAACCCTATCCTAAGACTTTGGTTTGGTTCTACCTGGTTGTTACAAGACTCCACTTATCTCAAGGTTGTTCACACAATTGAACGGAGGAGATAAAGTTTAAGTACAAACACGGAATCCTCGAACTCAATTAAACGACTAGGTGCCACAACAACTCAATAAAAGACTCAAAGAGAAAAAAACAAACTTGCAAAATGTGACTCAATAATTGTTAAGTGATAAACGATTTTGCAAAGTTAATTTACTCGATAAAGCTTATGTTTTTTTTTCGGTTTTAAACTCGTTGTTGCACACTTGTAAAAATGAATTAAGCAAGGTATTTATAATGTCCAAGTAGTATACTTTACACATTAAAACGTCTCACACACCATTAGTCCAAGTGATAAAAATAATGTAAATAGTTTGCTTGGGCAACATGCACATGTCACCGAAATTCTTCTCCAAGTAACCTAGTATTCTTCAAGAAACCGTTGTATACTCAAGCAAGAAATCAGGTTAGTGCACACACAAATATGGGTTGGGTTTTTCATCAAGAAACAAGCATAAATGGTTGTATTTATGAGAACTATAAACATTTCCATAAATGTAAAATCATACAACCCATTTATAGAAAGTGTCTTATTGTGCAAGCAAACTTCTTTAGCAAGACATTGAAAGCTCTATTTTCTTCAAAGACATCAAAACATTTTCAAAAAACTATTCGTGAACATTGAAAGCATTTTAACATTAGTTCAAATATTTTCGAAATATTTCTTTGAAGAACGAGTCAAAAGTAACAATTGACTGAACTGTTATTTTTGCACCTAGACATAAATTCGAGTTAAAGATCTCCTTACAACACATGACTTTAACACTATTGACAATCCTCGTGTTTGATCTTCTTGATGACTTTCTTGATAACCTTGAATTGATAATTGAAGCTTCATGCTACATGGTAAAAACTTAAGAGGCACACAAATAAATAACAATAAGATTAATTTGTCAAGGCATCATCAACATTAACTAATCAAATTGGGTTTCTTCAGATTATATATGAATTCAAGGAACATAAGATAAAGAGTTAGGACAACTGGACAATGCTCAACCATGGATGTAGCCGACTTGTCGAACTCTTAGAGTCAAGTAGCCGACTTGTCGAACTCTTAGAGTCAAGTAGATCAATACTAAGGTTCCCATACTCGACCTGTGAGCATGAAAAGACCATGCGTCAGTTCATCATTTAACAGTTAAGCACACTCTAAAGCGACTCATGACTGTATTTTTGGTAGAACTTTTCTGTTCACCAGCAACGATGTAGAAGCACCATCAACGATGTTAACGGGTTTTGGTAACTTGGTATGCATAGAAAAAAAAAAGGAAGAAGATTAAAGCAAAGAGCTTACAGAATTGAGAAGAGGATGACTACATGTCCCGAGTCGAACAAACTCCGGCGCTTACATTTTCTCCCTCTGTTTTCATGACCGCATTCTAGTCCTTGTTTTTCTGCCAGGGCATGGTCTTATTAATGTGAGTTTAGCTAGAACAAATTTTAAAATATTTTGATTTTAATTAGTCACCCACTCACCTTGATGTACTTATTTAGAATTCACCCAGAATATTTCGAAACAGTTTACAGATAATGCACATAGAAAAGTTTATAGTTATGTCCTGTTTGTTCAAATAGCTCAAATGTAGTATCAAACTTGAGTCACACGAGGATGAGATTCATCAAAGGCTGTATTAGTTTAACACCCATCTGAAAGCTGTTCTGTCTACGCAATGGCTTCTGCAAGGAGAAAAACAGTGTCAACGTAAACATACACAATTAACGACATTGGTTGATAAGTTGATTATCAACCTAGCAAAGCTAACCAGACTTCGACTGACTCGTACCAGAAACTATACGATAGAATTGTATGTCTGAAGCAGACGTGAATTCAAATGACCTTCTCTGTCCCAACTCGGAAGACAGCGTACTCAGATGATCCGCCTACGAGGTCTAGAGGTCTAGCTTAGACCTGACAAAACTAACCTGACACGAATAAGACGTGTAACCTGAAATGGTGAACCTGAATTGGCCCCGCCTGATCTCTACCACTTTTGAACTAACCCACCATCCCAAAATGTCCAGATAATAGCTCACTTGAGACATATCTGACCCAAAATGATCAGACATGAATGCAAACATACGTGAAATGATCATAAGCAAATGCAAACATATACTCGAATTGATTAGAAACTGAATTTGACCGGTTTACCAGGTTTGAATAATGTACAGTAGTCATCTGAAGTCAGAGGGTGAAAATTGAAAAGTAGAGAATCAGAAGAACTCACAGTTAATGCAGGGCCAGAGCTGGGCCCGTGCAAGCGGTGCGGCCGCACAAGGCCCCCGATTTGAAGGGGCCCAATCAGGTGACACAGCTGTTATTGTTTCATATATATATGGGTTTTTCTAATAGGATAAGAAAACTAAAAATGAAAGAATTAAATGATGTTTTTATGGGAAATTGAAATATTCTATTACTTTTACTTTTCTTTACAATAAATACATTTAATTCTTTTCTTTTTTAGTTTTCTTATCCTATGCCTAGTGGGCATAGGCCTAAGCATAGGTTAGAAAAACCGTATATATATTTAGACGCACATCATCAGCATAATGGTCAATTGTTCGATTCCCTTTGCAAGTTATTTTTGGTTAAATTTTAACAGCATAATGGTCAATTGTTCGATTCCCTTTGCAAGTTATTTTTGGTTAAATTTTAATAAATTAAATTTTCAGCAAAATATGGTTAGGAGGAATCGAACCTGGGTTTTCACGTTTCTTGAAAGACTAACTAGCCATTATGCCACATATTTATTAATGTTAAGTTGAAAATGATCTTGTTTTGTATTCTGTTTTCTTCTAGAAATGAGGAATAAGCACTCATGTAAAAATTCTCCATAATATTTTTTTTTGACAACAATATAATATAGTAATAGTATGAGATGCAACTGAATTGGTGGGGGCGAGGCTGAAATAACAATGTCGTATAAATTAGTATGTCGGATGCTAAAATGGGTTGTGAGAAACTGTTCCGATTGTGCCAAGTGCAAAGCATGAAGCAAGGCTTTGGCCGATGCATATAGGAAGGATGGTGCCAAAAAATTATCACTTCTATATCTGAGTTGTTCATTAACAATTAACTGGAATAGTGCTTTACTCGTGCGCTGTGGCGCCCTAGCTGAATTTTAATTTTGTTCATTAACAATTAAAACCTGTTATTTTCATTTTTTCTTCCAGTAATGTGGTAATGGGCCTCTTTTTAAAATTTCGCACAAGGCCCCCAAAAGTTCTGGGACGGCCCTGAGTTAATGCAATGTCGGTTTTAATGTTGCCACAAGTATCACGATTAGTTTCCAAAACATCAGTAGATCCCTGCTCGATATCCACTTTGACTACGAAAGGCGGAAATGAATCTGAAATATCCATATCAACAGTCGGACCCTCTAACTGTGATCCAAATTGCGCAATGTTTGCTCCTGTAGCTTCCTCAGTCAACACCAAGAGATGGCAATATTCCTGTTCCTCAACATGCATACCCTTCCAATCCTCAACATTTTAGACCCCTTTTGTTAGTCGAGTTCAATATCGAAACAATCTTAATTAATTTTGCGTTCTTAAATACTCTAGCTAATGAATGTTGTATTGTTTAGTTTCACAGTACTGCTCAATTACGTCCATTATATTGCATAAGTAATTCGTCTACTTGTACTTAGACAACTAGGGTTGGGATAATTCTCCCCAAACTCGAAATACAAGAGACCTCGTATTGTAAATACTACCCCTTCCATAATAGTATATATGTCGTTTGAGGTTTTGTCGTTTTTTATTTTTTACATGACGTTTTGCTATTTTCTAGGTTTAATTTAGAGTGTTTCTAGACCTTGTAACTTCCAAAGTAATTGATATGAGTCATATGACAGTTGTACAATGTAACTTGCAACCATATTTGTAGAAGGAGATGAAGAGCCACACTTTATCATGGAAAAATGAGAAAATAAAGGACAAAAACTAGGGCAGAGTACAGATCGGGTATCCTATCCAAAGTGTTAGTTCAGATCGGATATCCATATTAAAAATTCTGAAATTAGATATCCAATATCCAAACCAAATATATCGGATATCCAATGTTCGGGTATCCAAAATAATCGGATCGGATGCGGATATCCATCGGATATCCTTACTTTTGAATTTACTTTAAAATTAAGTTTAAAACACGATTATATTTATAGTCTTACATGATGATTTTCTTTAGTATTCTTAATCCAATGTTCTCGACATAAAATTTTACGTACCACTTAATTATTTCTCTAATATTTTAAACATTAATTAAGTTGTTGTATCAAATAAAATTTTATTTTCTCGAAATTATACTAGAAAAACATAGTTTCGGATCGGATCGGATATCCAAATGTTTTAATTCTAATATCCATATCCAAACCAAAACCAAAGATTTCGGATCAGATATCCAAACCAAACTTAACTTTCGGATCAGATATCCAAAAATTCGGATAGGATCCGGATCGGATATCGGATCAGTTTGGATAATCGGATTTTTTGCTCAGCCCTAACAAAAACGTGTACTGTAGTGTAGTTCCAAAGCTATGAATGATTCCCTATTTAATGCCATAATTATGAGTAAATAATTTCTTAATAAGTGTATTTTGGTCTAAAACGTCATATATACTATTGTGGAGGGAGTAGTTAGTAGTAGTCTAGTATTTTATTTACGTCGGAAAAAACAGAAAAGACCAAAAATATGTGGAATTATTTTTTAGTGTATTGGCTACTGTTTAGTGAGGTGCCAATTATCTAATTGGTTGACTTTAGACCACATGAAGACATGTGGTGGGCTTTGTCTTTAGGTCCATGATGAGTGACTAATTGTTGGCCATTGTTTGGGTCACGTGAGAAGCCAAATGAAATTAGAGCTGTTCATGGGTCATACCGCCCGAAAACCTGGCCTATCCGGCCCTTATTTTTAGCTGGCTTGGATACAAAATTTTCTAAAATAATGGGTCGTGGATTGGACAAGCCCGGCCCAATTAAGTAAATGGGCTGGACACGGACACGAGTTTTTGCAAACGGGCCAACTCGCCCGGCCCACTAAAAACATAAGATAATAAACTTTATATTTATTTATGTATATTAATTGTTTTATATTATAAATAATGATTTTTTAAAATTTAAGAAAATAAAACATATTTTCTCCATGCTAATTAAAATTTGATTGTCTTTCCAATAGGCGCATATATTCAAAATACCACTAATTACTGTGTATCACAAGTTACAATAATGTATATGTCTAATCTTTATCTATACCCTTATATGTTTTATTTCACTATCCATATGACCATATATATATATATATATATATATATATATATATATATATATATATATATATATATATATATATATATATATATATATATATATATATAGATTCGGGATCCTATGAAACCACTAATATAATGAGAATTGTGAGAACCTCTCATAATCCTTAGATTTTAGACAAATAACGGACTGGGATTAAACTTATTTTGAGAGTTGTCCAACCCGTCTCACCATCTAAATCTAATTTTCCATCATTATACGTTTTACACTTTCTCCCTCCTTCTTCATCAGCCTCTTTCATTCTTCTTTCTTCATTCTCTTTGATTTCCAGCACCGCCATTACTGTGATTTCGAACAAATTATTATGTACATCAGACTTCAACTTTGCTTCCTTCTTCGTTCTCCCTGATTTCATCATCAATTTTTCTTATTTTGAGCAGATTACAATTTAGGTAATTCAATTTCCCCAATTTATTTCTTATTCCTCAATTTTTATGAGCAAATTAGTTGATTAGGGTTGCATTCCTAATTTTATTCTACTTTTTTTATTGAAGAATGTCGCCTCTTCCGAAGCTCCGTTCATCGCTGCACACAAAACAGTCACTCTCAAGCATCTCAAATCTGTCGTTGAACATCTCCTCGTTTCCATTGATATCTACAATGAAGGATCATCGTATAATCTTTCTCTCTCTCTCAGTTATCTTTAATTTGATTTACATAGATTTTATTTACTAATATTCTATTAAGGTGTAGGTACAGTATAATTGTTCTTCCATTTTTATCTTTTTGTTTATAAGTTTTGCTGGAGATTTATATTGTAGATTGTGAATTTACATAACTGTGATAAAATTTTGGTGTGGTCAGGTTGTGGATGCCAATTGATGTTCTCTAGTTTTGTTTGGTGTTATCAGTTGACCGCATTAGAAAACGGATGAGATATATATAAAAGAAAAACAGCTTGCTAGGAACAGGAGGTATTAAATTCTTTCTCTCTTTCTTCACCTTCATCTCAATCACAATCATATATCTCGATGTTTATAGCAGTTCGTTTCTATAATCCTAATTCACCATGTTTGTATTTATCCTTTTTTACTAATTCTCATTGAATTGAAGCAAACAATAGTCTTTGTCTCGTTGATTTGTAGAAGTCCGATAAATCGTTCTTGTTTCGCCTTCATTTGTTGCAGTATTTTGGATTTCACTAAGCAAGTTACAATTTATGAATATGATTTTATGAACAAGTTATTGTCTAAGACCGTCTTATAGTAAGGTCGACCTACTTACTCCGTCATTTGTGTAGCTCAAACAGTTTTCAAATGAAGCAATTTGAGCTTACTCTTTAACAATGAGCTGTTGATACTTACATGTTCAGGAGTTGTTTTAAGTATCTGGATAATGAACTAACTCTTGGAAACTGAACTAAATCTTGGAAACTGAGGCATTGACGAGTGTAGTTTGCTAGCAAAATCATTATGCATCAACTTTGTATGATATCATGTCATTGTAGTATAGCAAACAAGAGCACATTCATTTCTATGATTTTCGTGTTGGCTAAAAATTGTTGATGTTGATCGTATTTCAAGGAATTCAAGAATTGAAATTCTTGAATCTTGCTTGATACGATTTTGGGGGATTAATCGTCAAGTTTGTTAGTTATGAAATTACGAATATTTCTTAAATTATATGCACTCAGTTTCAAGAGAAAAAAAATCAGCAAATATGACTAAATTATAGTCTGAATTTGAGAAGTAAAGCTACTTTTCTTAGAAGACAAAATAAAACTGGAAGAGTGACATTGCAGCTTCAGTGTATTAATATGACTCAATACTGTGGCCACCCGGCATTGCAGCTTCAGTGTATTAATTATCCAAATGGTCATTACCCGTTTCTGAAAATTGGAAGCGTGCACATTTAATGTATTTACCGGCCTTTTTTATGTAACTACAACCCATTTTAGTCTATCTACTACATATCTTACTATCATGTGAAAAACATTTCAGTGTACTTATGTCACCCTTCTCCCATCGTTTGTCCCAATTATAATGGTTAGGATTTGGGGTGCATAGACTTCTCAATGCATGAAGTAGTCTTGTAGATGAATGAAAAAGCAATCTATGTGCATCAAATAACCATGTACATGCATGAAATATGTGTGTTATATGGGCATGAAATAAGATTATTTGTGCATGAAATAAGGTTATATGTGCATAAAATAAGGCTATATGTGCATTAAAAAGTTCTCCAGTTGCATCTTCTAACTATTGTTGGTTAAAGACGTTAATTTTAAGTTAAGCCCGTTCTCATCATAAGGGAAAGGGTTTAGGATTGGATTAGGAGGCCTGGGAACCGCCTAATCCAACTTTAAACCCCTTCCCTTGCTAAATTTTAGGACATTATTCCCCTTGTTTTAATCCATTTCCCTAAAAAAGGGTTCACTCTTCTCTTTAGGGTTGTCTTTTGGTATTGTTGTCGTTCGAATGAAAATAAGGGAAAGGGTTTATGCTTAGATTAGGCGGGTCCGCGTAGCGGCCTGCCTAATCCAACCCTAAACCCTTTTTCGTCCTAAATTTTAGGACATTATTCCCCTAGTTTTAATCCCGGCCCTTAAAAAGGGTTCCCTGTTCCCCTCTAGGGTGATGCGGACCCGCCTAATCCAATACTGTTCTCGTCCTAAATTTAGGATACTCGTCCTCCATCGTTTGTCCCAATATTAATGGTAAGGGGTTGGGGTGCAATAAACTTATCAATGCATGAAGTAGCCTTCTAAATGCATGAAAAAGCGATATATGTGCATTAAACAACCTTGTACATGCATAAAATAAGTGTTATATGTACATGAAATAAGATTATATGTGCATGAAATAAGGTTATATGTGCATGAATTAAAGATATATGTGCATGAAGTACACCCTTCTTTTTGGTATACTTAAGGACACTATTCCCCCAAATTTAACCTCTTCCCATCATAAGGGAAAGACGTGGGCCGCCTAATCCAACCCTAAACCATTTTCCGTCCTAAAGTTTAGGACACTATTCCTCTAATTTTAATCTCGTCCCCCAAAAAGAGTTCACTCTTCCCCTTTAGGGTTGTCTTTTGGTATTGCTGTCGTTTGAATGAAAATAAGAGAAATGGTTTAGGGTCTTGTCCTAAATTTAGGATAACTGTCCCCCATCGTTTGTCCTAATAATAATGGTTAGATAGAGTTTGGGGTGCTATAGACTTATCAATGCATGAAGTAGCCTTGTAGATGCATGAAAAAGTAATATATGTGCATCAAACAACCGTGTACATGCATGAAATAAGTGTGTTATATGGGCATGAAATAAGGTTATATATGCATTAAAAAGTTCTCCAGTTGCATTAAGGACATTAATTTCATGTTTTGATTTTCTCTTTGGAGAAATTGTGTTATTTACAGCCCTAATTTCATCTTTGTTTAGCGTATCTTAAAGGCTATTAGCTCAATGGTAGAGCGAAGTGCTAATTTTGCACAAAGATATGGGTTCGAATCCCATATAGCCTATTAAACAACAAATTCCATGATTGTATCTTGTCAAGATACAAGCGATGCAGTCCAGCTAAGATTAGGCATGCCATAATCGTACATTCATACTTGGGCAAAGATGAGCATGCCATAATTAGACCTCGTGCGTGGAGCAAGAACGCCAATGAGCGAATGTAATAACTTTGTAGTGATCAAAAGTTCAAAGACTAACTTACACATACATACTATGACCATACATTATGGTCTTTGGCGATCTCAATGGTTTTTCCTAGCCAATGTGGGAGTTGAACCCACATCTTGTGCATTGCACAATGCTCTGCCATTTGAGCTAATTGGCTTTCGAAATAAGTAAAATATAATTATTCGATATATAGAAACGTTAATGACTATATCAAAGATATTACAAACTGATAAATTCGTTCACCTATGTGTCTAGGAAAGCATACCTAATTCTTGTACAAGACCCTTCTTCAAGACAATGTCTGGAACAACTTTATTCGTTAGAGCATTGATCTCATGGAGCCTCTTAGGCTCTTACAAGCTTCCAAGTAGAAAAAGTGCTTCAGCAATTTTTGCTTGACAATTTTACTATTACCTTTGATAGAAACTGATGAAATGACAACTATTGGGAAATTGTAAAGTACAAGTCTCCAAAACCTCGTTAAAAACATAGCGGGGAGATGGCTTAAAATATCTGAGCAACACAAAAATGTCATTTGTCAACATGAATGATGCAAACAGATACATCTATAATTTCAAGTATCAACAATAATATATATTCACACTACAAGCATACCCATTTGAAGCAAGGGAGCTGTAAGCAATAGAAGTATATCAAACTTACACCAGAACTCAAAGTCATAATTGCGCCTGTGCTAGGAACACGATAGAAAATTTCATTGAACTCATCAAACTCAACAGGCTAGCACGGTAGTGAGGCATGGCTCAAAGATTCCTTCCGCATTACTTCACCACTAGAAAGATAGTTCTGCACCCGCGAGAGTTCAGAAGCATCTCCTCTGTCAAAACCATGGATATCAGTAAATTATAAAGCATATAACTAGATTCTTCTCTTTGTCAAAGACTACTAATCTCATGAATTACTCTTTGTAAACTAATCACTACTCCCGTTATTCATTTTGATATTACATATTTGCTACATACTCCGTATAATAATTGGATTCAAATAAATTCGCATGAACAACCAACAAATATAATCCCATCTGAGCATGGACTTCATTCTTCACGCACATGTTTTTCATCTCCTAAAACTTCGATCCAAAAGTAAATATAGCGAATTCGAATGAACTGTGGAGTACAGACGGCTACATTTTAAAACAACTATACATAATTTCCACATATTAATAGAAAGTTGAACATCATTTTTGGCTTACTACTTGTGCCTTTATGAAAGAGATATATTCAGTCCTCAATTCTCTTTTGTGATATTGAATTAACTGGCACTATTTTTGCATTGGCAAGGGTATTGTTTTCAAATAACCAAAAAAGACGAAGGGACTTTCGCTTCTGATTTCTCATCAGAACTAAAACATGTTTGAAAATTGCATTCACAGAAAATAAATAGCATTTTACCTTTTCACCATCAAAACAAAATCTGAGTTCTGCATCCTAGCATGACCTCTTGACTGAATAAAACTGCAAACGTTATAAGATAGATCAAAACGAACAACTAAATTGCAGCTTTGAACATATAAACCCTCTTCAAGAATAGAGAGACGACTAAAATATGTACTTGAAATCAGATATAGAGTATCAAGTCACACTGTCACATGTCGTAGCTGATATCTTTCTCGATTTTTCTATATATAAAGTAAGGCAGCAAATAAACCTACCGTGCCATTTCGGGGCTGAGAAGAGCACATGTAGGTATCTGACTCATCTGACCAAATATTCCTAATATATATGATATACAATGTAGCCGCAACTTTAAAATTGCATTTACTGCTACATTTTTGAAGGTTTACTTTGACCTATTTCCTAGCTAAATATATTCAATGTGGCCTATACAATGTGGCCTGTCCCGGGTCTAGCCAGATGAGCCTGGCCCGAAAACAGCCCTAATTTGACCTATTTCCTAGCTAAATATATTCATTAATTAACTTACCTGTTACCTCCGACTCGTATTGAACTTGTCAGAAAGCTGCAAGGCTGTGTACCCGGGGAGTTACGCAAGAATGTTGCTCAAGTGCCCAAGATAAGATAAACTTGGTTTGATTCAATTGTCGCCGCTAAATTGTTCTCTTTCCTTGGCGAAGACAGTCATGAATCATGTCCTGTTAGTGTTAAAGGGAAACCATCAAACTTATTGCAACAAAATAAGTGCAGAAACACAGCCATACTTGTATAACTTGCCTGATGAGTTTCATTATTGGGTCATTTGAGGTATTAATGATGCAATTACAGGAGAAATTAGCAGATAATGAGATTTTGTTCATCATATCTAGGGTTTCTTTCCCAATTGTACTTGAATCCCCAAACAAAATCAGCTGAAGAACCCCAAAAAAGGCCTTATATAATTTAGCCATTTTTGAGATAGCAGGATTCGATATTCCGATAACAAATAAAATGTTTCTGTTAAACACTAAAACGATTCAGTCATAACACCAAAATTCAACAACAATAAGTGACGACTACGAATTGTCATTATCTTAATTGATGAAAATAAAAGCTAATTATCATCAAGGAAAAAGAAATACAAAATAAATGATGAATATAAACCATAATTTCGACTAATTCGACTAATTTAATTGATGAATCGTAAAATTTAAAAGACATAAAATTATAAACCCTAATTTCATAAAAATAAAATCAATTTCAAGTTTTACCTGGTTGAATCCACAGCGTCGATTGATAAATAAGGCATGACGAGGTTACATTCACAAAGTTTGAATTTGATCAAGTGAGACTGTGAGAGAAAGAGTGATTTCATGAGATTGATTATGGAACAGACAAAAGAGAAGAGTTCAGCGAGCTTCGAAGAGACAGAGAGGAAAAAAAAAACAACGAGATACTGAATAATGTAAAATACGGGGGTCGAAGGGTGTGGGTTGTGGAGAGTTAGTTTATTTAATCTCAGCCCTTCATTAATTTAATTTGAGATCTAACGGCTCTAAGTGGTTCTCATGGTTCTCATTATGTTAGTGGTTCTCACCGGATCCCGACCCTATATATATATATATATATATATATATATATATATATATATATATATATATATATATATATATATATATATATATATCCAAATGAGATCTAACGAGTCCACCTAAATTCCTTGAGTCCATAAGTCCTCTTTAGGGCCCTTGGATGAGGGAGATGGAAGGCTGAGATTGAAGGGAAAAAGGAGGGGATTATGGCTAAAAGTAGGGGATCATTACTAATTACACACTTTCCCTCTCTACAATCACTAATCAAACCCCTAATTCCACTATATAAGCTTTCTTTTTCCACTCACTTCTCTCTCATATCACACAAATATCATTCCTCTCATCTCTCTAAAAACCAAACAAATAAAAAAAAACTGAAAAAAACATTTCCCTCCTCTCTTCCTCACTCACCCACCTACCACCACCAACCACCTTACACCCACCACCACGAACCGACCACCACGCACCACCACAACCTACAACCACAAAAAAAGCACCACCACCCGCCATTCCCACCACCGCAACCACTGCTCCATAACAACCACCACTTTCATTCTCGCCTCCAACTACCAACAACAACACCATCATCTTTCTCTTTTTTATTTCAGATCTGCCGCCATACACCCACCGCCACTTCCTCCTTTCTTCAGATCTGAAATTACAATAACCACCCACAACAATCACCATAAACGAGATCCACCCCTCACCACCACCTATGATCTAGCGATAACTAACCAGCACAATAGCACCACACGGCCAGCCCCACAAACCACCATTCGACGCCCACAAAAACCAGTATTCGCTCTGCCGCCATCCGCAACCTTTTCGCCTTTTTTTTCCAGATCTGAGGTGTTTGGTGGGTGTTGTTGGATCGTGGTAGTGGTGGTGTTGGTGGTGTTGTTGGCTCCGTTGTTGTTGTTGTAGTCAGGGGTGGTGTTGTGTTTTGATTTGTGTGTATTGCTCTGTGGTATCTTTTGCAGTTTTACACTTTTTTTTCTTCTTTTTTTATGTTCTTCTTCAAAGTTACACTCGACAAAAATTAAATAGACCATTATTTTTTTGTGTTTTCGGATCTTGTCATATATTTATTTTCAGATTTACACTGGTATTCTTTACTGTTACACGCGTATTTCTTTAACATTACACTCTTATTTATTTAAAATTACACTCATTTTTCAGATTTACACTTACACACGTATTTTATTAAATTTACGCTCATATTTCTTTAAATTTACACTCGTATTTCTTTACAGTTACACTCGTATTTCTTTACAGTTACACTCGTCAAATATCTCATTTTTTTTTAGATCTACTATAGATCTTTTTGTGGGTATGAGTTGGTGGTGGAGGACGACATTGGTGGTGTTTGTTGGTGGTCGCACTAAAGTTTTACTCGTAAAGGACCAAAGTTACACTCATAAAGGACCAAAGTTACACTCAAAGGACCAAAGTTACACTTTTAAAGCATTAAAGTTACACTCGTAAACCTTCAAATTTACACTCGTAGACCTTCAAATATACATTTAAAAAACTACATTTACACTCATAAAGCATCAAATTTACACTCATAACATGTTAAGATTATATAAATTCAAATTTCTATAAAGAAAATTGCCTAAAAACTCAAATTTACACTATTAAAATATTACTTTTATACTCGTAAAACATCAAAGTTACACTCGTAAAATGTCAAAATTATATAAATTCAAAATTTCTGACATAAAAAACATCAAAATTACACTCTTAAAATATTACATTTACACTCGTAAAACATCAAAGTTACACTCGCAAAATGTATAAATTATATAAATTCAAAATTTCTGTCATAAAAAAATCAAAATTACACTCATAACATATTACATTTACACTCGTAAATGTTAAAACTGTAAAAATTCAATTTTTTGCATACAAAACAGCCATAAAATCTGTCACACAAAAAAAATCAAAATTTCCGTCACAAAAAAAAAAAAAAAAATCAAAGTTACACTCATAAAACTCAAACAACATTACATATACACTTATAAAATCTGAAACTCAAAACTGATTAATTAGGGGCTAGAGAGAGAAAGGAAATTTAATTAGTGTATAGAAAAATTGATTAGTGATAATTTTTCAATCTCAACCATCCACATTTTTTCGTTTTCTTTTTGATAGTCCTTAATCAATTTCCTCTCCATCCATCTCAACCATCCATTAAGTCCATCCAATGGCCCTTAGAGGGACTTAACGACTCAATGGAAGAAGTGGACTCATTATAACTCCCTTCTCTCTCTCTCTCTCCCTCTCTCTCTCTCTCTCTCTCTATATATATATATATATATATATATATATATATATATATATATATATATATATATATATATATATATATATATATATATATATATATATATATATATATATATATAGATGAGTTCTTATAAGTCCACAATTTTGGTTGAGTCCCTAAGTCCTAATCTCAACCACTCATTTATTGGATGTAACTTCAGTACTTTATGAGTGTAACTTTAATTATTTAATGCTATTTTTATATAAAATTTGAATTTATGGCTATTTTTTTAGACAAAATTTTTAATTTATGACTATTTTTTTAGTTTTTTGAATATATAATTTTAACGATTTTTGTAATTTTAACGATTTATGTAATTTCAACATTTTTTGAGTGTAACTTTACTTTTTTTTTATGTAATTTCAACACTTTATGAGTGTAACTTTACTGTTTTACAAGTGTAACTTTAGTATTTTAAGAGTGTAACTTTAGTATTTTAAGAGTCATTTTTTATATTAAAATTTAAATTTATGTAATTTTTATTATAGGTTGAATTTATATAATTTAAATTTATGTAATTGTAGTCATTTAGGAGTGTAACTTTAGTTCGATATAAGTGTACCTGTAGTCCTTTACGTGTGTAACTTTAGTCCTATATAGATGTAACTTTAGTCCAAAATGGGTGTAACTTTAGTCCGAAATAACTGTAACTTTAGTCCGTAAGGAGTGTAACTTTAGCGTAACCACCTTGTGCACAAACATTACCACCACCGTCACCACCCTCGCCGCATTATGACCACCAACCACAACAAATTAAATTAAAAAAAAAACAGATAAAGAAAACCATGACCACCACCATAAAGAAAACCATGACCACCACCCTCGCCACCTTCTGACCACGACCATCAAGGCATCACCAATCCAAAAAAACGAAAAACTGAAAAGAAAAAAAAAGACAACAACACAAAACCCACCATCAGCCAATCCACAAAAAACAAAAAACTGAAAAAAAAAAGGAAACGACAACAACAAAACAGTCACCGCCGTGAACACCCACCACCACCACTCAAAAAGAAAAAAAAAAAGAAAAAAAAAGGGACGGTAGTATGTGCGTGGATATGGCACCGACAACAACAAACACCACCGTCAATATCCACTACCACCAAAAAGGAACGAAATCTAAAAAAAAAAATACACAAAAAAACGAGATCTGACAAGGGAGTGGGCTGGCAGTGGTGGTGGCGTGGGAAGCAGGTCGGGATGGCGTTGGCGTGATGGCGGCATCGGCAGCGTAGTATGGTTGCCGGCAGTAAAGGTCAAGAGGAGAAGTGGAAAGGGGAAGAGGAGGTGATGGAGACGTCGGGTGGTGGCGGCGAGGCGAGAAGGAGGTGGTGACGGCAAGGTGAGAGGGCGTTGTGTGGTGGCTGTTTTGTCGGTGGTGGTGGAGATGTAGAGAGATGGGAGGGAGTGTGAAGATGAGAGGAAGAGAGAGAAGTGAAAAGTGAGGCAGTGGAATGAGAGAGATGTGAGAGAATAGGGTTTTGGGGTATTTAAATACCATCCCTTTATTTTACTCTAATCCTAACCATCCATTATATAGATCTAAAGGCTAGGATGGGGACTCAAGGACTCACCTAAATAAGGAGGACTTATAGGATCCCATTTATATATATATATATATATATATATATATATATATATATATATATATATATATATATATATATATATATATATATATATATATATATATATATATATATATATATATATATTATACAGCTAACTTCAAATTTCAAATCAAGTTATGAGATATAAAAAGTAGTTTAAATTGAAGCCATTCTATACTGAATACGTAATTAACAGTTAAAGTTTAGCGTTACGGCCCATTAGCCTATGGGTCGCTAATGAGTAGTATTTTAGTCGTATTTTACCCCTCATTTATAGCTTATTCCAACTCGATTTTATGTGCCTAATTGATTAAATAGCTCATTTTATTTGCTTATTTATTTTAATTAGCCGTATTAATTAGATTTAATAAGTAGTCGGATTTTAGTATAATATTGGTATGGTTGTTTAATTTATTAAAATAACTTGTAGGAAAGACGGGATAATATGACCGGGGGATCGAGACAAGCCGAGAGGGGATAGATGCTAGAAAGGGAAGAAGGAAGAAGAGTAGTTGATCTGGGCCGATCAAGGACATGCGGCCAGTTAGACCCGCTGAGACCCCTCCTCCTCACTTGTCAAGCAAAATTTTGAAGAAACTTACAGCGGGATCTGAGCCGGTCAAGGACAGGCGGCCGGTCACTTCTCAAGCCAAACTTTGGAGCAAACTTACAGCGGGATCTAGGCCGGTCCCAGACCGGCGGCCGGTCCACCGGCTCAGACCCCTTCCTCTACATTTTTTTCTTCCTTTCATTTGTTTGACCTAATTATTAGAATACTATATATACTCTTATCATATTTTGCATTAGACACATACTCCTTGACCTAGACTTTATTATGCTCTTTAATTAATCATTCCTTAATCAAGTTATAATAATTCCTTAATTAGACTTTAATTACCCCTCAAATTAGTGTAGATCTACTTCTAGTCTTAGTTTATTGGGTTGTATCTTGAAGACTAGAAGAAATTCTTCTTCATATTCTATCCAAGACTCTTACTTTCCTCTTAGTTCGTATAATTCTCATTTTTTGTTTACATTTGCTTCATTAGTTTGCATTTATTGTCTTACTTGTTTGTTATTCATTCAAAGTAGTAATCTTTATCATGTTTACCATGTTTTCTTGTGTGTTGTTTCACTTTTTTTGTTGATCTCTCACCCATGAAAATGTGTGAATAATTTTATCTAGGGCTTAGGGGGATCTTGGGTTGTAAGTGGGTGTGAATTTGGGTTATTAACATTTAAATTTGGGTGATTTGTTGGTCTTCACTTTCATGCACATGAAATGTTTGTAGGAATGTTTGAAGGAAAGTTTGAACCTTTTCCTCACATGTTTGGCTTTTCTTGGTGCCCTTTGCTATTGGATGACCTCTCTTGGTGATTAGGATATTAGAAAGTCGATGTGTTATGTGTGTGGTATGAGTTTATCTTAAACAAATGAAGATTTGTTAAGGAAATTAAGGTGACCTAGAAATTGGGCATAAATCATTGGCCATTGTTATCACTCATATCTTGTTTTAAACTTGTTTCATGCTTTATTACCCAAGTGAACCCAAAGGCTCTAGTTTTTCCCATCTTTGATCAATTACTCTTTATCTTAGCTTATTTTCATATCTAGTTTGCATTTTAGTTAAGAATCAATCAACGTCCTCCTTTGTTTGACTAAACTAAAGACTTAAACAAGCCAAGTATCTAACCCCCGCCATCCTCGTGGTTCGACCCTGATAAATACTACTTTTATTGGGTTTTACAAATAGTGTTTGACACCGGAAACGATAACTAAATTCCGATCATCAGCCGCTCGATTTTTTACTAAAGGGCGGGTTAGGGCAGGGATAATTGGCCCATAATTCTTACCCGGCCCACCCACAACAGTCTTAAAGAGCAACTTTATTCTTCAGGGCCCGACCCAAGCCCGCATTTGAACAACTCTAAATGAAATGTGTGCACAAAAAGGCAGTAACACGGCAAAACAGAACATGGGCAAAAATCAGACGAGGATTCACAATTGGTGAGGATAATTATTTTCTAAGAGAAAGAGAAAATAGAGAGTGCTCAACAACCATAAAGAGAGTAAGAGAGAGCTAGGGTTTGAGTGAGCGAGTGACAAACACAAGATGTGATTTGGTCCGATCTACTCGAAGCCGATCTAGCTCAAGGGTGGTTCAGGCTGCATCAACACTCCTCCGGTGACAGTGTACCGGGCCCTCTTTGATAGGTATTGTGGTAGATCTTTGGGGTGGCGGGAGTACTAAATTGACAAGGGTAGTTTCAATTTAGTACTATATCTCCTTTGATATTATACTTATTGTAGAGCTTGTTGTTGGTTGTGTTGTTGAATCTTGAACAATTAATCTCTTACTAGTGGATCGATTTGCCGAGAGGCCGTGATTTTTCCCCTTATTTGAGAAGGGGTTTCTGATGTGACTCATATTTGAGCACATTTAGTCCCCGAATTAACCTCGTTCCCATGCTTTCTAGTATATATTAGGGTCATTTCTTATCTTTAGTTTCCCATTTTGCATATTCTTTGAGGTTTTGTGTCCTTGGTAGGACAGGATTGCTAACCTTGCACTTATGAAGCGAAATGGAGCTAAATGGATCGCATTCAATGACCAACCATCAAAGAGAAGACCGACACTAGAGGCCTAAGTAGATAAATAAAGTGAAATGAGCAATGATGAAGAGATCCTTGCATCCCCAACTCAATCCCCGCGGATTGATAAGGAGCCAAACAAGAGAAAAACTCTGTCCAATGATCCGAGCGGCCCGAGCTCAGGATGAGCGGATCAGAGTAATGATCCGAGCGTTCCTGAGCATGATCCGAGCGTGCCAGACCAATGATCCGTGCATCCCGACTTCCAGGACGAGCGGATCCTCTTATAGGACAACCCGTGCTTCAGGTGATCCGAGCGGATCCTGATGGGACTTGTAAGCATGATCCACGCATGTCCCTCGGGAGTTGCATTTCCTCAAGCTTCTCTTAGGGTCTTAATAGTCATTTAAGCCCTTAGTAACCCTAATCCTTGTACTTAATTTTAGTATAAGTACTCCTTTGTACTACCTAGATTATCATGTCATCTTAATTAAGTTTTAATTAAGCTTTAATCATCTCTTAATTTAGTTATAATACACATTTCAAAATTAATCATAACTTAATCTTTCCTTAATTCTCTCAATTGTTCTTAGTTCTATTTGGGTAATTAGAAGATTATTTGGGTTTATTTGGAGGATTGACAACCTTCCATCAATCATCAAGTAATTCTATTATTCTTTGCTTTATTATTTGGATCATCTCCATAGGTATAATTCCTTTTTACCCTTGTTTAATTATTGTTAATCACATCATTTATTCATCATGTTTTTCCTTGTTAGTATGATTGACAACCTTATTAGCATGCTAAACTTGATCATGAGTGAGTAGTTATTTAGCTAGGGTTAATGGGGAATTAGGGGAAACAAACATGGGAATTAATCTATGCTTAATCTAATATGTTTTCATAATTAATTTGCTTGCTTATTGTGATTTCAACCTATGCACATGTTATGTTTAATGAAATGCGAGCCTATGAATCCTTGCATTTTTTACCCATCTACTATCTTTTCAATGAGGCTTGTAAGACATAAACCAACTCGAGCCTCATTAGACCATGCATAAGAGTTGAATAGGAGGAGACTAAGTCGACTTGTAGGTGTTGTACAGTCTAGACGACTCGGCTCCGGGACCTAAATTCTCTTAGGGATTGAAAGATATACACTAACTCGATCCCATCACAACAATAAGTGCTTGTATCGATTTGAGAACATGTTTGTATAATCTATTCCCATGAATCTCCTATGAACCCATGACACCCTAGTGCTTTCAATCAATTGTTTACAAACCCCTTTATTTGCTTTACTTTACTTTCATTAATTTACTTTCATCTTGTTGATTAGTTTAGACCACATCTCATCTCAAACCCTTTTTGTGACACCCTTAGACATAGCTACTTGCAATTGAAAATCCTACATCAATACCCGTCCCTTGGGATCCGACCTTTACTTACCTCTTTGCTAAGAGTAGTTTGTGAAGTTATAAATATTGTTTTGGTTGGTAGCTTTTGACGACGAGTTTAGTCCACACCAAAAATGGCGCCGTTGTCGGGGACGGTGTTCAATTGATTTGATTTTCGTTAATTGTTTTTAGTTGTGTCTTCCTTTACCTTGGGGAAGTTAATCTCCTCAAGGATGTTTTAATTGTTTTCGAGTTTTTTGATATTTTGCATGACTAGGAGATCACAAGGTAATTTATTACCTATTGATTTCGAGATTGAAAGGACCTTAACCAACAATAGAAGAGTTGCTAGAGGTATTTCAAGAGTTGTAGGTATTGGTGAGATTTTGGACATTCAACCAAATACCATTGAGTTTGTCAACCCTTTTGCAAGAGAAGGAGAGGATAACCCAATTCAAAACCCACGACAAAATCAACCTACAATGCCTAAATTTTCATCACATTCCGTACCAACCGAGGAGAACCTACCAAACGGTACTCCTACACCACCATATTTAACCGGTAATTTCATTGCCAAATCCGCATTCATACAATTAGTTGAGAGAAGTCAATTTGGAGGGATGCCTAGTGAAGACCCTCATTCACATATGGAGACTTTTTGTGACTATTGTGATGCAATTTCTCAGACCGGAGTTACTCAAGACCAAATCCGATCGGTATTGTTTCCTTTTCTTTAATAGGTACCACAAAGCAATGGTTAAAGAGCCTAGACCAGGCTACCCTTGATATTGATTCATGGAAAAAGTTAGCACTTGCCTTCTACAAGAAATTATACCCTCCGGAGAAGACTAATATGTTGAGAGCCCAAATCACCGGGTTCAAGCAAAGGGATGAGGAATCATTATATGAAGCATGGAAGAGATTTAAGAACACTTGTCATTCTTGTCCACACCATGAGCTTAGTTAGTGGTTCCTTGTGAAACAATTTTGGAACGGCTTATATGAAGACTCCTGCAATGTTCTTAATATGGGATCCAATGGGATGTTTACCAAAGTTGATGACAATCAAACACGGGCCAAAATCGAAGAGATGACGGTTCATAATTCCCAATATAGTAGGCCTCGAAAGGCCACAAGAGGAGGAAAGCATGAGGTAGATTCCATCACTCAATTAGGTGCTTAACTAAGTGCTCATATCAACACTATTAATTTGAAGTTTGAAAAGGCCATGGCTAAGCTTGATGAAGCTTACAAATCACCCAAAAAACATGTTAATGCTATGGTGGCATCATCCTCAATCCCAAGTGGAGTATGTGAAAGTTGCGGAACCTTGGGACATGATCAAAGCGAATGCAGGGGAACAAATGAACAAGTTAATGCTTTCCAAGCATACAAGAGTGGCACCCCTTATTCCAACTACTATAATAAGAACACCAAATTCCATCCAAATCTTTCATACAAGAGCCAAAATGTTCAAAACCCCCAACAAACATACACCCCACCTCCAATGAAAAATCAAGCTCAAAGACCCTTTTTCAACCAAAGCCAAGGTTACCAAAATCAATTTTCTTACAACCAATCAAATGACCAAAGCTTTGATGTTCAAAAAGCGGTCCTCCAAATGCAAAAGAACCTACAAGAATTTTTCACCCAAATGCAAAAAGATAGCCAAGCTAAAGAGATCACCATCAACAACATTTTTGCCCACCCCAAAATTTTAGAAACTCAAATGACTCAATTAACATCTTCTAACTCTCAAAGACAAAAGGGGCAATTACTACTTCAAGGTAATCCCCCAAGACATGAGACGGTTAGTGCCATTCATTTGAGGAGTGGTACAAGATATGAGGGACCGAAGGGGCCAATTGATGAAGATAATAGATTCTAGTGACAAGCAAAGAGTTGTGGAGAACTCTAAGGAGGAAGACCCTACCACCAATGAAATTTCAAAGAAGAAGAATGAAGAGAAGGCCAAGGAAAAAGAGCCTATTGTGATTAGACTTCCCTTCCCAAGTCGCCAAGCTAAGCCTAAGCTTGATGATCAACTTGAAAAGTTCATGGAAATTGTGAAGAACTTAGAAGTCTCAATCCCATTCACGGAATTGATCAATCATGTTCCGGCTTATGCAAAGTACATGAAAGATATTCTTACCAAGAAGAAATCCATCCGAAAGTTAGAGACTATTTCCTTTACAAAAGTGAGTAGTGCTATTTTCCAAGGGAGTTCACCTCCTAAGCTCAAAGATCCGGGAAGTTTTTCTATTCCATGTACCATTGGCGACACTACAATCAACAAAGCATTATGTGACCTTGGAGCAAGTGTAAGTGTCATGCCATACTCGGTATATAAGAGGCTAGGAATGGGAGAGCTCAAATGCACCAACAACACTCTTCAAATGGCGGATCGATCAACAAAAGTACCTTTAGGGGTATGGGAGGATGTGCCCGTGAGAATTGGCAAATTTTTCATCCCGGTAGACTATGTCATTGTAGACATGGAAGAGGACTCCAACATTCCTATCATTTTAGGAAGACCTTTCTTGCATACCGCCGGAGCGGTAATCGATGTGAAATATGGAGAGCTCACACTTGAGGTAGGGGACAAGACAATCACTTTTAATCTTGACAAAACAATGAGAGCTCCCCGACTACAAGAGCCATGTTTCATGGTCGACCATTATAGCCAAGAAAGTGATAGGAAGAAGTTGGAATCTCTATGCAAAGATCAAGCCACGAGTAAAGAAATATCACCCATAGGGAAGAAGAAAGTGGATGACCTTTAAGTAGCTCTATTCGGAGAGCAAGGAATTTTAAACAACAATGAGAGCTTGAATAGCTCACCCATCATGACAAGCAATAAAGAAGGCCTCATTGGCCAAGACAACAAGAAAGAGGAGTTGCCCTTGTCAACTCAAGACATCATTGGGGAACAAGCTAGTGAAGTTTGCGGTCTATGGGACGATGAATTTGAAGAATTGGTCAATCCTTATATTGGAAATGCTATGACCTTAGACCAAGGCTTTGTGGATCCTTGTCATAACTTTCACTTGGCATGCAACAATGAAGAGAACAATGTGCAAAGGTCTACCCAAGACCTCTATCATGAAAATGAGCAAGCCTTCGACTACTTCTACAAGGTGTTGAGCAACATCTACAACACCTTGGCTTTGCCCCCTTGACATCTCATCCAAGAATGAGAGTTTGGTGGAGTCCTCCCTAAATCACCATTTGTATATATTCTAACCCCTTAACTCGCATTTTACTTCCTTTATTGCATTTTTGTCATTTTCGGATTTGCATTTTTGTGATTTGATCAAGATTTTTGACATGAGAGCAAGTGAGCGAGGTATTTTAACATGTTTTGATGTGTAGTGTTTGATCAAGTGTGGGGATAGCAAGTGCCTAGGCTAACCGAGCCTTTGTAGTCCACCCACAACATTTAACAAAGGAGAAGAAGAAAGAATGACATCAGAAAAAGAATCCCCACGAGTGGACCTGAGCTCGTGGGAGCTGAAGGGAATCAAAGTAAGACAAGTACAAAAAGGTAACCGGCTGATCAACATCCACCTCCATCTCCCGTTTTCACACAATAACCGACTACACACTAAAGTGTGTAGCCCTGCCAGATTACCCATCGCAACAGGTAATCCTCGCCGCCAGTGGGGGACCGCAGCCATTCCCCACTTAAGCCCCGCTCATCAACGAGCGATAACCCTGTCCATTAATGTGCACATCCCCCCATGTGGCGGGTTCCACAAAGGGCGAAACTAGGGCGTGAAGCCACTCCCGCAAGTGACTCCACTCAGCCGAGGATGCACCTCGCAAACATCATCAACAACCATCACAACTCCAACACCCAACTCCAACTCCGAGATCAACAGATAACCACAATACCAATTACAACAATCACAATACAATCTTAAATTAATTAACAGTAAACCGAGTAGGGAAACCCTACCTTTTCGCAATCCAAGCACACACAAGCAATCAATTATGATCCTTCACATATCATCACCTACATAACATAATTATGTATAATTAGCACCTAATCAATCATTTAATCATGCACATAACCTAGACTCATCATAACTTAATAGGAATATCAACTTAAAGAACAAACACGACCTTTCCTAATTTTTCAGCACATGACAGACTTGGTATAAAATGCATAACTATTTCCATAAAACTCAAATCGATACAAGGACAATTGGATTGGAACCCCATGAATCTTAGCTACAAATAATATCTAACGTATTTTTCTCAAATTCCAAACGTATCAAGGGTTTTCAGACTGATTTCCAAAAGCTGACAGAATCCGTCGCATAAAAAGTATTGAATCATAAAACGAGTTTAAAACATTATTTTTCAGTAATTCCAAATTCTATTGTCATCTAGACTCTACAAATATGATGTATGAAAAGCCCCAAAACTGAATCGACATATAAATTAGGGTTTCAAATCATTTTTCACAACCAAATCAGATTCGCGGACGTTTCAGCGACATGTTCATAAATAAATCAACTAGGACAAACCATAAGGAATTTGAGACTTGAGTAAACTCGGGTTGTCACATTTTCTCCCACTAAAACCCTCAATCAACCCATTCAAAAACACCAATTTCTCAACAAAATTCACCACCATTCAAACAAAACTTGCTCAAAATAAGATTAAATCATTCCTTTATCAACAAACGACAATTTTCTAGGGTTTGGGCAAAATTTCAAAAATCCTAAATTGATTGAGGAATTGAATGAAGTTTGAGGAAGCAAGGAACATTGAAGCAAAATATTGGTTTGTTGATACTAATTTGAGAAGGAGAACACAATGGCAAGGACCAAAGGCGGAACTAAGGCACCAAAGACTCCAAATTTATCAAGGAGACAACAAGCTCTTCTTGAATCTAAGGCTTTGGTAGTGACACAACCAAGGGTGGAAATCCAAGAAATCGCAACCCCTATCGAGGAAGCTACCACACCTACTCCGGTTATAGAACAATTGCCAAATTTTCCGGAGGTAACTTTCTTAACCGATGCTCATAGGAATGCATTTTTATCCCTTACTAGAAAGACTATAGTGGCTACAAGGTTTATATGCCAAGACACTTTGGAAATATTGGGTGTGCTTGAGCGAACTAGAACATTTTTCGAGTCCATGAGGTTGTTAGCCCTCTTTGAATTGGAAGAATTGACCTACCCTTCATGAACCATTGAGTTCATAAGCTCCTTGAAGGTGTTTAAGGTAGAGACTCGACATTATGTTCATTTCTATCTTCAGAACAAGAGTAGAAGCATGACTTTGAGTGAGTTTGGCTATGTGTTTGGTCTTTCACAATATCATCATTATGACAAGAAGCCTTTAAAATATGATGCCGCACCCCTTTGGAAAGCTATTACCGGTCGAAAATTTGACTCTTTCCGGGAGTGTCATGCTCTATATGTTCATCATCCGTGCATAAGAGTGTGCCACAAGTTTGTGGGCAATACCTTGATTGCTAGAAAAGGCACCAATTGTAATACCCGCCTTTCTAGGGACCCTTGACCAGCGTTGACTGACCTTGGGATCGGGAATAGTTCTTAGAAGTACGTGCCAAAGCTATCTTGGGTTACGAGTTAGGAGTGGTACTCGATAGAGTAGAGGCTACTCGATCGAGTAGCGTGGTTACTCGATCGAGTAGGGCGTTACTCGATCGAGTGTGTGTGGTACTCGATCGAGTATCGAGTTTTCAGCGAGGGTTTTTAATCGCGTTTTGTTAAATCCGCAAGTCATTTCCGCCTCATTCCTTCTATCCTCTAGTCGCCCTTTTCCCTTCCCTTCACCATAAAACCTCCATGGAAGCCCTTTGAAGGTCCTTGTGCCTTAGGAGAGCGTAGCTTGAGTCGGGTAGCGGTCGTTTGCCGGGTTTCTCCTTCTAGGTATGTTGTCATCATCATCCATATCCTTGTCTTTGCAGTTAGGGTTTGCTTGATAGTAATAGGTGATTGTGTTGTGCTTATAGGCTTTGTTTGATTGCTGGATATGTCATATGTTGGCATGGATTGGTTGCAGTTGCTTAAAGGTAGGTTCGCCTACTCAGTTTCTTTAGATGGTTTAGTGTGTCGGTTGTTGTGGTTGTATTGTGGTTGTTGTGTGTTGTCGTATTCGTACTGACAGTTGCTGTTGTTGTATTGTGATTGTGATTGTGATTGTGATTGTTTGTCTCTGGTTCTCGAGATGCGTTCTCGGCTGAGTGGAGTCACTAGCGGGAGTGGCTTCACGCCCTAGTTTTGCCCTTCGTGGAACCCGCCACGGAAGGGGATGTGCACATTAATGGGACAGGGTTATCGCTCGGTATGATGAGCGGGGATTTAGTGGGTACGGCTGCGGTCCCCCACTGGCAGGGCTGGTCCACTGGACAGTCGGTGACGAAGATTGATCGTTGTGGGTGTGCTTGTGTGTGACTGGTTGTGTTACATTGTATTGCTAGTTGTTGTTGGCTTTGCTGTGTTTTATCTCAGTACTGACCTTGTGTGGTTGTCTTCTTGTTTTATGTGTTTGCCATGATCCCTTATGGTGAGCAGTCTGTCTTAGCAGGTGTTGATGTCGTTGATAGCTGGAGTCCGGGCAGGGATGAGTCTTCACGAGATTTGATAGTTATAGCAAGTAGTCTTTGAGTTGTATCTTTTATATCATCAGTTGGTTTAAAACACTTGTAATATAACATAATAGTTCTTTTATCGACATTTGATTATTACTGTCCTCGGACAACCGAGATGGTAATGCCCTTATATGCTAAGGAAGGCCTAGTTAAGGCTCCTCTGGATATGGGGGTGTTACAAAGTGGTATCAGAGCGACGGTTTTGGAACCTGTAACAAATGAACTTAATGAATGTAGTGAGTCTAATAAAATGAACCTGGTGTATGTATAATGGGAGCCCCGCTAATGCTAGATTTTGGGTGAGTAGGCGCCCTCATTTCAAAATCTTGGCCCCATGATACTTAAGCCAGTCACATGGTATGGGAATGTGGAGTCCGTGTGTATATGTATGATGTGTATGTTAATAGTGTCGGAGTTATCTGAGGTCGAGTCTTTGCTAACATAGAGAGGGGTATAATGGGTGCGTTTGGATGATGCTTAGTGAAGTTTTGGCTTGATTAACGAGCTTGTATGATGATTCCGGGATACGTGACAAAAGTTTATTTGATAGAAGTGCGTGAAATGTGAAAGTGTATGCCGTAATATGAAAGTGATTATGTTGGAGTTGTTTCAAGAGATTGGTAATGGTAATACTATGCGAGTTTATAAGTCCTACGGTAGCCATAGTGTAATAGTTACAAGAATTGTTGAGTTATATTATGAAATATGGCATGTAGTAATGCGTATATGCCTTGTTTAGTGGTTGAAATTTTTCCGCTGCGTGACTAACGACTTATGTAAGATGATTTGCTTATGATTGAATTTGGAACATGATGGTTAATTTGTTATGTAGTGTATACATTATACTTTTATGAATTAATGTTAATTATATGTTTCGTGTGGATGTGAACACGAGTTTGGTAGTAATGCGGTAAGATAAGGTTAAGTAAAGTATGATAACTTGATTATGCTTATGAATGACTCGGTAGCAGGTAAACCGAGTTGGGTAATTTGTGGTAGCATAGTATGGCATAAGCCTTAATTGTGGAGACGATATGGTAAGCTTGAGTAATAATTGTAATGCGTGAGTAAGTGTGATGACTTGTGGCGAATTCCGAACTCAGTTTGGAATCGACATGTAGTATTGTTTTTGCAGGAATCTTCGATTTATCTCGTATTTCTGACCGAGTACTTAACTATACTTGACCGAGTGCGAGTGCGTACTAGACCGAGTAGACCTCACCCGATCTAGTTAGGAAGCTATGACGTCGAGATGTGGAAAAATTTCTGCAGATACTCGACGAAATATCTCCTACTCGATCGAGTAGGGTGGTACTCGATCGAGTACCCCAGGGCACTCGATCGAGCAGGTTACTGTACAGTGATTCTCACGGGTTTCTTAAAACCCCTATCCTTTCTAATCCCTCTCATTCTTTCTCTATAATTCGAAACCCTAAGCCTAAATTCCTCTCAAAATCTCTCATATTCTTGTGTTGGTAGTGGTTGATTTGGGGTTATTTTCTTTGTTCAATTTCGTTCCTTTACTTTACTACTCAATCAAGGTATGATTTCTTCCTTATTTACATGTTCTTATGCCTTAAATTTGTTGAGGATGATTGTATAACCCTGAAAATTTCGATTCATATGATCAATTTGTTTCTTTTAATTGTTGTAATATGATTCACATGCTTCCCTTTCTCGATTATTGGTGATTAATTGCTGTAAAATAGACTAGAAGTTGCCAAATTGAAACCGAAATTTCTAGGGTTTACAAAAATCGAAATTGAATTTTGATTGTTTTACAATGATTAGATGATGGAATTGAGTACTATATATTGTTTATATCATGTTGAAGAGTGAATTTTGATGATTATCACCTTAAAAAGTTGCCTTAAAACTCCGTCTTAAAAGTGCCCCAAGTGGAAATTCGTTTGTTATATCTGAAAATTGGGGTTGTATATGACTGTTTAAGTAAAGGTTGAACTTCAATATGATAGTAGTGGTGTTAATTCGCGAAGAATATGTCAAAATAATTACAGCTGTAGAGACCGTCTGACAAGTTTAATTGAGTTGTTTGTTTCTAATATTGAAGATGATGATAATTTGTCCTAAGTTACTTTTCCATGAGCTTGTACAAATGCCTCACATGTTATTAGGAGTGTGTATGGAGTGACCTTAGAATCATGTTAGGGTGTTGTAATTTGTTGAGCATGTGTATTTATCATGATAAACGTTTCACAACTAGTAACCATGAGTAGCTATAAACTGAATGTGCATATCAAATTGGGAAATTACTGGTGAAAGTGTGTACTTAGTTTTGCATCCAAGTTTAATTGCGTGAAGTATATGCTTTACATGGTTATGCAAGTTTGTTTAAGTTATATGCTGAAACAGATGCCGAGACCGAACGTAGGGACCCGTCAGAGTAAACGGGGGAGGGTGACACAGCCTGAGATTGGGGAGGGGAGTGGACCCGTGGTATCCGCAGTTCCGGAATACCCTTCTATTGTGTTTGTAGATTTCAAACAGAGAGAGCGTTTTGTAGTTTTGCAAAAACGCAAAATGAGGCCGACGAGGTGTATAGATACTACACTTTTGGAGGAGTTGGGAATAGAGACGGATGTCCGTCACATATTCGAGACTTTGGGTTTTACGGGGTTGTATAGGCTGAGGAAACATTCCTACCCTTTTCTTACCTTGGAGTTTATGAGCTCCTTTATCTATGACCCACCGCCTGCACCGTTGAGTTTCGGTTGATGAACACCAGTTTCTTGCTTTCTATGGACCAATTTGCTTCTCACCTTGGGTTGGCCAAGCCTCCCAAGGACTCCATCACTAATATTCCTGCTGAGTGCGGTGTCTGCCGCCTGATGCCTTGTTTGACCGGAAAGCCAGCTCCCACCTCAAGTAACATGTTGATTAATGACGTTCAGCATGTTACCTTGAGGGTCTTTCTCCGTTCTCTTTCGAACCTCCTTTATGGTCGACCGGATATCAGTAAGCTGAACAACCATGAGGTGTTACTTCTGATGTCTTACTTGAACCCGGAGCGGGCCAGGAAAGTGGTCTTTAATGCTCCTTCCATCGTTTGTGTTGCCCTTGACTTGTTGGCTACTGCCTCTTCCCGGTACTTGAGTTGTGGCGCTATGGCCACTCGGTTAGCTGAAAAGCTAACCTCCTTTGAGGCTTCTCCGGAGTATGTGCCTCTGGCTACCCCAGTGCCTACTATGGACCGTGACTACTATCTCGACCTGAAGTGGTTGAGAACTTTGGCTGACGGTAGCCTAGCTTGGAGGGTATGGGCGTGAGTTGGATGGGGATTCCGGCTCCGAGCACCTTCCACCGACCGAGCCGTTAGAGCGGTGGTGACAGACACCACTCCGACGAGGAGGAGGAGGATGATGACGTGCCCCGTCAGTTGCAGACCTACCTCATCGATGACGCGATTCTAGAGGTGATGCCCGAGCCAAAGAAGGGGGAGAACGCGGCGGTCAGGGAGGAGAGACCCAGGTTGGGGAGAGGACCCCGTCGAGTGAGGGAGAGGACCTCGAGGACTAGGCCACGGCCGGTAGCACCACAGCAGCAGCATCATCCTTTCCCGTGCTACCCTTACCTCGACACCCCAGAGACACGATCTAGCTACTTGGCAGAGAGAGTGTCATCTACTTTGATACTCAGGAATATGCATGAGATGGCGTACACTCAGGGGATAGGGACCGAGGGACCGCATCCGGTTTGGTGGAGTGGTGTTGGGGACTATAGTGGGGTCTTCCACTCTTACGGAGTGGATCAGTCAGCTTGGGGGACGCCTCAGTCCTTTCCCTACGGTGGCTTGACCCCATGACATGTGGGCCCGGGAGTTGGAGCGGGAGTTGATGCAGGCATCGGGTCATCGGGAGCGGGCACCTCGGGAGGTGATGGTGGAGGAGATGAGTTGATGGTTGAGCAGCAGCAGCAGCAGCAGGAGGAGTGATGCTCCTAGTTCTATCTTTGTTTATGGTCGTTGGTATTAGATGTTGGTAGTTGTTTTCGTCGAAACTTTGATCATGGACTTGTATTGTTGGCCATCAGGCCGGATTTGCTAGTTAACATTTTTGCAGGATTGATTTTAGGGGTCGGGAAGTCATCCCGACTCACTTTTATGCGATGATTATGTATATACTTGGGTTTATGCCAAGTTTTCCAAAGGCATTGGACCTGTAGGTACTCGACAAAGTACCCCCATACTCGATCCAGTAGCTACAGGTATGGCAGATTTGATGCATTTTGATCTCGGGCTACTCGATCAAGTAGCCAAGACACTCGATCGAGTAGCATGGCACTCGATCGAGTACCCTTACATACTCGATCGAGTAGCACTGTTACAGGAACTTTTCGAAAATTAAAAGTGTTTAATTGTTTTATACTTACATGTTTGATGTTTAGCATGGTTCGTGATGCTTAGTAACACCTTTGAACCGTTAATTTCATATGTTAGAAGTCGTACTTGAGTTTTATATACATTTTTTTGTCACAAATAGTGAAGTGGTGATGGCTTCTTGTTGCTTTGATATTAAATCCGCCATATTACGATCTATTCGCCGGAGTTACACCTTTTCATAAGCTTGTGCATACGATATTAACATACTTTATCGACGACGGCTAGTTATTCCGGTGGATTGTGTATGATTTCTAATTTAACGAGTATAGACTTAGTGAGTAATGTCTATAATAAATAATATGGTTCTAATTTATGTTGTGATGCAAGTAATAGGTAATATGTGTGGTAATTTTGGTGGTGAACTTCGGGGACGAAGTTCCTTTTTAGAGGGGAAGAGTAATGTCGCAAAATAAAAAGGCTGATTTTGAAGTTATGTTGTTATTCGTTTATAATGTTTTTTTTGTTTAATTACAAAATTTTCTAGTACTTTGATCACATTGCTCATATGAAGTGTAAGTATACTTTAGTTCATTGAAGTGAATGTGATAGTATGTCATAAAGAGATAGTTGTGGTGCAATGCGTCGTAATAGAATCGCGTTGTGGAGTAACATGGTGTTATTAGTTGTACAATATGAAGTTGTTATGAGATATGTTTCGGGTCGATAGTTGTTACCATATGATGGGTGATCGTTGTTTGTGCTGGTTCGTATTGCGAGATTGATGTTTTATATATGATAGTTTGTAAGGGTGGATGTATACATATAGAGTGACAATTGATAATGATGATGTTTATATGATAGCTGTAAGAGTTGATATGAATAGAGCAGTAGATAATGATGATATGATGACATGGGGGATGGCGTTTCAGGGAAGTAGATGATTTGTGTCGAAAGAATAGTGATGTCGTGTCTTCCGTGTCTTGTGCGTTGTGTTAGGTGAGATGAACTTCGGGGACGAAGTTCTTTTTAAGAGGGGAAGACTGTAATACCCTCCCTTTTAGGGAGCCTTGACCAGCGTTGACTGACCTTGGTATCGGGAATAGTTCTTAGAAGTACGTGCCAAAGCTATCTTGGGTTACGAGTTAGGAGTGGTACTCGATAGAGTAGAGGTTACTCGATAGAGTAGAGGCTACTCGATCGAGTAGCGTGGTTACTCGATCGAGTAGGGGGTTACTCGATCGAGTGTGTGTGGTACTCGATCGAGTATCGAGTTTTCAGCGAGGGTTTTTAATCGCGTTTTGTTAAATCCGCAAGTCATTTCCGCCTCATTCCTTCTATCCTCTAGTCGCCCCTTTCCCTTCCCTTCACCATAAAATCTCCATGGAAGACCTTTGAAGGTCCTTGTGCCTTAGGAGAGCGTAGCTTGAGTCGGGTAGCGGTCGTTTGCCGGGGTTCTCCTTGTTGGTATGTTATCATCATCATCCATATCCTTGTCTTTGCAGTTAGGGTTTGCTTGATAGTAATAGGTGATTGTGTTGTGCTTATAGGCTTTGCTTGATTGCTGGATATGTCATATGTTGGCATGGATTGGTTGCAGTTGCTTAATGGTAGGTTCGCCTACTCAGTTTCTGTAAATGGTTTAGTGTGTCGGTTGTTGTGGTTGTATTGTGGTTGTTGTGTGTTGTCGTATTCGTACTGACGGTTGCTGTTGTTGTATTGTGATTGTGATTGTTTGTCTCTGGTTCTCGAGATGCGTTCTCGTCTGAGTGGAGTCACTTGCGGGAGTGGCTTCACGCCCTAGTTTCGACCTTCGTGGAACCCGCCACGGAAGGGGATGTGCACATTAATGGGACAGGATTATCGCTCGGTATGATGAGCGGGGATTTGGTGGGTACGGCTGCGGTCCCCCACTGGCAGGGCTGGTCCAGTGGACAGTCGGTGACGGAGATTGATCGGTGTAGGTGTGCTTGTGTGTGACTGGTTGTGTTACATTGTATTGCTAGTTGTTGTTGGCTTTGCTATGTTTTATCTCAGTACTGACCTTGTGTGGTTGTCTTCTTGTTTTATGTGTCTGTCGTGATCCCTTATGGTGAGCATTCTGTCTTAGCAGGTGTTGATGTCGTTGATAGCTGGAGTCCGGGCAGGGATGAGTCTTCACGAGATTTGATAGTTATAGCAAGTAGTCTTTGAGTTGTATCTTTTATATCATCAGTTGGTTTAAAACACTAGTAATATAACATAATAGTTCTTTTATCGACATTTGATTATTACTGTCCTCGGGCAACCGAGATGGTAATGCCCTTATATGCTAAGGAAGGCCTAGTTAAGGCTCCTATGGATATGGGGGTGTTACACCAATCACTTCACCGAACTTGATTTTGTCTACCTTGAGTCCTACATGAATATCAATGGAAAGTTCTCCAAAAATTACAACATTCTTCGCCTATTACTTGATCGGTGGCTTGAGATTGATAATGGGAAAGACGGAGCGGCCTTCATTGTAAACGGCGGCTTAGTAACGATGCTAGCTAAGCACTTTAACCCAAATGATTGGATGTATCGCCATTTTGGCAAGCCCCACCTTGCCTTACAAGAAGGCATCTTACCTCATGGATGTCTTGTCGTGAGTTGAAGGGGCGGAGTGAGACCCGCTAATTGTCTCATATCGGCTATATTAGTAGGATAGTTTAAATAAAGGCAATAGTTTTAGTCACCTCTTTACTCGGGATGAGCAAAGGTTCGGTTTGGGGATGTTTGATGTGACTCATATTTGAGCACATTTAGTCCCCGAATTAACCTCGTTCCCATGCTTTCTAGCATATACTAGGGTCATTTCTTATCTTTAGTTTCCCATTTTACATATTCTTTGAGGTTTTGTGTCCTTGGTAGGAGAGGATTGCTAACCTTGCACTTATGAGGCGAAATAAAGCTAAATGGATTGCATTCAATGACCAAGCATCAAAGAGAAGACCGAACCTAGAGGCCTAAGTAGATAAATAAAGTGAAATGGGCAATGATGAAGAGATCCTTGCATCCCTAACTCAATCCCCGCGGATTGATATGGAGCAAAACAAGAGAAGAACCCTGTCCAATGATCCGAGCGGCCCGAGCTCAGGACGAGCAGATCAGAGTAATGATCCGAGCGTCCCTGAGCATGATCCGAGCGTGTGAGACCAATGATCCATGCATCCCGACTTCCAGGACGAGCGGATCTTCTTACAGGACAACCCGTGCTTCAGATGATCCGAGCGGATCTTGGTGGGACTTGTAATCATGATCCGCCCATGTCCCTCGGGAGTTGCATTTCCTCAAGCTTCTCTTAGGGTCTTAATAGTCATTTAAACCCTTAGTAACCCCTTTTTACTACCTAGATTATCATGTCATCTTAATCAGGTTTTAATTAAGCTTTAATCATCTCTTAATTTAGTTGTAATACACATTTTAATATTAATCATATCTTAATCTTTCCTTAATTCTCTCAATTGTTCTTACTTCTATTTGGGTAATTAGAAGATTATTTGGGTTTATTTGGAGGATTTACAACCTTCCATCAATTATCAAGTACTTCTATTATTCTTTGCTTTATTATTTGGATCATCTCCATAGGTATAATTCCTTTTTACCCTTGTTTAATTATTGTTAATCACATAATTTATTCATCATGTTTTGCCTTGTTTGTATGATTGACAACCTTATTAGCATGCTAAACTTGATCATGAGTGAGTAGTTCTTTAGCTAGGGTTAATGGGGAATTAGGGGAAACAAACATGGGAATTAATCTATGCTTAATCTAATATGTTTTCATAATTAATTTGCTTGACTGTTGTGATTTCAACCTATGCACATGTTTTGTTTGATGAAATGCGAGCCTATGAATCCTTGTATTTTTTACCCATCTCCTATCTTTTCAATGAGGCTTGTAAGACATAAACCAACTTTAGCCTCATTAGACCATGCATAAGAGTTGAATAGGAGGAGACTAAGTCGACTTGTAGGTGTTGTACAGTCTAGACGACTCGGCTCTGGGACCTAAATTCTCCTAGGGATTGTAAGTTATACACTAACTCGATCCCATCACAACAATAAGTGCTTGCATCTATTTGAGAACATGTTTGTATAATCTATTCCCATGAATCTCCTATGAACCCATGACACCCTAGTGCTTTCAATCAATTATTTACAAACCCCTTTATTGCTTTACTTTACTTTCATTAATTTACTTTCATCTTGTTGATTAGTTTAGACCACATCTCATCTCAAACCCAATTTGTGACACACTTAGACATAGCTACTTGCAATTGAAATTCCTACATCAATACCCGTCCCTTGGATCCGACCTTTACTTACCTTTTTGCTAAGAGTAGTTTGTGAAGCTATAAATATTGTTTTGGTTGGTAGCTTTTGACGATGAGTTTAGTCGACACCAGTTTCCCACGTAAATTGTGGTGTCGATTATTCTAGTTTCTTGCACTTTACTTACTTTGTTGGTGTCTTCCTATTTATTGTGGTTGTGTGTGTGAGACGGTCTTCCTACACCTTGTTGTTCGATTATTGTAGTGACCCGCTTCCACCGCGAGTAGTGAAATCCCCAACAACTAGCAAGCTCAACCACTTATATATTAGTCATTAAATGTTTTGGGGTGATTATTAGTTGGACTTCTGATTTTTCAATGTACGTAGATAAATCATAAGTAAAACTAATGGACCAAATCACTGACGAAATTAGGATTTACAATATCAGGGGGAGGGATACAAACATGGGTCATACCGATATACTGTTCATTATATCTCAATCGTAACCACTAGGTTAAGAACTTTTCGGTAAAAAAATGTGAATAAATCAACACTACATTTCCAATGAATTATTAATCTTATACGGAGTAACAAAAATAAGTGAAATTGTGACAATAAACATAATATGAAAAATTTAGGAAACAACATGTAAGTCATTGAACATAAAAATAAACTAATACGGAGTACAAACCTGTTCTTTGCTATCAGTCGCCATTTTGTAGACGGCAAATAAGTAATAGAAATAAAGATGGTTGGGTAGTTTTCTACCACAATTTCACTTGATGACATGGTGACGAATAAGTGGAGCAAAACAGTGGTAATGGATCAATGACGTGGCAACAAATAACTTAAGCAAAGGAAAGAACATAACTGAAGTCCAAACAAGCTGGGTCAATTCTACTAAGCTCGGTCAAATAACAAATCCCCCGAAAGTAGGGAAGTTGAGCAGAAATAGGAAGTGGGCGTTGAGGAGGAGCGGGTTAAAGGAAACAACTATAAATACCAAGCACAGGCAAGCAGCAAAGGGCATTCAATCATTCACTCACTCACTCATCAAACCTCCACTCCAGAAATTATCAGTCATTACCATACAAGAGCATTAGTCTTTATTTCCGTCATAATTGTATTATTACATTGTTCCTCCTCAATACCCCAGGAGTCATAGTGCATACATTTGGCGGGATACCGACTCCCCCCGCGATTTTTCCCACATTTGAGTTTTCCGCGTCACCAATTTCCTGTGTCCTTTACTTTTTGCATTTCTTATTTTGTTCCTTCGGTTTATGAGTTCACGCACATCACCTTAAATTCAACTAACACTAGGTCGCTTTAACCCACCAAAAGACGAATTAACTATTAGGTAATTTTTTTCCAAAACAGTTTGGCGCCCACCTTGGGGGCATAGTGGTCATATTACAAGTCAACCTACCAAGCAGTACGCTCAACATGTAAGAATCCAATCATAACACCTCCAATGCCCCAGGTTCCACCTCCAGCATTCCAGGTTCTACCTCGCAGCCCGTTTTAGCCGGAACAAGAACGATAGAGCCAGCAGCCCTCATCAGCAGGATGGCTACCACCAGTCATCCAGCCAAGACAACCCCAGTACCGGCTAAGCCACGGCATTCACCTAGAATCTCATATGTGGGAGGAGAGCGCATAAGTAAGATGTCAGGAGCTCCCAGCCAGACAAAGTCCAGCAGGGAGAACAACCCAGTCAAATTAAGAGGAACATCGGTGGTTCCTCGGCATATTGGAACAACACCACCAGATGCGTGGCAGCAGCTACTGTGAGGCATGAGTACTTTACACCGTGTCGTGGAGAACTAAAAGAGAGATAACGAGATCCTGCAAAAGGATAACAAGGCCTTGAAAGACAGGATGGATGCAGCGTCCCAGAATGAGGTGCCCAGAAGACAGTAGAGCGTACGCCAGATCGGGAAGCGCTCAAGGGGAACCAGGGAAAACTCATCCCACAGGATTTAGTGAGAAAGCTAGATCTGGGAGTGGTATCACCATCGGTAGTGGCGCCACAGCCGATGATGATGCCTCCGCCGAGGGTACTATCACCACCAGGGGTGACGCCACCACCAAGGATGGCGCCTCCACCAAGAACGGCACTAGGAGCAGTTGATCCATTGGGATTAGGAGCCTTAACACCCAGTTTCTCCCCACCATTCAGCAACACACCGCCCGTATTAGGAAACACCCAAGGCGAACTTTTACAAACAACGCTATCTCGAGAGCAAGCGCATACACACAGCAGGCTCTGGATGTACAGTTCAGGCCCATTATGAACGCAACCCCGTTGCCTGGCAGCTATATTATTTCATCATACGCCCCAGGAGGAACGCCAGTAATTGGTAATCCCTTTGGCTTTTAGTCACTTGTTCATAGCACGTCTATGGGAACGAACACTCCAGTGGAACAACAGCTACAGGAGCTTAGGGCTATGCTTAGTAAGGTGTCGGGAATGACTCGTCTGATGGAGTTAGTAGCACCTGAGAGCTATGCGAACTCGCCCTTTGTGGACAGCATAGCCCTCGTCAGCGTACCCAAAGGATTCACTCCACCAACCATGACCCTGTACGATGGGACAGCTGATCCTTTGGACCACGTCAACCAGTACAAAAAAAAAGATGATGGTAGTAACGACAACTGGTTCCCTCAAGGAGGCGTGCATGTGCAAAGGCTTCGGATCGACCTTGTCTAGGGCAGCACTACAGTGGTTCGTAAGTTTACCCAACAGGTCCATCTCCACCTTTGCAGATCTAGTTAATGCCTTTAACTAACAATTCGCCAGCAGTCACAAGCCAGAGAAACAAACGAGCGACCTATACAGAGAGGTACAGAGATTTAAGGAATCTACTCGGGACTACCTGAACAGGTTTAACAGAGAAAAAGTCTCCATCCCAAAATGTGACATACCAACAGCGGTAGAAGCCTTCAAGTGAGGACTTCACCATGACTCAGATCTACACAGAGAACTCACCAATTACCCATGTACCACCTTCAAGGAGGTAGAGCAGCAAGCAGTGGCTGTCATGCGCCTAGAGGAGGATGAGTCTATGAGGGATGTATACGATACAGAGTGTACCAACAGGAAAATCACCACAGAAAAGAAAGATGAAAGAGCTAAACCATGCAACATGAACACCGTAAACAAAGTTATAAGAGACACCGATTCGACGGAAAGTGCCATCTTACCTCCTAAGTTGAGTGAGTACAGGTTCACTATCGGCCTCACGGTAGTATTAAAGGCGTTTAAGGAGCTCGGACAGAGAGTTAGGTGGCCCAATAAGTCGGTACCCAGGGAGAACGAAAGAAGGGATGCTAGCAAGAGATGTGAATACCACCATGACATCGGACACAACACGGAGGATTATGTGGTCATGCGTAAGGAGATAAAGCATCTGCACGGGGCAGGTTGCCTTGATCATTTACTGCCAAAAGAAGCTAACTCTGGAAAGGTAAACACAACAGAGTAGGTTGACACGGCTGTCGCAACCCTATCAAAAATAAAACCAACTGTCTCTACTAATGCAGCAGAGGTAAGTTGGGTATCGTATCCATAGGGAGGCGGTCATTATCTACTTATCATTCAATCTATCTAAGGTCACAAGATGGGGGGTTTGAGTATTCGAACTAAACTAATAAAAGTAAGGGATGAAATAGAAGATTGATCAGATAAAGAGAAATATGCCAGGATGTCGGTTCACCATGATATTACACAAATCAGCTAAAGGTGATGTCAGTCGATCTGATGTGAGAAGGGTAAAGGAAAGGTCCTTTCGGTCCGCTATCCGCCCTAAAATACAACTAACTTAGCTTTCACCCTGATTAGTGTGCAGGTCTATTCATTCCAATCTTTCAATCTAGGTCTGAATTTAACCAGATTAACTAGTTCAGTTGCATGCATTCAACCAAACAATTATAATTATATTGCTAATGAAATAATTCTCACATTAAACCTCCTAAACCAACTATCGCATCATCGTTATACTAGCATGGCTCCCCTAATCCTAGCATTAAGTGATTAGCTGCGTATAATAACTAATAAAACAATAACGAAAGATAAAGAAAGAACAAACATGATATATAGAGATGAGCAAAAGAGAGGAAAGATTAAATAGAAAGAGAGTAAGAGAAAGATTACATAAAACGAGATCCGGAAAGGTAAAGAGCAACGTTCAACCGTAGAAAAGCTGGGAAAAAGTGATGTATCCCGAGATCCCTAAACCTAATTATGTCTCTCCTTATATACGGGAGATATTTATTCGACCTACGATATTAAAACACGAATTAAAATCTCGCATCTAAAAGCAAGCTACTCGATCGAGTACTTTGGCAATGCTCGATCGAACAATATCCAACAAAAACCTCTCGATCGAGGCACACGAGTACTCGATCGAGGAACTCCTAAATAGCTCCTCTCAATCGAAGATAAAAACCATTCGATCGAGTCTTCTCATCCTCCAAAAGCATTCGATCGAACAGATCAGCTAACAAAAGCCTTCGATCTATGACTCCATTACTGAAATCAGCTATGACTCATTTATTTAGCTTCCAAGATAACTTCACGTATCCCAAGGCAGCAACATTTCCACTCCAATTCCACTCATCTTCTAAATGCAAGCTTAAGGGACAGTTCCAGGCTCAATTTTGCTACTTTCAGGTCCATTCCTACAAATAAAGCAAAACAAACCAAAGTAGAATGTTCGGGGCATTTCGTAGCATAGAACTACGAGAACCACATAGAAATACATGCATCAGAGACTTAAAAAGACTATATAAAATGCACGTATCAAATCTCCCCAAACCGAACCTTTACTCGTCCTCGAGTAAACTAAATGCAAATTATTGGAACGGAAAAGAAAGCTCAGAGCTAGCTACAAATGCCCACTTAAACCAATTTAATGCAAGCAAACTAATACTTATAGCAAAAACTGCTAAATGCAAACGAGTTGTATGATGTTCATAATAAAGGTGAATTGTTGACCTTGCAAGACCTTCAATGATGGACTCTTAGGGGTCACTCTTCTCTCATGAAGCAAAGGGTAAGCAATTAAATGTATGAGAAGAAGAAAATAGTCGCTCACCTAAACTACGACCCACATAAACATGCATGCAACTAAAATGATAGACAATTCTAATCACCATACATACATTCCTACCAATCAATGTCTGTCACAACCGAGGGCTTACAAAAATATGGTTTAGTGAGGTAATGGGTAAGAAAAGCCAAAACATTTTATGGGATTGTGAGGTTAACAGTCAAGCTAGCAACCTAACAAAACCAACTGAACCATATCCGATTCTTAATCCATCAAAAATTAAGCATAATGCCCTTAAATTGGCATAACAACTCACTCAACCAAGAACATACTACTCATAAGATATAAATAAAGCATAGGAGTAAAACCGTCTCATCAATACAAACTCTTTTTTCAATCTCACGGTTTCTTTTCTTTTTTTTTTCTTTCTTTTTTTTTTCTTTTCCTTCACGTTTTTTTCTTTTTTTTTCATTTCATTTTCATTTTTTCAACACATCTTCCTTCGTCCTTTCATAAATTACCAACTCCAAATTAATACAAAACAAGCCAAACTCGGATCAACAGACAAAATACCGCATAAACACACTAAACTAGCGTGACAGGCAGGCTAAATTTGGATGTAGTTAAGGGTCAAAAGGCAAATTTGGTTAAATGTGGAGTTAAATGGGTAAAAATGAAAGAAAAAGGAATGTAAGCACCTCCCTGCATGTGACACCAACCACTAACCCGAATGTATGTAGGCAAAAAGCAATTGAATTTCATATACGTGCAAATTGATAAATCATGCTATGTAAGGAGAATACTACTCACAATCCTACATGAACTGGTCATAAATGACATTAGTTTTAAGGCTCTAAATCCTTAGAAAATATAAGTAGGTTGCCAAAATTTTAGGTCAAGTCTATTTGTTCAGCTATATTTTAACACAAACTCATAAATTATGCAATAAGACAATGCTAAAGGATATTAGTTTATGCAGGGCTTAAGCAAAGAGACAAATTATAGTGCAATTTCATTATCAAAATACACCGTTTCGACTCAACTTATATGCTAAAAGAAACATGATTTTTTTAAATTTTTGAATTTTATAGTTTTTTTTGTATTTTTTCAATTTTTGAAAATAAAAGAGAATGCATACAAAAATTAAACGTGACAACAAAAATACAATAAAATCAACATGCAGACACATATATGAATGCATATCACCTCCCCAAACCAAACTATACAATGCCCTCATTGTACTCAAAAATAGGGAAAGGAAATGCAAACTAAAAAGAAGAATGGAGCTTCAGAAAACTTACAAGAGCGTGCGAAGTAGGGACCTCCCCAAACCAGCTAGCAACATGGGAGGTCGCAAACAACAACGTCACTGGAAGCGAATCCAAACAACGAACTCGATGGTACTCGATCGAGAAGATATAGTACTCGATCGAGAAGATTAGGCTGCAAAAGTTGTCGATCGAGGAGAAAGGATTACTCGATCGAGATGTCAATTTCTGCGGGTTCTCGATCAAGGAGGATAAGTGTTCGATCGAGGGAGTTAAACACTCGATCGAGTAGGATAGTACTCGATTGAGAGCTCCCTATTGCGCAACTCTTAGGCGTCAAGGAAACACCTGCAAAGACACAATAAACGACCACAAAAACGACCACAAACCAACCCTAAATTGTTCACAGCCTATGGTTTGAAAACCAATTACTACACACAACAAAAACGAAATGTTCGAAAATCAACTAAAAAGCTTAAACTCCGGGTTGCCTCCCGGTCAGCGCTAGTTTCAGACAGGTCTCAGCTCGACCTTCTTTTTGTCTTCACCCTAGCTGATCCATCCAGTGGTCACAATCAAAGCAACTTAAGGCTCTTAGCAACTGATCATAAATCTGCGCATGTGCTACACAAAAGCATAAGTAGCACCAAAATAGAAAAGGAGTATATTATAGCAATATGAGATACCATCTCAGCTTAACAAATTTCCGATGACAAATATAGTGAAACTTTATTACCTTATTTGTCCAACCGGGAGAGGGTGGAGCATCAAAACAGAAAGCAGAAGTCACATGAGGTAGTTTACTATCCGTCATAACAATAATCAAGAAATTATCAATATCTACCTCAGGTCGGTCGTTCCTAACGTCGGAATCATTGGCAAAAGATTATATTAATTCTACCGCACTACGAACAGTCACTGACTAAGCTACCTCCTCGTTCCCCTTCTTTATGGATTCCGTCCCGTAAATTGCAGCCTCTAAAGCATCCAGCTCGGCTTTCCAAATGGGATATTCACCTTAACCATTGTCTTCTTTCATATCGTCATCCGATCCGCACCTAGATGACATAGCATTGCTCTCCATGGCCATATCACTCGATCGAGTATGCATAGTGCTCGATCGAGGAGTTTCTTCATCAAAAATACTCGATCGAGGAGTACTAACCGTTCAATCGAGTTATTCTTCCTCAGCAGTACTCGATCGAATACTCACATCCGGTCGATCGAGCAAATCCTCCTCCAAATTGTTCGATCGAGTGGTGGAATCTGCTCGATCGAACTCCTGATGCTGAACCATGGTGAAATATTAGAGAAAAGCTTCACCTTCATTAGCACCTTCAACTTCCGAGTCATACATGTCTTCATCATCATTAGACAACTCAGGTCTTTCATAGGAAAGACTACTGTCGGTAAAAACAGCATATACCATCTCTAAGTCCCTAAAATCTGACTCGGCAGCTAATTGAGCTAGTTGAGATTCAAGTAGCTTAAAGTGAGCCTCTTGAGATTTCTCGGTTTCTTGCATTTGTAGTGCAAGTGCCTTTACCAAAGACGTCAATTCAGCAACCTCTTCTTTCTGTTTAACGGGAGGAGGGGCTTGTTGTTGCGGTGGCCAAATAAATGGAGGCTTTTGATGGCCTTGTTGCTGAAATGGATGTGGCGGCACATATATAAAGGAATGGCTAGCTTGTCTATGCTGCCTAAACGCGTAGACTTCGTCGCTTTCTGCCAAACAAATAACAGCATTGTGCCCCGCAGCACCACATCTCTCACAGTAGACCACCTGTTGCGCCATAGGATGGAACATAGGTGGAAGATCAAAGGTACTCAAGCCTTCCCTTTGACGATCTGTCTCCTAGAGACTTGTCTAGGTAGGACCTGCAGGGCCTATCAAAACAATACTAAAGGAAAAATATAAGAACTGCCTCAAGGAATAAATTCCTCGAGGCTAAAGACAGACTAAAATAAAACAAGCAGCTAGAATAGTTGCCTCCCCGGAAACGTCGCCAAAATTTGACATGGCCGTCGCAACCCTATCAAAAATAAAACCAACTGGCTCTACTAATGCAGCAGAGGTAAGTCGGGTATCGTATCCACAGGGAGGCGGTCATTATCTACTTATCATTCAATCTATCTAAGGTCACAAGATAGGGGGTTTGAGTATTTGAACTAAAATAATAAAAGTAAGGGATGAAATAGAAGATTGATCAGATAAAGAGAAATATGCCAGGATGTCGGTTCACCATGATATTACAAAAATAAGCTAAAGGTGAGGTCAGTCGGTCTGATGTGACAAGGGTAAAGGAAAGGTCATTTCGGTCCGCTATCCGCCCTAAAATACAACTAACTAGCTTTCACCCTCATTAGCGTAGTCTATTGTTCATAGCAGGTCTATTCATTCCAATCTTTTGATCTAGATCTGAATTTAACTAGATTAACTAATTCAGTTGCATGCATTCAACCAAACGATTATAATTATATTGCTAATGAAATAATTCTCACATTAAATCTCCTAAACCAACTATAGCATCATCGTTATACTACCATGGCTCCCCTAATCCTAGCATTAAGGGATTAGCTGCGCATAATAACTAATAAAACAATAACTAAAGATAAAGCAAGAACAAACATGATATATAGAGATAAGCAAAAGAGAGGAAAGATTAAATAGAAAGAGAGTAAGAGAAAGATTACATAAAACAAGATCCAGAAAGGTAAAGAGCAACGTTCAACCGTAAAAAAAGCTAGGAAAAAGTGATGTATCCCGAGATCCCTAAACCTAATTATGTCTCTCCTTATATAGGGAAGATATTTATTCGACCTAAGATATTAAAACACGAATTAAAATCTCGCATCTAAAAGCAAGCTACTCGATCGAGCACTTTGGAAATGCTCGATCGAACAATATCCAGCAAAAACCTCTTGATCGAGGCACACGAGTACTCGATCGAGGAACTCCTAAATAGCTCCTCTCGATCGAAGATAAAAACCATTCGATCGAGTCTTCTCATCCTCCAAAAGCATTCGATCGAAAAGATCAGCCAACAAAAGCCTTCGATCGATGACTCCACTACTAAAATCAGCTATGACTCGTTGATTTAGCTTCCAAGATAACTTCACACATCCCAAGGCTGCAACATTTCCGCTCCAATTCCACTCATCTTCTAAATGCAAGCATAAGGGACAGTTCCAGGCTCAATTCTGCTAGTTTTAGGTCTATTCCTGCAAATAAAGTAAAAGAAACCAAAGTAGAATGTTCGGGGCATTTCATAGCATAGAACTACGGGAACCGCATATAAATACGTGCATAAGAGACTTAAAAAGACTATATAAAATGCACGTATCACAGGTAATCCCCTCGCCACCTCTGTTGTACTCCAAGGTTGTGAATATTATCACAGGTGGATGAAAAATATGTGGGCTGACCTATTCAGTAGCAAAGCGGCATGCAACAGAGACTAAGAGAGACAAACCAGAGTCCCCATGCCGAATTAGCGGGAAAGACTTGTCATCGGTAACATTCGACGAGGCAGACATTCTGGATGAAGAGGAACAACATCACGACCCCTTGATTATCACCGTCTCAATAGGAACCCTGAAAAACATGGGACTCAGCGAGAAGGATTTGCTGAGAAAGGCAGTGCCCCTGGTAGGGTTCAACGGGGAAACAAAGCACTCCCTGGGGAGATCGTAATCCCCACATTCGCTGGAGGAGTTAACAAACAGGTGAGGTACTTAGTCATCCACGGCCCTTCCATTTACAATGTTATTCTTGGCAGGCCCTGGATTCATGAGATGAAAGCGGTACCATCCATGTACCACCAGAGTCCGAAGTTCCCGACACCTTGAGGAGTACAAGAAATACGCGGAGGCCAAGCGGAAGCTGGAGACTGTTATAAGGATGCTCTCAAATCTACAGCAAGTCCCTCAGCATAGCAATTACAGAAGCTGTGCGTCCAGAAGGAGTACATTGAGCCCCCGCAGGCAGGACTTGATGAAGTACATATGGACATACAAAGCCCGGATCGAACTATTCTAGTTGGAGCAGACTGTATAGGTAGTATCCGTCAAAAGCTACTTGAGTTTTTGCGTGCTAACATGGATTGCTTTACGTGGTCGCACGATGATATGGTAGGTATCGAGCCAAGTGTTATAACGCACCAGTTGAACATCGACGCTAGTTATCAGCCAGCACAACAGAAAAGAAGGAAGTTTGCCCCAGAAAGGAATGGGGTAATCAATCAGGAGGTAGACAATTTGCTAGCTACACGGAAGATCATAGAGGTCAAGTACCCAGAATGGCTTTATAACGTGGTGGTAGTTCCCAATAAGAACAACACGTGGAGGGTATGCGTGGACTTCACGGACTTGAATAAAGCATGCCCGAAATATCCCTTCTCATTGCCACACATAGAGGCAATGGTGGATGCAACAGCAGGCCACGAAATGCTCACATTCCTTAATGCATGGAGTGGGTACAATTAGATTAAGATGCACCTGGATGATCAGGAGAAAAAAACCTTCAGATCTGAGAGGGGCATGTACTGCTACAACGTGATGTCGTTCGGCCTCAAGAACGCCGGCTCGCTCTACCAACTTCTGGTAAACAAAATGTTCAAAGATGAAATGGGAAGAACAATGAAAGTTTACATATATGATATGGTGATCAAGTCAAAACAAGCAGAACAGCACATGGCCCACTTGGAAAATACCTTCGGAATACTCTTGAAGTACCATATGAAGTTGAACCCCCTAAAATGTACCTTTGGGGTGTCTTACGGAAAATACTTGGGGTACCTACCCACCCAGAGGGGGATTGATAGGCCCGTATTTCTACTATCTATTTAGCATATATAAAGTACAATAAAGCGACATTGGGATGCGGTTTTACATGATTTACTTCACTATTGCCATTTTTCGAGTGTCGGGGTAATAATGGAGTTTTGAGCAATGATTGGAAGCAAAGGCATGTCTTGAGGTCTACCATGGTAAAAAACATTTACAAGCAAGAAAGAAGACTAACTAAGACATGAATAATTGAAAGGATGAAGCAATTGAAGATTTGAAGCTTCGTTTGCATAAGGATCGACTTCAAATGGGTATATCTTGAGTTCTAGAGCTCGTATCGATTCAAGGCTAAATAGAGGTGAAATATTATGTTCTTAGCTTTCCAACGACAGGTCATACGCCTCATTTGACCAAGTAACGAGAGAGATATGACCTTTTGAAAAAGTGCAGTCCATGGGTAAAAGCGCACCGTGCGCTTTTCGCACCCCCAAAAAGCGCACCGTGCGCCTTTTCTGGGAATTGTGCATTTTGATTATGGGATTGCACCTATCTTAAGGCCCATTAATTCCTCATATGTTAGGACTATATATAGATGAATGCCATTAGGTTTTCATTATCTTATGCTTTATTTTGAATCAAGTTATAATTTGGGATAATTATCATCTTAATTTGGTTTCTAGATCTATTATGGAGAACTAATCTCCTCTCTTAATCCAATCCTAAAGGTGTAATATTTTGGTTGTAAGACACTCTAATTTTTTCCTAATTGTTATTATTATTGTTAATCCTTTGTGTTTATTGTTTGAATTTTGGAAATCTTGTTTAATTTGAGTAATTAATTGTGATTTCCTTGTTGCTTAATTAATTCAAGTTCCTTAAATTATTGTTGTTGGGATTATTAAGTGTTATTTCCTTGTAATCTCATCTTTGTAACACCTTGTTATTATGCTAATAAATGTGATTTCTTCTTGGCTTAATCATCAAGTAAAGGATTAAGTTGTAATTAGGCATTAATCGTATTTTTATTGTGTCTAATTACTCTTATTGAATCTCAAATGCTTTTATCTTCTTATTAATTTAACCAATGTATGTGATTTCTACTTGGTTGGTGGACGGCTGTCGCAACCCTATCAAAAATAAAACCAACCGGCTCTAACTAATGCAGTAGAGGCAAGTCAGGTATCATTGTAATACCCGCCCTTTTAGAGACCCGTTGTCTGACCTTGGGAGCAGTAATAGTCCTTAGAAGTGCGTACCAAAGTTATCCTGTGTTTTGAGTTGTGGGTGGTACTCGATAGAGTAGAGGCTACTCGATCGAGTAGCTTGGATACTCGATCGAGGAGGGGCCACTCGATTGAGTAGGTGGGCCACTCGATCGAGTAGCGACTTTTCATTGAGGGTTTATAATCGTGTTTTATTAAAACCGCAAATCATTTTCGCCTCATTTCTTCGAATCTCTAGGTCACCTCTTTCCCTTCCCTTCACCATATACCTTCCATGGGAGACTTTGAAGGTCCTTGTGCCTTAGGAGTGCATAACTTGAGTCGGGTAGCGGTCCTTTGCCAGGTTTCCTCATGTAGGTATGTCGTCATCATCATCATCTGTATCTTTGTCTTTTCAGTTAGGGTAGTTTGGTAGTGATACATGATTGTGTTGTGTTTATAGGTGTTGCTTGATTGTTGGATATTGCGTATATGGGCTTGGAATCTTTGCAGTCGCTTAAAGGTAGGTTCGCCTACTCAGTTTCTGTGGATAGTCTAGTGTGTCGGTCGTTGTGTCGTGGTTGTTGCGTTGTGTTGTGTTTGTGTGGCAGAGTATATGCGGTAATCGATTGGTGTATACAGTTTATTGGTTGTTGTTGTATTGCGGTATGCAGTGATTGATTGTCTCTGGTTCTCGAGGTGCGTCCTCGGCTGAGTGGAGTCACTTGCGGGAGTGGCTTCACGCCCCAGTTTCGCCCTCCGTGGAACCCGCCACGGGAGGGGATGTGCACATTAATGGGACAGGGTTATCGCTCGGTATGATGAGCGGGGCTTAGGTGGGAACGGCTGCGGTCCCCCACTGGCAGGGCTGGTCCAGTGGACAGTCGGCGACGGAGATTGTGTGGAGTGGGTGTGATTGTGTGCGACTTGTTGTGTTTATGTTGTGTTGACGATTGTCGTTGGTTTGTGTTGTGTCTTACCTCAGTTGCTGACCTTGTGTGGTTGTCTTGTTTGTTTATGTGTCTGCCGTGATCCCTTATGGTGAGCAGTCAGTCTTAGCAGGTGTTGATGTGGTTGATAGCTGGAGTCCTGGCAGGGATGAGTCATCACGAGTTATGATAGAGTTAGTGTGTAGCTGGCGAGTTGTGTCTTTATTTTGTTAGTTGGTTGTAACACTTGTAAATTTAACTATAACTGTTCTTTTATCGACTTTTGATGATTACTTACCTCGGGAAACCGAGGTGGTAACGCCCTTATATGCTAAGGAAGGTCTAGTTAAGGCTCCCACTCAATCGAGTAGGTGCTATTTCGTCGAGTATCCGCAGAAAATTCCCACATCTCGACGTCATAGCTTTCTAACTAGATCGAGTGAGGTCTACTCGGTCTAGTAAGCACTCGCACTCGGTCAAGTAAGGTTGAGTACTCGGTCAGAATTACAAAACTAACCGAAGGTTCCTGCAAAACAATATCACGTGTCGATTCAAAACTAAGTTCGGATATCGTCACTGGTTATCGTACTCTCTCATATATCACTATTACTACATCAAATATATCATACCGTCTCATCAGATAAGATTCATATGGACGAAAAATTGCTTGTAATTGTTGTAATATGATCCACATGCTTCCCTTTCATGATTGTTGATGTTTATTGTGATAAAAATAGATTAGAAACTGCAAATTTGGGGGACGAATTTTCTAGGGTTTGTAAAACCAAATTGGTTTTTGGGTGATTTATATATGTTGGATGATGAAATTGAGTAGTATATGTTGCATATATCATGTTGATAGTTGAATTTTGTGATTTTCACTTTAAAATTTGCCTTAAAACTCCGTCTTAAAAGTGCCCCAAATTGAAATTCGTTTTCTATAATTGAGATTTTGTGTTGAATATGAATGAATGTGTAAGAGTTAAAACCTTTGATATGGTAGTAGTGCAGTTAATTCTTGCTAAACATGTTACAATTGTTATAGCCATAGAGACCGTCTGACTATTTGAATTGAGAAGTTGCTCATAATGTTGAATGTCAGAGATGGCATGTATTAAGTTGCCTTTCTATGAACATATATGAATGTTTCACATGTTATCAAGTATATATGGAGTAGCGTTGAGCCATGTCATGACAGTTGAAGTAGTCGAGTAAATCATATATATCCATGCTAAAATTTTCGCAGCTAAAGAGACTGTCTAAAATGCTATAAACTGAATTTATATATATATAATTTGGGAATTGGTTGGTGAAATTGTGTAAATAGATGATGATTCAATGTTCAATGTGCGTAAATTACATGTTTTAAGTGCTTATGCAAGTATGTGTAAATTGTATGCTGAAACAGATGCCGAGACTATACCTGGGGACCCGTCAAAGCAAGAGGGGGAGGGCTTCTCAGCCCGAAATTGGGGAGGGTAGCGGAGCGGTCGTACCGTCTGTACCCGAGTATCCTTCAGTAGTATTTGTGGACTTCAAACATGGAGAGAGATTTGTAGCGTTACAGAAACGCAAGATGAGACCCTCCCGTTGTGTGGACACCACACTTCTTGATGACCTGGGGATTGAGACAGATGTCCGTCTTATCTTTGAGACCTTGGGGTTCACGGGGTTGTATCGTTTGAGGAAGCATACCTATCCTTTTCTGACTTTGGAATTCATGAGCTCGTTTAAATACGAGCCAGCTCAACAGTCTGTTGAGTTCCATCTTATGAACACGAGTTTTGTGTTGACCATGGACCTCTTTGCTTCTCACCTTGGTTTAGCTAAGCCTCCCAAGGATTCCATCAGCGAGATTCCATCTGAGTGCGGGGTTTGCCGCCTTATGCCTTGTTTGTCTAGAAAGTCAGCTCCCACCTCCAGTAACATGTTGATTAACGATGTTCAACATGTCACTTTGAGGATCTTCCTTCGTTCTATATCGAATCTTCTTTATGAAAGGCCGGATATGAGTAAGCTGAACAATCACGAGTTGTTGCTTTTGATGTCTTATCTTAACCCGGAGCGGACCGAGAGGGTGGTCTTCAATCCTCCTGTCATGGTCTGTGCTAGCCTTGCTTTGATGGCTACTTCTACCACTCGGTACTTGAGTTGTGGTGCTCTTGCCACCCGGTTAGCTGAAAAGCTAGCCTCCTTTGAGGCTTCTTCTAAGTACGTTCCCCTATCCACACCGGTGCCTACCATGGACAGAGACCACTACCTCGACCTGAAATGGTTGAGAACCTTGGAGGATGGTAGCCTAGCGTGGAGGGGTGGGGTATGAGCTGGATAAGGATCCCGGCTCCTGAGCACCTTCCACCGACCAAGCCCTTGGATGCGGTTGATTCTGATGAGGAGGACGAGGATGCACCTCGACAGTTACAGACATACCTCATTAACGACACGATCCTTCGGGTGATGCCTGAGCCGAAGAAGGGGGAGAACGTGAGAGCGGCGGAGGATAGGCCCAGGTTAGGGAGAGGACCTCGTCGTGTGAGGGAGAGGACCGCTGAGACCAGACCACAGCCAGCAGCACCACAACAACACCCTTTTCCTTGTTACCCCTACCTCGATACCCCGGAGACACGTTCGAGCTACTTGGCAGAGAGAGTGTCATCTACTTTGACACTCCGGATCATGCATGAGATGGCGTATGCTCAGGGTAATGGGACCGAGGGACCACATCCAGTGTGGTGGAGCGGAGTTGGGGACTATAGTGGGGTTTTCCACTCCTATGGAGTGGACATGGCGGCATGGGGGACACCTCAGTCATTTGCCTTTGGTGGTTTGACCCCATGGTATGAGAGTCCAGGCGCTGGAGCAGGGGTCGATGCGGGTCTTGGATCATCAGGAGCAGGCACCTCGGGAGGAAATGGTGGTGGAGATGAGATGATGGATGAGCAGCAGCAGGAGTGATACTCCTTTTTATTCTCTTTGTTTATGGTTTGGTTATGTGGGATGATAGTGGTCGTTGTTAGTTAGTACTTTTATGCTTGGTTTAAACTTGTTGCAGGATTTTGAGGGGTCGGGTTGTCATCCCGACTCGCGTTTATGAGATATCTTATATATATTTTGTGTTTTGACGGGAAGACTTCGAGGGCTTTGACCTGTGGCTACTCGACAGAGTGCCCCTCACTTGGTCGAGTAGCTGCAGATGTGACGAGGAGGGAGTATTCTGATCTCAGGCTACTCGATCGAGTAGCCAAGACACTCGATCGAGTAGCGGGCACTCGATCGAGTACCCTACATTGTTGATCGAGTAGTACTGTTACAGAAACTTTTCGTTTTTTAAAATCATTTTAATGTTAATATCGTTACATGTTTTGAGGTTTAATAGGGTTGTTTATGATTAGTAACATGTTTGAACCGTTAATTTCATATGTTGGGAGTCGCGTTTGTGTTTTGGATGCGTATTCGTAGCGAACAGTGCAAGTAGTAGTTGGTTCTTATTGCATTCATTTTATATCCGTAATGTCTACTAATTATATTTCACCGAAGTTGTGTCCTTCCATATACATATACAAATGGTATATACATGCATTTTTGACTGTGGCTAGTTATTCAAATATAATTGCATATGCTTTTATGAATTAATGGTTGTATGAGTAATGAGTAATGTCTATAACGAATCGTATATGTTGGGTACATGCCAAGAGGTAAGTTTTCTGTAATATGTGTAGTAATTCGGTGGTGAACTTCGGGGATGAAGTTCCTTTTTAGAGAGGAAGAGTAATGTCGCAAAATAAAAAGGCCGATATTGCAATCTTTCGTTGTTCGTTTATGATGATTTCTATTATTGCATTTACATTTCTTGTACGAAACTATAATTGTTCTCACGTGTTCGTTGAGTAATTTGTATGTTGAAGTAAAGGTTGAATAATGTGCTATGAAGAGACGGTCATAAAGAGATAGTTATGATGTCGTGTGTTGGAATAGAATCGTATCGTTGAGTAACATAGGGGTGTTAATGTGACATGTTTCATGTTAATGGTTGTTATTAGTGAAAGTGTTATATCATAGTGCGTGGCTAAGAGCTGTGAGCAGTAGTGTAGTCGTTGGTTGTGTTGGTCCATGTTGTGAGGTTGGTATTTCAAGTGGTAGCTTGTAGAAGTCGATCTATATGGAGCGTTAGACAGTTGATGATGATGACATGGAGGATATTGTTTCCGGGGAGTAGTGACCTATGTAGGAAGAGTAGTGGTGTCGTTTTGTTTCCGTATCTTGTGCTTTGGGATAGGTGAGTTGAACTTCGGGGACAAAGTTCTTTTTAAGGGGAGAACACTGTAATACCCGCCCTTTTACAGACCCGTTGACTAGAGTTGACCGACCTTGGGAGCAGTAATAGTCCTTAGAAGTGCGTACCAAAGTTATCCTGTGTTTTGAGTTGTGGGTGGTACTCGATAGAGTAGAGGCTACTCGATCGAGTAGCTTGGATACTCGATCGAGGAGGGGCCACTCGATTGAGTAGGTGGGCCACTCGATCGAGTAGCGTCTTTTCAGCGAGGGTTTATAATCGTATTTTGTTAAAACCGTAAATCATTTCCGCCTCATTTCTTCAGATCTCTAGGTCACCTCTTTCCCTTCCCTTCACCATATACCTTCCATGGGAGCCTTTGAAGGTCCTTGTGCCTTAGGAGTGCATAGCTTGAGTCGGGTAGCGGTCCTTTGCCAGGTTTCCTCTTGTAGGTATGTCGTCATCATCATCCGTATCTTTGTCTTTTCAGTTAGGGTAGTTTGGTAGTGATAGATGATTGTGTTATGTATATAGGTGTTGCTTGATTGCTGGATATTGCGTGTATGGGCTTGGAATCATTGCAGTCGCTTAAAGGTAGGTTCCCCTACTCAGTTTCTGTGGATGGTCTAGTGTGTCGGTCGTTGTGTCGTGGTTGTTACGTTGTGTTGTGTTTGTGTGGCAGAGTATATGCGGTAATCGGTTGGTGTATACAGTTTATTGGTTGTTATTGTATTGCAGCTGTCTGTGCTTGATTGTCTCTGGTTCTCGAGGTGCATCCTCGGCTGAGTGGAGTCACTTGCGGGAGTGGCTTCACGCCCTAGTTTTGCCCTCCGTGAAACCCGCCACGGAAGGGGATGTGCACATTAATGGGACAGGGTTATCGCTCGGTATGATGAGCGGGGCTTAGGTGGGAACGGCTGCGGTCCCCCACTGGCAGGGCTGGTCCAGTGGACAGTCGGTGACAGAGATTGTGTGGAGTGGGTCTGATTGTGTGTGAGTTGTTGTGTTTATATTGTGTTGACGATTGTCGTTGGTTTGTGTTGTGTCTTACCTCATTTGCTGACCTTGTGTGGTTGTCTTGTTTGTTTATGTATCTGCCGTGATCCCTTATGGTGAGCAGTCAGTCTTAGCAGGTGTTGATGTGGTTGATAGCTGGAGTCCTGGCAGGGATGAGTCATCACGAGTTATGATAGAGTTAGTGTGTAGCTGGCGAGTTGTGTCTTTATTTTGTTGGTTGGTTGTAACACTTGTAAATTTAACTATAACTGTTCTTTTATCGACTTTTGATGATTACTTACCTCGGGCAACCGAGATGGTAACGCCCTTATATGCTAAGGAAGGTCTAGTTAAGGCTCCTCGGTATATGGGGGTGTTACAATCGTATCCACAGGGAGGCGGTCACTATCTACTCATTATCTAGTCTGTCTATGGTCACGAAACAGGGGGATTTGAGGTTGGAGTTGTTTAAACTAAACTAATGAACTAAATTAAAAGCAAGGATTGAGAGAAAATAGAAAAAGAGATGCTAAGATGTCTGTTCACCATGATATTATACAAATCAGCTAAAGGTAGGACAGACGGTTTGATGTGAGAAGGGTAATGGAAAGGTCCTCCCGGTCCGCTATCCGCCCTAAAATACCACTAACTTAGCTTTCACCCTCATTAGTGTAGTCTATTTTTCATAACAGGTCTATTCATTCCAATCTCTCGATCTAGGTCTGAATTTAGCCAGTTTAATTACTTCAGTTGCATGCATTCAACCTAATAATTATAGTTATATTGTTAATGAATCAATTCTCACAACAAAACCTTCTAAACCAAATTCTCGCATCATTGATATACTATCATGGTTCCCCTAATCCTAGCATTTGAGTATTAGCTACGCATAACAATGACTAAAACAAGAACTAAAGATAGAACAATAGTAAGCATGGTATAAAGATGATAAAAGAGGAATAAAACTTAGAGTAAAAGAGAAGAAAGAATTACAAAAGTTTGAGATCCGGGAAAAATAAGCAAGCCACGCTCAACAGGACAAAGGGTTCAAGTAATATGAAATAGATCTCTAAACCTAATTACGTCTATCCTATTTATAGGATAGACAATTATTCAACCTAAGATACGATAACAAGATATTAAAATCTTGCGTCAGAGAGAAAAGTACTCGATCGAGGACTTTAGAACTCCTCGATCGAGTAACTCCTAGAAAAACCCTCTCGATCGAGGACATTAGGTTCTCGATCGAGCACTATCAAAAAGGCACCACTCGATCGAGGACATTAAGTACTCGATCGAGTGGTTTCCAGCGCGTAATTCCTGCTTCGCGCACTAAACTTCAAATGGCCGCCATTTCTTCGTTACTTGGGCAAATCAGACGTTTTCGATGGCGTTTGAAAGCTAAGAAGATAAGATTTAATATCCATTTGGAATCACCTTATTATCATTTGTAAAACTCTAGATATGGTTCTTCAAATGAGGCACTAGTAATATGAAGCTCTTCCTTTGTCCGCTAAGCTTACTTACTTCTATGTGAATCTCAAAATAGTAGTCTCCAAGCTCCGACTCAACTCATCTCCTAAATGCATGCATAGGGACATTTATTAAGCTTGATTATGCTCCTCTCTGGTTCATACCTGCAAATAGGACAAGAGAAACCAAAGTAGACAATTCGGGGGACATTTATAGCTTAATACTACGTAATATGCATAGAAATGCGTGCAAATACGGTACAAAAAATCTATATAAAATGCACGCATCAAACTTCCCCAAACCAAACCTTTGCTTGTACCCAAGCAAACTTTATGCAAAACTAATGGAACAGAAAAGAAAACTCAGAGCTAGCTACAAATTGTCCACTTAAACCGATTTAATGCAAGCACTAATACTTATAGCAAAACAGTCAAATGCAAACGAGTTATGAGATGTTTATAATAAAGTTGAACCATCGACCTTGCAAGACCTTTAATTATGGACTCTCATGGGTCACTTTTCTCTCATGAAGCAAAGGGTAAGCATATGAATTGTAAGAGAAGAAGAAAAATAGTCGCTCACCTTAACTACGACCGACATAAACATGCATGCAGCTAATATGATAGACAATTCTAGCTACCATACACATACATTCCTACCAAACAAAGTCTGTCACAGCTGAGGGCTTACAAAAGTATGGAAAAGTAAGGCAATGGGTAAGAAAAGGCAAAACATTTCTGTAAATGTGAGGTTAATAGCCAAGCTAGCTAACTAAACAGAACCAAATGAACCATATCCGATTCATAACCATTAGAAATAAGCACAGATGCCCTTTATTTCGGCATACAAACTCACTAAACCAAAGTAGATACTCCTCATAGGATAAAAATAATGCATAGGAGTAAAAACCGTCAACAATCAACCTCTTTTTTTCTTTCTTTTTCACGATTTTTTAATTTTCTGTTTTTTTTTTTCAAATTCTTTTTTTTTCAATTTTCATCCTCCTTCTCCATATATTACCAACTCCGATAATCAAATACAAACCAAATTCGGATCAATAGTAAAATACCGCAAAACGATCACTAAACTAGCTTGACAAGGCAGTCTAAATTTGGATGTAGTTAAGGGTCAAAAGGCAAATTTGGCTAAATGTGGAGTTAAATGGGTAAAAATAGGAAAAAAGGAGAAAATAAGCACCTCCCTGCATATGACACCAACCACTAACCCGAATTTACGTAGGCAAAAAGCAATTGAATTTCATATATTTGCAAATTAATGATACATGCTATGCAAGGAGTAACTAATCACAATCCTACATGAACTGATCATAAATGACACCAGTTTTAAGGCTCTAAAACTTAGAAATTATAAGTAGTTTGCGAAAATTTCAGGTCAAGTCTATTCGTTCAGCTGAATTTTAACATAAACTCATAGATTATGCAAATGACCAAGCTGATAAAATATCAATTTGTTGCAAGGCTTAAGTGAAATGACTAAATGTAGTGCAAGTTCATCACTGAAATCTACTATTCCGACTCGGCCTATATGCAAAAAAAAACGTGAAATATTTTTTGAAATTTTTGAATTTTTGTGATTTCAATTTTTTTTAAATTAAAATAAACAATGCATTCAAAAATTAAACGTGACAACAAAAATGCAGTAAAAACAGTATGCAGATGCAGATATGATTGCATATACCCTCCCCAAACCAAACTGTACAATGCCCTCATTGTACCCAAAAATAGGGAAAGAAAATGCAAACTGAAAAGGAAGAGTGAAGCTGCAGAAAACTTACAAAAACACGCGAAGTAGGGACCTCCCCAAACCAGACAGCAACAAGGGAGGTCGCTAATAGCTCCATAACAACGTCTCTGGAAGCGAATCAAACAAGCCTACTCGATGGTACTCGATCGAGGTACAAAAGTACTCGATCGAGTCAAATGGGCTGCAGAAGTTGCTTGATCGAGAACAAAAAGTACTCGATCGAGTGATTCTCGTGAGATACCTGCAAACATGCAATAAACGCCCAAAGAACTGACAAAGCAAGTCTAACCATTCCAGTCTATCGTGCGATAACCAATTATTACAAGTCCAACAAAACTGAAATATTTGAAAAATCAACTAAAAAGTTTTAAAACTCCGAATTGCCTCCCGGACAGCGCTAGTTTCAAATAGCTCAAATGCAAGACACTTGCGTCAGATAGAAAAGTACTCGATCGAGGACTTTAGAACTTCTCAATCGAGTAACTCCTAGCAAAACCCTCTCAATCGAGGACATTAGGTACTCGATCCAGCACTATCAAAAAGGCACCACTCGATCGAGGACATAAAGTACTCGATCGAGTGGTTTCCAGCGCGTAATTCCTGCTTCGCGCACTGAACTTCAAACGGCCACCATTTCTTCGTTACTTGGGCAAATCAGGCGTTTTCGGTGGCGTTGGAAAGCTAAGAGGATAAGATTTCATCTTATATTGTAATCACCTGATTATAATTTTTAGAACTTAAGATATGGCTCTTCAAAGTAGGCACTAGTAATATGAAGCTCTTCCTTTGTCCGCTAAGCTTCCTTACTTCTATGCGCATCTCAAAATAGTAGTCTCCAAGCTCCGACTCAACTCATCCTCCTAAATACATGCATAGGGACATTTATTAAGCTTGATTATGCTCCTCTCCGGTTCATACCTATAAATAGGACAAGAGAAACCAAAGTAGACAATTCGGGGGGACATTTGTAGCTTAATACTGCGTAATATGCATAGAAATGTGTGCAAATACGGTACAAAAAGTCTATATAAAATGCACGCATCAGTAGGATTGATAAGTTGGGTTAATCGATTAAGTGTGATTTCCTTATCATTTAACCACTATTAAGGAGATTTAGGAGAGTAATCTTCACAATAAGGTGATAATATATAATTAAGGGATTGATTATGTTTAGGATCGACCAAAGTGGTTCACTAATTGGGCTGGGTTAAGTTTCCTCTCATATTTGATAATTACCTTCTATTACTTACTTGATTGTTACACTTATTTGAATCTCAATTTATTGCTTTAAAACAAAACCAAAACAACCCCTCCCCCCCTTTATTTACATACTTGTTTGTTAATTGCACAATTACTTTAATTATTCTTTTGATCTCACAATTGCAAAGCCCTCTTCTCTTGGGTTCGATCCCATTGCTTACTTCTATACTTGTCATAGTAATTTGTACGTATTGTGATATATAAATTATTAATTTGGCCGCCTTTAATTGCGACGTTCTAGGCATGTCAAATTTTGGCACCGTTGCTGGGGAAGGTAAAGGTTTTGTTTGTGTTTTTATTTGTGTTTTTAGAGTAGTTGTGTGTTTTTTTTTGCTTTGTAGTGTAACTAGTTTTTTGTAAATATTAGGATTATTTTAACCAAATTATATTGCTCTCTTGTTTGATTTAATGGTTTCTCTTAATTTTCTTCAATTTAAGGATGAACCACGTTACAAGTCTTCTTCTCTAAGCTTTCTTGAGATATTTGAACCTATTATTCAAACCATTTATGAATTGTATGGAGGTGACACTTTGGATGTTGTTTTAACTAATGGAATGGTTGGAGAAGATTTGGGGTATGTTTTGTCTTGTGATTTGGAGGCAACCTTACAAGATTTGAAAGCAAATCCACCCATGGAGGAATTGGAAAAAAAACGAGAAAGTGGTAGTTCTTGAGGATATTGATTTTGACCCTCCTTTGGCTAAGAATTTAGTAACTATAAACTTTGAGGAGAATGTTAAGAGGGTAGAGAACAAGATGCTTGTTAAAGTTTGGCCACACAAATAAGAACCACCCATGCTAGTTCTTAAAGAACCCCTTGTGTCCCCTCACTCCTACTTGGTTTTTACCAAGTCCAACCCTTATTTTAAGGAACGTTATCGTGACATTAGTTTGTTTTTCGAACATAAAAGCTCAATGAACCACTTGTCTTATGCATATGTTTTCATTGTGCATGCTTAGTATGTCTTGACTTTCTACTATTGTCATTTCTCTTGACATGTTTGATAGGTTCCTAAGAGCATTGAGTTGCTCCGCTCTTGTCCATTAATAGAAGATGAAGCTTGAAAAGGCGTCGAGCAAACGACAGAAACCAAAAGCGCATTACGAGAGGCAACCCGTACTCCTTCTTTATTGCTTTTATTTGTATCTTTTGCTACTAGTGTTTGTACTTGTGTGTAAAACTCAACTACTTGAGTAGTGCACACAAGGTGTTTTTGACATGGTGCAAGTGATTTGTTAAAATCTTTCGATAAGTCCTTGCGTGGACGTAAAAAATATCATGGTTGACAATTCCACCAATGCTCTTTATCAAGCCCATTCCAGCTAACCTTGTGCCCTATTATTCCTAAATTTACTTTTGACACAATCACTACATACATCACCACCCTTCTTTGCCTAATTGTATAAACACCTTATTTTCCTTTCACTGCCTCAATCATGTCGAATCACCTACAAAAGAATTCCCCCTTTCACCCCCGCAAATCGAAAAAGAAGAAGGAACCACAAGTTCAAGTGGGGAGGATATTTGTTGGGAAAATGGTGGAGTATGTTGAGGTATCATTGATGGTCAATTGAGATGATTCATCTTACCCATGATTTGTTCTTGGTAGACCATGATAATACCAAGTGAAGAAGAGAAAGAGGAGGATGTCAGGTGTGAATTTTTGATCTCATCATCGAGAGTCGAGGGCGTTGGTTGTGTAAGTGAGTGAGCTTGTGAGAAGGAGTTACGCTTGTTATAATTTGATGGTGATGATGAGGGTGCCTCAAGTTCATATCAATGAGGTTTGATCATGGTGTTCACCTTCACTTCGACGACAAAGTGAAAAACAAAGTGTGAGGTGGACATGAGTTGGTAATTTATAATATATTATATATATTTCATTACATGCATCGTACTTTATTTGAAAGGAAAAAAAAAAGAGAAAAACCCGGCTAGGATGAAAACCCGAAAGGGCATCCTATGCAAAAATCGGAAAGTGGCCGAGGTCGGAGTGAAAACCAGAAAGGGCACTCCGGGAAAAATGAAGAAACGAGGGCGAGCCACAAGAGTAGAGGTGAGGAAAAAGCTAAACCGAAAACCCGAAAGGGCAGTCTAGCCAAAATGAGGGAATTAGGAAAAAAATTGGAATATGTTGAAACCTTGAAATCGTGTCACGTGCTTTACTTCTTCCATTTGGCGTTGGTGACATAAGTGGTGGAGTCCAAGAAGCTCGAAAGGGTAGATTAGAAGTGTTTCAAGGCTAAGTGGGGGGGGGTTGGTGTTTGAGGACTTGTCTTATAACTAGCACTTGGTACATTTGGTGTATATGGTTGTATGAGTTGGATGATATTGTTGTGTATGACTTGTTATGGATTGTGTTGAAGTATTTTTTGGAGTATTTTGAGGTTGTTTAATTATTGTGTTTGGAGGTGCTATGATGCTAGATGACCTTGTGTTTCAAAAGCATGGAGTGATAAGGGGGAGAAATAAGGAGGATGTTATGTTGAATTGTGAAAATGAGATTGAATTGGTGGAAATTAGGACCATTTTAGATGATGGAGGAATAAGGAGAAAGTTGTTGAGAATTGTGAAATGGAGGTGATTATGGAGGCTTTGGGTCACTTACTTTTCTGATGATGTTGTAACGGAATAGTGACCATGTTGATAATATGATGAGGGCAATATAAGTAGGTCGAGGTGTGAGAGAAGAGGGATAGATCGATTGAGCTTACCCATACTTATTTTGTGAGCCTTTTGTTGATTGATTGGTTCTATAATAGTTTGCTAAGGACGAGCAAAGGCTTAAGTATGGGGTATTTGATAGGCCCGTATTTCTACTATCTATTTAGCATATTTAAAGTACAATAAAGCGACATTAGGATGCGGTTTTACATTATTTACGTCACTATTGCCGTTTTTTGAGTGTCGGGGTAATAATGGAGTTTTGAGCAATGATCGGAAGCAAAGGAATGTCTTGAAGTCTACCATGGTACAAAACATTTACAAGCAAGAAATAAGACTAACTAAGACATGAAGAATTGAAAGTATGAAGCAATTGAAGATCTGAAGCTTCGTTTGTATAAGGATCGACTTCAAATGGGTATATCTTGGGTTTTATAGCTCTTATCGATGCAAGGCCAAGTGGAGGTGAAAGCTTATGTTCTTAGCTTTCCAACGACAGGTCATAAGCCTCATTTGGCCAAGTAACGAGAGAGATATGGCCTTTTGAAAAAGAACATTCCAGGGGCAAAAGCGCACCGTGCGCTTTTCTTACCCCCAAAAAGCGCACCGTGCGCCGTTTCTGGGAATTGTGCATTTTGATTACGGGCTTGCACCTATCTTAAGGCCCATTAATTCCTCATATATTAGGACTATATATAGATGAATGCCATTAGGTTTTCATTATCTTATGCTTTATTTTGAATCAAGTTATAATTTGGGATAATTATCATCTTAATTGGGTTTCTAGAATTATTATAGAGAACTAATCTTCTATCTTAATCCAATCCTAAAGGTGTAATCTTTTGTTTAATGGTTGATGGTTGGGGTGGTTGATAATTGAGGTTGAAGGTTGAGGTGGTTGATAATTGAGGTTGAAAGCTGATGGTTGAGATGGTTGATAATTGAGGTTGAGAGTTGATGGTTGAGGTGGTTGATAATTGAGGTTGAAGGATGATGGTTGAGATGGTTGATAATTGAGGTTGAAAGTTGACGGTTGAGGTTGAAAGACGTGGTTGGGATAGTTGATAATTGAGGTTGAAAGTTGATAATTGGGATGGTTGTGTCTATGAGAATTGCCTATGTATTCACATGGAGTGAAATCAAACCAGATCGTAGTTCTGAGCTGGCTTTGAGAATTGAGGTCAAAAGTTAATAGTGGGGATGGTTGTTGTTGGAATAAGTGTCCTCCGAAAATAATGCGATCACAACTGTCGATCATAATGATCACATGTTTAAATCTCATATTTAAGAATACATGTGGGAAGTAATATTTTACAGTCAACTGGTCCACACATATCGATAATGATTAGCTGACTAGAGTTTGACATTACTGTCGTGCGACGGTGGTGATAAGTTGATACCCTGGGGTCATACCTATAGATACTCTTATATGATTATTTAATTAATCATATACCGATACGAGTTAATTAAATTGCTTAAAATTGACGGATGATTTTGTGAGTAAATTAACGTGTCTTATTGTAATTCGATGAAATAAGATACGGTCTAAGTAATCAAATTGTTTTATTACTTAGATTAAATTATTGTTTACGAAACAATTGAAACAGGTTGAATAATTTATTATAAATACAAGTCGTTGTAATTTATAATTCGATAAACCATTTTGGTACAAGTAATCAAGAATTACTAGTTAAATTTTGTATGTGACATATTTTATTAATATGTTAAAAATACATTATAATGTAACATGTCATGCAACATGTGACATATGACAAAATTGTCAAATGACAAAATAAAATGGACTTTCCATTTTATGTATTTACCGAAATATGGAGGGGATTGGGGTTTATATTGTGTTGTTTATTTTAAATAAAAACACAATGATTAAACCTTACTCATAGCCATGCATGCCTAGTTTGTCTTTGGTAGAATGTGAAGCTCATGCATTGGCCCCTACTCTTCCCTCCAACCGGTTTTCTACTAGAAAAAGGCAAGGGTTTTTCTCATATAATAATTCAACTCTACATTTGATAACTTTTTTAGTGTTAGAAAAATACAACCATTCTCAAAAATTTGTGAAATAAACTTAGAGAAAGAAACCTCACAATTATTCCTCTTGGCCGAAATTCTCAACGGCCAAAATAAATATTTTGTGTCAATTTTAAGTTAAATTTTAATTAATACTAGATCATATTAATTATTATTATTATTAAGGGTGTTACTTTGGGTATAATTACTTGGGAGAGATTCTCCACTTGAATCTTATTCTTCCATCTTTGGAAAGCTCAAGAACTAGTAAGAAGGTGAACTTGCTAGTGCCCTTTGATCCGAAATACTCAATGTAAGAATTGATTTTCTCCTTATACTTGTAATTGTTTTGCATGCATAAGATCTAATTTTAATTTTATGACTAAATTAAATCTTCATACTATGAATATGTAAACATATGAGATTAATGAATCCTAACAGTTGTGTCCTCGAGATTAAATTTCTTTATGTCTCGTGCTTTTTGGTTGAAAAGAAGATCGAGGTTGTAAATCATTGATCCAGAATAGGTTGATCATTTTTCTTTTACCAACGATTTAAGTTGACACTAATGTGTTCACTTAATAAGGTACATAAAGAAATCTTTTAAGAAGTTCAAAGAGTTCCAGGAATCACGATTTAATCGCGATGGGATTATCAAAGTGAAGACTTTGATATAAGCCAAAGGAAATGTGATATAGTATCACAAGTTAATCTCTCTTTGCACGCACTATGGGATAATGTGTGGTTGGATAAAGAAATCAAACCCTATTCGATATGATTTGGACTTCAATCAAGTTACTTTGAGTTACTTGATCCTTTTGGAGATTTTATCATTTGTCTAAATTATTTTTCCACTAAATCTAAAACGATTCATATGAGATATGAAAAAGTAGGGTACCATGCTTGTAAGTTTTCACAAGAAACAAATTCTTAATTTTCCTTTCAATAATCACGAGTACAACAAGTTTGTGGCTCGTGAAGCTGTCTTTCTAGAATACAAGTTTATTTCTAGAAGACAGAGTGGGAGAAAATATTCAAGAGCCACAAAAGAATTGTGTCAAAAATTGTATGTCGCAAGAAACTGTATTTTCTTGGCTACATGATGTTGTTTCTTCGAAACCTAGGAGGTTGAACTCATCACTTGTTGAAGACGATGAATTCGTGTTACTTTTAGAAAGTAAAGAGCTTGCAACTTACAAAGAAATTGTTTGATTCAAGTTACTTCTGGAAAGTAATGATCATATGACTTAAATGAGAGTGTTTAAGTCACAACTCAATACAAGGCTTAGAGCCATGAAAATCCGAAATAAATTCCAAGTGGAATTGTTGGATATCAAAGAGAGATATCAAAGCTTGATTAGTTGCAAAGTGTTTTGCACTATTCAGATCTTCTTAGGGATTGTATTTCATTATGATGATATATAGCGAGTGAATCTAAAACCCAATTCTTCAATTAGAAGGAATGTATTCAATACATGTCATGAGTTTTGTAGATTCTTGCAATCCTAATATAATGTACAACTTAAGAGATTGTCTTAAGTAAGACATCAATGAGTTGGAATCAACATTTTGATCATGTGATAAAACTTTTCTCAATAGGTTGAGAAGTTGTGTTTATACATGAAGTTTAGTGGGAGTTACGGAAATTTTAATTAGTCTTTTATGTGGATGACATATTGATCATTGGGAATGATTTGACACTTTTGGAGTATTATAATACATCTTCAATATCCGGATATATTGAGATCAATTCACATGATATTAGTGTCAAATAAGAAGTCCTATGTTGATAAGATTCATGACTAGTTCAATCATGTTGAACATATTTGATTGATTCCATTTGCTTCCGCTGCCGGATCAATTAAATGAGTAATGATGTATAACACTTCATATACTTTAAGTATGATGAATTGTTTCAAAATCGAATTTAAGTAATAGTTACCAAGTAGCCATATAGATTATTCTTAAGTGCTTGAGGAAGCATTAAGGATGGAAAGTTAAGTGTTTTTTATGCAATTAACTAATTTGTGTAAGGGTGTTACACAAATGACAATTGAGATTGCGAAAGGTTTCAGACAAAACCATATTCAAAACACGTGAAGATGGTTAAGGAACCATTGTGGCTATGTTATTTAAGAAATAGATTTGCTAGAATCGTTCTAGGCAATAAAGAACAATGAGAGATATTTACAACGGAAATTGAGTACACTTGCAATCATGAGATGTACAAGAAGGATGAGTCCCGCACACTATGAAAACAGTGGGAGCTATTCTAAGGCTAGAGGGCCTATGTCTAGATTGGATCTAAACACGTACTCAGAAAGTTTTGTAATGCAAATGTATACATTACAAAGGAAAACGAGTATGTAGTAAGGTTGAGTAAGGTACAAGAAGTTGATAAAATCTACTAACCAAAGCCTTCTCATAGGCTTAACATGATGAGTCATATCATATGTCATTTCAATTGGATTGAGATGAACAACTACGTACAAACATCAAATTGGATTATAAGAATTTGAAGTAGTAATCAGGCATTGACTATTCATATATAATAATCACATTTGTCGTTCGAGTTTTTAAATCTAATACTCCTTTTATACTTTGTTACATCCAAACGGGTTGTAGAGACAATATTGAACCCCGTTAAAGTGAACCCGGATTAACATAGTATTTGCCCATAGTCACTTGTATGAGGTTACGTCTCGAAGTGAATAGAGTGTGATGCGATTGATGGCAAGTTCAAGTGCCATAGAGTCATATGAGATGACTAATCGATCACATAGGCAGACTGTTAGGAACACTTTGTCGGGCCTAATGACCGCTTATAGAGTTCTGACAAATTTATATAGCCTGGTCGTGGCGAGAGCTACTATAGTATTCTAATGAGTCGATTCTTTTGACTAAAGACCGTTCGCCTAAGGTGGCACATTTTAGATTAACTTTTATTTATGTTACTACGACCTTCGTAAATGGGGTCAAATGGGCGTATTTTGGGTTATGATAGCTGTGGCTAATCGAAGGGAATAGTACGATAGGAATTGTCCACCCCTTGTCAGGGTTAAAACAATATCTCAGGGCCACTCGAGGAGTAATGAACTGGAAATGCGTGGCCACGCTCGGAAGGTATCTATGGTAGATAATTCCGGTCAATCAGTTATTCTCCAGATCGAGGAAACCACTCTCGATATGATCACTTGCAAGTACGACCCGAAAGACACCATACATTGAGTGGGAGATAGTAATAGGACAAGAGAATTGGTGACGCACACTTGTCGAGGACAAGTGGGAGATTGTTGGAATAAGTGTCCTCCGACAATAATGCGATCACAACTGTCGATCATAATGATCACATGTTAAAATCTCATATTTAAGAATACATGTGGGAAGTAATATTTTACAGTCAACTGGTTCACACATATCGGTAATGATTGGCTGACTAGAGTTTGACATTACTGTCGTGCGACGGTGGTGATCAGTTGATACCCTGAGGTCATACCTATAGGGTAATACTCTTAATTGATTATTTAATTAATCGTATATCGATACGAGTTAATTAAATTGCTTAAAATTGACGGATGATTTTGTGAGTAAAATTAACGCGTCTTATTGTAATTCGATTAAATAAGATACGGTCTAAGTAATCAAATTGTTTTATTACTTAGATTAAATTATTGTTTACGAAACAATTGAAACAAGTTGAATAATTTATTATAAATACAAGTCGTTGTAATTTATAATTCGATAAACCATTTTGGTACAAGTAATCAAGAATTACTAGTTAAATTTTGTATGTGACATATTTTATTAATATGTTGATTTTTAATATGTTAAAAATACATTATAATGTAACATGTCATGCAACATGTGACATATGACAAAATTGTCAAATGACAAAATAAAATGGACTTTCCATTTTATGTATGTACGGAAATATGGAGGGGATTGGGGTTTATATTGTGTTGTTTATTTTAAATAAAAACACAATGATTAAACCCTACTCATAGCCATGCATGCCTTGTTTGTCTTGGGTAGAATGTGAAGCTCATGCATTGGCCCCTACCCTTCCCCCCAACCGGTTTTCTACTAGAAAAAGGCAATGGTTTTTCTCATATAATAATTCAACTCTACATTTGATAATTTTTCTAGTGTTAGAAAAATACAACCATTCTCAAAAATTTGTGAAATAAACTTAGAGAAAGAAACCTCACAATTATTCCTCTTGGCCGAAATTCTCAAGGGCCAAAATAAATATTTTGTGTCAATTTTAAGTTAAATTTTAATTAATACTAGATCATATTAATTATTATTATTAAGGGTGTTACTTTGGGTATAATTCCTTGGGAGAGATTCTCCACTTGAATCTTATTCTTCCATCTTTGGAAAGCTCAAGAACTAGTACGAAGGTGAACTTGCTAGTGCCCTTTGATCCGAAATACTCAATATAAGAATTGATTTTCTCCTTATACTTGTAATTGTTTTGCATGCATAAGATCTAATTTTAATTTTATGACTAAATTAAATCTTCATACTATGAATATGTAAACATATGAGATTAATGAATCCTAACAGTTGTGTCCTCGAGGACTGCCTATGTATTCACGTGAAGTGAAATCAAACCAGATCGTAGTTCTAAGCTGGGTTTGAGAATTGAGGTCGAAAGTTAATAGTTGGGATGGTTGTATCCTTGAGGACGGCCTACGTATTCACGTGAAGTAAAATCAAACCAGATCGTAGTTCTGAGCTGGCTTTGATAATTAAGGTCGAAAGTTAATAGTGGGGCTGGTTGTGTCCTTGAGGACTACCTACGTATTCACGTGAAGTGAAATCAAACCAGATCTTTGTTCTCAGTGTGTGCCTAAGCTATCCTGTTAGGGCCTTAAAGTGCATGGGTCACGAGAATTCCCGTTGGTGACTCGAAGAATTGATTTGAGATAATTCGTCTACCTGATCATAGACCAAAGAGGTATAGGTTTTGTAAAAATTTCTTTGTTATGTGAACACACTCAATGGTCCCTAAAGATGAATTGGGTATGTCCCGTTCTGGATAGCTAAGTATTTGAAGACTCCGTGTCTAAGTCAAGGTGAAACTGGATTGGATATTTGGAATGTGGAGCTTGGAAATAAAAGGCTTTGATGAACAAATATCTGGAGCTTGATTTTGTGGAGTTAAGGCTCGATGGGATTATGGCTTGTAATGTGGCTTGGAAACGGGGTCTCCTGGCCCGATGTAGCCCGAGCACATAAAGGTAGATTAATTGATACAGGATCAAATTTCCATGTCTTGGCTCTAAAGGATGGGTATACTTGACGAGCTTGAGAGGATCCTCAAAATTTATAACTATCTCCCTGTAACGGTCTCGAGAAGGACTTAGGGTGTATGATGTGTGAAAGGCTAAGTGAGGGTGCTAGCTTACCATTTTCATCGATTTCTTGATTTTGTATAGATTTCAGCATTATTCTGTTCAGTATTTAACTTCAGGCTTGTTCTTGATTCAAACTCAGATTCCTGGTCTGGAATATATCTCGGCTTTTTGCTCAGATTCTTGATTCAGGTAACTTTGACTTTGGATATTGATATTGACTTGCTTGACTGAGGCTTTTTCTTTTGACTTCTTTGTCTTGGATTACTGGCATAACTGCGGCCTTGGATATTGATCTCCAGTTTCTCTTGATTGAGCCTTTGTCTTTGATCATGGCTCGTATCGTCTTGGGTTTGCTTGCTACCATGGATTTGGGTCAGAGTAGAACTTTGGCGTGAAACGGGTTGGTCTTTAGTAAACAGGTTGTTTATTGCGGAGAATGGGCTTGCCTTCCGTCATGGATCATTAACAAGGAGATGGTCTGGATTCGTTCAGAATCTCTTGAGATAGGCTCGTCCTAAACTGGGTTATAGCGAGGTTTCTACTGCCAGACATGGAATAGGTAAGGAAAGAACATGGAGTTTCATATCCTCTACAACTAGGAATGGAACATGATTTAAGTGTACTCACATCGACTGACATGTGTTGTTGTTGTTTTAAAATGTCTTAAATCAATTCTTGTTGTCACAGGAAAGGTTAAAGGAAGAGATAGGATAGAATATGTGGATTGAAAATTGTACTTTTATTGCAATGATTGAATGAATCTATAGACTCGAGAAGACATGCGACTCGTGGGACAACCCCTAGGTTGTCACTAGGAATGGAAATGGACACAAAGAAAGACACTAGAATAATTATAGGATAGGAAGCCTAGGACTCGGACTCGGATTCTGACTTGATCTCAGATCCAGACTCGTAATCATCGGCCCATGCTTGAACATTTACTCTTCCGGCAACTGGCTTTGACTCTTGATTTTGAGCATTCATCCATTTGAGCACCTCGTCCTCATTGTTGGGAACAGTGGAAGGATAAAACTCAAGAAGAGTTTCCTGATAAGTCGTATATCCATGAGGGTTGTCTAGACTGCCTTGTGGGTTAAAAGTTGAGAGGGACAATTTCCCACTTTCAATCATATCTTGGATCATATGCTTCAAACAAAAGCATGCTTCTGTATTATGTCTCCTACCACAATGATATTGGCAATATGCATTACTATTCCATCTAGGTAGTATATTCTCAGGGTCTGGAGTCGGACCGAGCAGGTCTAATTTGCCTTGTGATACTAGCATTTGTAGCGCTGCTGCATAAGTGATGCCAAGGTTAGCGAATGCTCTGGAAGCCCATCTCGGTCTTCTAGGTGGAGCTTCAATGAGTTTAGCCCTATCACACTTAATGTCAGTTTGAGCAAAGGTCGATACATGATACTCGCCACTCTCGATATTATCCTGGATGATATTTTTTAGTTTGTAGCAACTCTCGGTGTCATGCCCCTTTCCTCTATGGTATTGACAATACGAATTGCCATCCTAATACTTAGATTTCTTTTCTGGGTCTGGTGTTGGACCGATAGGTTGGAGAAGACCTAGGAAAGATAATTTGTTCAAGGCTAGGGCATAAGGTACGCCTATATTTGTGATGACCTTGGAGAGTTGTTAGGTTTCTTTGACGAAGGCTCTATGAGGCTGCCTTTGTTGATTTTGATTTCTGGATAAGAAGAACTAGGAATAGGTGGCTCACTTGTTGCTTTCTCCTTAGGACTGTCAGGTTGAAGGTTTGTCTGGACACTTTTCATCTGGAGAGATTGGGCCTCAAGCTTCCTACCCATTATGGCAAGCTGTTCTTCGAAGATGACAAACTTGCCTTCTACACTAGAAAGTCTAGCGTCATTGATGGCTTCCTCTATCATGGAAAGCTTGTTGTTAATGGCAACGGAAAGCATGAGCATTCCGTTTTGGATATCGCGCGTCTTCCTCAAGAACGTCGATCTCCCCGTCGTCACGAGGATTGAGGAGTTGAGAACAGTCTAGGGATGATTCTTCGTCATGTTTAGTGCTGCTAGACCCAAGAGGGTTGACCCTCTCGAATTACTCGATAGAAGGCGGAACTGGAAGCTTGCCCTCTTCGATCATATCATGGATGGTGTGTTTCAAGAGAAAACACTATTTAATATCATGACCTCAACCTTGGTGATATAGGCAGTACTTGTTGCCCTTCCAGAGGTTTACTTGCTTCTCTAAAGGTGGATCAGGAGTCGGACCTATCGGATGTAGCTTGCCTTGGGCAGAGATGCTCTTCAAAGCATCGGCATGAGACATGCCTAAATTAGAAAGCACCCTTTGATGCCTCCCAAGTTTCCTCTAGGCTGTTTTTGGCTTTCTAGGATGACGGTTATTGCAAGATATAGGCTTTGAACGGCCTAGACTAGTGGTTTCCCGAGATGACGTGTTCATTTTCACCATCCCATTTTTAGGGGTGAGGACGTGAATGCTCAAATTTTCCACTGTAACTTGAACTCGTAGGACCATGGCATATACGTCTTGGAGAGACACAGTGATTGCAGCTTGAGCTGCTTCGTGACTTTGCCGACTCGCGGAATTTGGGGGATTCCTACTCGACAAAAATGACGCGCGTTACAACTCGATTCGACATGGGATCACGCATACTAAGGTGACAAGCAAAATTGGTACATGAAGGGATAAGTTATCACGAGGACAAGATGAAAAATCTAGACTTTTACTTGTGAATTCATGAAATGTCGTGAGTGACTTCACGTGTTTGAGTTCACGGTGCTTGACTTTGACCTTAGGCTCGAGTGTTGACTTTGACGGAGTGACACTTATATGGTTGACCTTATTGACGGGATTGATGACACGTGTTAATTCTAGACTCGAGTATAAGTGTAGATATCCGGGGTGTGCTTATAGGGGTTAAGAAGACTACTGCATTTTAAGTCGTTAGACTCAAATGTGAGGCCCATTGAGACTCGTGTGTTGAGCCTCGGGACGTGTCATTAGGAAAGTTTTGAAAAGGCGGTTTTGAAAGAAAATGGATTTGAAATCTGAGTCCCATTAAGTATTTTGTGTACGACTCGGGCACGTGTGACTTGAGTGGTCGGAAATGTTTAGATCCTAACTGAATTGGGGTAGGGGGTCAAAAATGTCGGCGTGACGCCTTAGGACTTCACTTGAATTTGAGAAAGACCCAAAATGTAAGGGAAGACGGGTTTATAACTCGATAGAGTTCCGACTAGGACATAGTCGGCTTGAATTTTGACTCTGACTTAGCCCAATTGAATTTACACATTTCCATTTACATGGTTTGAAAATATTTTGATTTAAAATGTTTTTTGGTTTTTGGATTTTTTACGTTTTTTTATATATTTTTTTTGAGTTTACAAAGGATTTTATTTATGGAAAATTTAAAATTGACTTGAACTTTGAAAATGGAATTTTACAGAAAGTGATTTTTGAAAGGAAATGGATTTTACATTTACAGAAAATTGGACGTTATTTAATTTACAAAATGGATTTTTGAAAAGGTTTTTTTTTTCTTTCTTGGAAAACTGAAATTTGAAAATCGGAAAACTTGGCATTATCTGGTTTACAAATGTTTTGAAAAGGTTTGAAAATGAATTTTATTTACACAAAAAATTTGACATTATTTTGTTTATAAATGAGGAATTAAACACACACAATGTACACACACAAATAGGCATTATAATTGTATGCTGAGTGCATTTAAAAGGTTCTGGTTTAAAGGGTGGGTTGCCTTACCAAGCTATCATACCATGGTATGTGGAGAGGTCTGTGCCAAACATGAGTCGGGTCGGTTCCTAGTTCATTCGCACGAGTAGTGAAAGCTCTTTATACATACATGAGTAAGCATCATGGTATGGTTGACGTCAATCGCTATCCATCTTTTGATGCAAACAGGAACTTGCACCGTCTAGACGGGACAATTGGTCGAATGGGTTGGGTTAAGCCTACGAAGGCTAGCTAAAACGAACTAAGAAGGTCGAGTAATGAAAACTGACAACTGTCTTATATAAACTATTCCCTAACCTTGTTCAAGTTTCACCCTAGGTAACACTAAACTTAGTTTAAGTGTATCATTCCCAGCGGAGTCGCCAAACTGTGGACAAAGCCACCCGCGCGGCGCGCATCCGCGCATTGGTTTCGAGGCGGCGGCACTTCTCCCACGGAACTCCAGTGCGAGGCCGAGGAACATCATGGGCCGTTACCAATTTGAAAGGCATTGAAACCGGTGAAAGGTTTGACAACCTGCATTTGTGGAGTTACTACCAATTTTTATGGAAAATTGGAACTGTTCGTATACTTCGCGTCATGTCAAGACACAAAGTAGTGACATAAACACTAAGAAATTCGTTACCCTTAGCATTCTATGTCTAGAATGACTCTCGTGATACCAATGAACACGGATGTTCACAGAGATCTTGAGTAAGGGGTGAGGGTACGTATTAGGAAGCTTGTTTATTTGAACATCTAATCCTGCCCGCCTCGATAGCGGCCTCTACTAATGATCAGAGAAGTCGTTTGTACTCGATATGTCATCAGTTATAATGCATGCAATGCAACATCCAACAAATTAATCCTAGCATGTGAGAATTAACTAAGTCAGTTGACAAACAATTTAGCACTCAATTGAAGGTCGAAGTGGAAGTTAGATTATTTATATTTGATTGCCAAGTAAGTAAATCATACAAGAATGATAAATCGCAATAGATGAATTACAAGAAATAAATTACAATCGAATTACAATGAACAAATGAATTTACGTCACGAATATGCTTAAAGAAGGGTTTTGAAATAAAAGAAAATAGAAAGAACATGAGAAATATGAAAATAGGTCGAATTAGCAGCGATAATAAGGATAATTGTCGATTAAAACCTAATTCGAAAACCTACGTCAAAACAAGACGAGTTCAGAGGCAGAAGCCACCTTAAAACAGGCGCAACATTTGTTGCGTCTCTTAGAAGAGGCGCATCAGTTCATGCGACTGTTCTTGAGTTGGGTTCTGACTGTGAAAGTCAGTCTCTTTAATCGTTATGGTTCATTGGATTTAAGGTTGATTAGAGAAACATATCTCGAGTAGAAGTGATTTAACAGTGTTATATGCATATGAGATCGTCGAAATGCAATTAAAACGAATGGAGACGAATTATCACGAGTTAATTATTATATAATGTCGGAAACAGGTTTATGTACAAACTTCAAATTAAAGACGAATTTTGAAAAGATTAAAAAAGAAGAACAACAGAATCGAAAACATGTATCAAAGACGAATTCGAGTGACTTGATATGAACAAATCGAGCCTCTTGAATCTGGGTTCGAATTTAATGACAAAAACCCGCAAATATCGAATTATAAGGGATTTAGGTCGGATTAGATTTTAAAAGTATTTTCTAAAATAAATTTGTAAATAAAACCTGAAAGGAAAAGAAGAAAACCGAACCTTCGAATGAAATAGAGGAAACAAGGAAAAAGAACAAGAGCAACAGCGGTTAAGCAGCCTCTGGACTAGGCGCGGCAAGTGCTGCGACTGTTCCAGAAGGCGCAACTGTTTTTGCTTTTCTTCTCGACGGTGTTTCTCTGTTGTTTCGTCTAAAGGGTTTTAAAATACGATTTTGAAAACGGTTTTAAATATACTCGTGATATAAACTCATACATTAATTGATAGAAAATAAAATACAATAAATAAAATGGGTTTTACACCCTCAGACTTACATGTTTGACGAAGCGAGATTAACTAAGTTGTCATAGTAGTGATTGCTCGACTCAATGCAAAATGAAAGTACACTCTAAAGAGGAATTTAGAAAAAAGTTAATTAAATTGATTGAAGTGTAGTAGTAAAATTGGTCGGTCATGCAAACGGGACTGGTATTCAGAAGGATCTGAGCTTACGTGGTCGATTGAACAAGCACGTAGGCGTCGAAAAGCAAGAGCGCGGTCTTAGAATGCAAAGGAAGAAGAGAAGGGCGGAAACTCGCGTGAGAAATATGTGAGGCGGAGGCCTCTATTTATACTAATCACACGGAGGAATTATGGTAATGGTAAAATTAGGAAAGGATTCCGGAGGAAATTCGGAAACTGGAGAAAAAGCAGCCCAGGAAGAGGCGCAGCAGGAACGACGACCTTTCCAAGAGGCGCAGTACAAGCTGCGTTTTCTCTTGAGTAGTTTCCTCCTCATAAAGAAAGATTTCCGCGGTTAATTTTAGGAATTAGGGAAGATGTGAGCTTCCTTATTCCACAAGGTAGATATTTCCGTGATAAAAGATAAAATTTAGGAATATTACTTCGGAAAATTCCAGAACATTCCAACTCGGGTTTTAGACAGTTTAGAAAATGGAAACGACCCGGACTCCAAATGTACTCTAATTACTGTCAAAACGACTGTAACGACACCTAGATGACAACCATGAGGTTGACTCGACTGTTTGAGCTATCACGTGTTGACGAACTTACAAAATATCATAAATCGCTCCGCATAATCAAACATGCGGCCCAATCATCACTGGGTGGTTTGCGGGAGGTGCAGAAACGAGGTGTCTGCAGAAATGTGGTGTGATTACATGTATTTGTGGACACAACCACCTGCAACGCCCAACCAATCTGTGGACATGCAGCGGTGTTTTGAAAGCCATGCTCGGCGGCGTAAAAATGCTTTCGACCGGATCGTTTTAGAACGGTCGGTTTCGTCACGGCAAGGGTCTCGAAACGATGCAAGAGATGTTTGGAGTCGCCACCAAGCATTTCTGGAATGCTTGGAACCCGTTGTGGGATCCCTGAAAAAATCTCTCCTTTTGAAATAAATAAATAATGAGGAGTCGCCAGTAGGTTTTATAAAAAACATAGAAAAATAAGTTAAACGGAAAAGACCCCTTTTGATTCTTGGTATGGGGACTGATCCGTCCCTCCGGTCTGAACCAAATATTGCGGATTCGGGGGTAAAGGTATGGTCAGGGAAGGTGTTAGGCACCCGGACCGCCCATCTAATTGACGGCCTATACTATTTATCTGTAATATTATATATTTGAGGATAAAAAGACAAACAAAAGAAAGTTAGAAACAATAAATTTTATACAATTATTTACAAAACAAGTGACGAGGTTAGTTTATATACAATTATACAAATAAGACAATAAAATAGAGAAAATAAATAAAAGATGAAATAAAAGAGTAAAGAAAACTTATTGATTCGGTATACTCAGGCTTATTTGGATTTTGACTATGAATGAATTTCGACTTTGTCGTAAATTAACGGCTCTTATGCGCTTATATGAAACTGAGACAGTTTATGTAAATGAGGTTTAATTTAAAACTGAGATAGAATATTTGAGACAGTGTATAAGAGTACTGTTTTAGGATCTGGTCTTGAGACGAGATGTATGTCTCGTTTATTTTGTGTATGTCGTCCTTGTCCCCCTCAACTGATAATATGATGGAGCGTATTTATATTCATTGGGGAATGCAATTCGTCCAGATGTGGAGACTAATACTCCGTAGATAGTACTTCCTCCATTCAACTCCACTCTACAACTTTGTTTTTTCACGTTTGCCAACGCGTGTTTTACGCGGTAAATATCGTTAGCTACGTATTTGCAAAAATTATAAAAATTAGATATTTTTAATGTACTCGTAAAGACGAATCAAACAAGACCCCACATGAATATATTTTCACTTATGTTGATGGGGCATATTCTCCACCCGCTGACCGAGTCAACATATTGAGCAAGGTCAAAGCCAAAAGACAAAGAAGTCAACGTATCGATGACCTAACCGACGCACTGGCCGGCTGTCACTGGGTCTCGGTCTCGGCAACTAGTCGGCCGAGAGGCATATCCGCGTACTCACATCCAAGTCCCCTCGGCATGGAGTCAACCAGGCCCGCCGGCCTGCCATGGGTCCCTCGACCGAGGGTAGAACAGTCTTTTCACCTGCTAGCCACTTGGCCACTACGTGACAAAAGGTGAAAATCTATAAATACTCCACTTCTCTCATTGAGAAGAGGATCCCAAAAACTAACCGAAAATCTGGTATAAACTCCCTTATCTCTCTACAATATACTTTGCCAAGTTAACACACAACTTATCTCTTTAAATTTACTGACTTGAGCGTCGGAGTGAGTACGCTCGGTACCAAGCCGAGCCCTCAGTTTGTTCATTCTTACAGGAGAGAGCAAAAGGAAGAGACAAGCAAAAAGACGTCATTCATCAAGCTTACGTGGTCATCAATCCTGCTCCGGAATTACACCCGGAACAATTGGAGCCGTCTGTGGGGGAAAGATACTAAAAGCTAGTCACCTCCCTTACAAAAAAAAAACAAAACAAAACCATTCAAAGAGCTAAGAAGATGTCAAAACAACAAGAAATAATTGTGAGTGACAAAACTGCATTCTACCAGGATGACGCGTTCCCTAATTCTGAGATCGGGCAGTCCCCCACCGGCCGAGTCATTGAGCCGTTGAAGTACGGGATGCCAAGAGAGCCAGAAACACCGCTGCCGACCGGCCAAGTCACTGTCATGGAACATGTGGTCGATGCGGCCAAATTGAAGCTATTCCTGGACCTGATGGGTGGTACGCCGGTTACCCCTGTCACTACGACAGGGGCGGCAGCACTTCCACAGGTGACCAGGGCCCATAAAGTGACTCCGAACAACTTGACCGGAGCAATACAAGGAGCTGGGCATGCTAGGACGCCGGCGGAGCCCGTGGTGCCAGTGGCAGACCAAAGTCCTTCCCCCACTCGCGGGAGGACAGCGTCGCCGCGGCAACAACGAGGCCCGCCCCGAAGAAATGAAAGAAGTACGACTCTCCAAAGTCAGAGAACAAGAAGCCCTTCCCGCCAGACGGAGAGAAGCCGGACTAAGGTTGCGAGGAGCCGATCGCTGCGTGTCATTCGACACGTGGTCAGATAGCCCCTCAGTGCCAATGTCCTCGAAGTCTCTGTGCCGACTAAACTAAAGCTTCCGCCCCTATCATACAAAGGGGATAGCGACCCAACCGACCATGCCGAGGCTTTCGAGTCGTACATGTCGGTATGGGAGCAGCCTGATGAGGTATGGTGCCGAGTCTTCCAAAAAACCCTGCATGGGATGGCCCAGAGTTGGTACAAGGGGCTACCTAACGGCTCGGTATACTGATATGCCGACCTGAGAGACAATTTCATAGCCCAGTATGCGTGCAACAAGAGAAGGGCCGTGGAGACATCAGATCTCCTCACTATCCGACAGGGGGAGGACGAGTCCCTCCGGAGCTACGTGAAGAGGTTCGACGCAAAAGTTCAGCAGATCCGTGAGCTGAACACCGAACTGGCGGCCTTCGCACTGATGAAAGGCCTCCCAAAAGGCGAGTTCAAAAATGAGCTGATCAAGTGCGAGGACCTCAACCTAGATATCGCCAGAAAAATGGCCGACCGAGCCGTAAAGGTGGAGGACTATCACAAGACCTGGGTAGGCCATAGCGAATCTTGGCACCCAGAGAGGAAGAGCCGCCGGGAGAACGTTGATGAAGGTCGCCGTGACATGAATCGGTCACGGCCTGTGAGATTTAATAGGAAACAGAACTCGGCGGGCGCCGGGGGGAGTTCGGGACCATACACCCAGAAGCGGTACAGCAGAGTCTCACCCCTCTGGTCAAATCACCGGCCGAGGTCTTTGCCCTAAGCAAGAATGAAGGGCAGAAATGGGCAAGGCCCCCCAAGGCAAGGAGGGACGGCGACCTTAGCCAGTTTTGCGATTACCACGGCCAAGCCGACCATAAAACCGACAACTGTCGGCATCTGAGGAACGCCATCGAGGAGCTAATCTGAAAGGGGGCCCTCAGCAAGTATGTAGCTGGAGGCCCAGAAACAAGCTCCGACGGGGCGAATAGAAAATCGATTCCAAATAATGGGAGTGATCCAGGTTGTCATCGGGGGGAACGAGAACGGTGGGTCAGCTAATGGGCACAAACGGCACCTGAATGAGCTATACCAAGCCATCAACTTTGTGCCCAAAACAGCGATCCCCGCTTCCACAATCCCCGATATAACCATTGGGAAGAAGGACTACGAGGGAGTCGTCGCTCCGCACAGCGACCCGCTTGTAGTCCACCTAGACATAGCCAACCACTTGGTCAAAAGGTGCCTGATTGACACAGGCGCCTATACAAACATCATGTTCAGGGAGTGCTTTCTCAATCTCGGTCTGAAGATTGAAGACCTGAGCCCCTGCACCAACCCGCTATACAGCTTCTCCGTGGCCGGCCTGGTGCCCCTGGGGTCAATCAGACTGCCGGTGATGTTTGGCCAAGCCGATGCGGCCAAGAATGTTTTATCTGAGTTCGTGGTCATTGATGGTTCGTCTGCCTACAATGTTCTCATAGACCGAGTCACTTTGAGCGAGGCCGATGCAGTGATGTCCATCCGGGCCCTGACATTGATGTATGTCTCGGACCGGGGGGAAGCGCAAAAGCTCGTCTCAAAGGACGAAAGAGACGAAATAGTCAATGTCCAAGTATCTGCCAAGGGGGTGCAACATGCAATCCCTCAAAGTGGCGAAAAAATCAGAGAAAGGGAAGAGCCCATCTTTACAGCAGGAGGGTGATCCGATGCATACCAACGTCGGCATGGTCGAAGGAGCCGAGACCGAGGAAGTGGAAATTGACCCAGGGCACACCGTAACTATCGGTGTCGGCCTGGAGCCAAAATTCAGAACCGATCTCCTAGACCTGCTGAGGAAGAACAAAGATGTCTTCGCATACTCAGCCGCCGAGATGCCAGGCGTGAGCCGGGAGGTGATCGTTCACAAGCTGAACGTACTCTCCACCGCTCGCCCTGTCAAGCAGAAGATGAGGAACTCCTTGGCCGAGAAAGATGCTGCCATCAAAGCTGAAGTAGACAAACTATTAGAGGCAGGCTTTATCATGCCTTGTACTTACCCTGAGTGGCTAGCAAATGTTGTAATGGTGAGGAAGTCATCAGGGGCGTGGAGGATGTGTGTTGATTTTACCAATCTTAATAAAGCGTGCCCTAAAGATTGTTATCCCTTGCCTCGAATAGATAGTTTAATTGACGCAACGGCGGCTACACCATGCTAAGCCTGCTAGACGCCTTCTCAGGGTATCATCAGGTTTTTATGGCCGAAGAAGACATGCCTAAGTGCGCATTCATCACCGGTAACGGCACATACATGTATAAAATGATGCCGTTCGGTTTGAAGAACGCTGGCGCAACTTACACTAGGCTGGTGGACAAAGTGTTTCAAGATTAAAAAGGGCGAAACATCGAGGCTTACGTCGACGATGCTATTGTAAAAAGCAAGTCTGACAGCGAGCACTTGGCCGATTTGAGCGAGACATTTTGTTCACTAAGGAAATATAAGATGAAGCTTAACCCAATGAAATGCAACTTCGGTGTCCCGGCCGGCAATTTCCTCGGCGTGCTTGTCAGCGCCAGGGGAATTGATGCCAATCCAGAGAAAGTCCAAGCAATACTAGACCTGCCGGAGCCGAGGAATCGAAAAGAGGTTATGATGCTGACCGGGAGGATGGCGGCTCTCGCCCGCTTCATCTCTCGGTCGGCCGACAAGAGCACCCTATTCTTTAAAGTACTAAAGGGGAATAAAGACTTTAGCTGGGGGGAGGAACACAGCACGACTTTCAAGCAACTGAAAGCCCACCTTCTAACTCTCCCGACCCTGTCCAGGCCGACGCTGGGTGAGACGTTATATCTATACTTAGCATTAACCTCGGCCACGGTCAGTGCCGTAATCGTCAGGGAAGAAAACAAGCAGCAACACCCAATCTACTTTATCAGCCATACACTGCTGGCCGCCGAAAGAAATTATCCACTTATCGAAAAAGCAGCCCTCGCCGTCATCGTTGCCGCAAGGAAACTGAAACCCTACTTCGACGCACATCCCGTGATGGTCTTAACCGACCAGCCATTGGAGAAAGCGTTAGAAAAATTCGAAAAATCCGGCAGACTTATCAAATGGGCAGTGGAGCTTTCCGGCTTTGGCATTCAAGATGCTTCGAGACCTTCGATAAAGGGGCAAGCACTTGCGGACTTCCTGGCTGAGTGCACATATCAAGAAGAATCACATCCCGGCGTATGGGAAGTGTATACCGACGGGTCCTCCACGGCGAACAGCTCAGGAGCCGGCATCCTTATCACCAGCCCTAACGGGGACGAGTTTGAGTACGCCTTGAAGTTTACCTTCTCGGACTCAAACAACGAATCCGAATATGAGGCGGTGATAACTGGAGTCGAGTTAGCTAGAGCTGCCGGGGCGGAGCATATCGTGTTGAAGACAGATTCACTCCTAGTGACTAATCAAATCAGAGGAGAGTATGAGGCTCGAGACGACGGGATGGTAAGGTACCTGGAAAGGGTAAAAGCTGACACCGCAAAATTGAAATCTTTCCAAATACAGTGCATCCCCAGGTCTGAGAACAACCGAGCCGACGCTCTCTCAAAACTTGCCAGTTCAAGCATCAAGAATGTCAGTCGAACCGTGCTGGTGGATATCAGAAATGCTAAAAGCATCACTGAGACCGTCGGAATGGTGGGCGACATCGAAGCCGAGACGACGTGGATGACTCCGATAATGAAATACAAACTGACAAAAGAGTTACCGGAGGACCGTAGTCTCTCTCAGAAGATAAGAAGGATCGCCGCAAGGTACTTGGTGTTCGAAGGAGAGTTATACAGAAGGTCCGTAATAAGACCACTTTTGAAATGTGTCGGCCCAGCCGACGCGGAGCTTATACTGACAGAGATTCACGAAGGCATCTGTGGACACCACATGGGGGCGAGAACGTTAGCCCACAAAGCTCTCCGAGCCGGCTACTTCTGGCCGACCATGCTGAAAGATTCCAGAGCAAAGACCAAGAAGTGCAAGAATTGTCAGATGCATGCTCCGGTAATACATGCACCTTCCCGAGACCTGCAACCGGTACTTAGTCCCCTACCATTTGCACAATGGGGGATGGATTTACTAGGACCATTTCCGACGGCCTCCGGAGGAAGGAAGTACCTGATCATCGCCGTTGACTACTTCACAAAATGGGTCGAGGCTGTCGCGGTACCTGCCAAGACCACTGCGGCCGTAAGAAAGGTGATTTGGGAGAACATCATAACTCGTTTTGGGTTACCCCAAGTCATGGCATTTGACCACGGCCGAGAGTTTTGGAGTGACATGGTGATGAACTGGCTGGATGAGCTCGGTATCAAATTCGCATACTCCTCCGTCTGCCACCCTCACAGCAACGGGCAGGCGGAGGCAGCTAATAAAACAATACTGAACGGGTTGAAAAAGAAGGTTGAAGATCTAAAGGGAAGATGGGCTGATGAACTACCTAGTCTATGAGTCTGAGGCCGTCCTGCCAATTGAAGCAGCGGTGCCGACATTTTGAACGCAAACCTTTGACCCAGTCAAAAATGAGGAAGGCCTGAGAGCCTCCCTACACCTGGTCGAAGAAAGTCGAGATACGGCACGGCTCAACTTGGCAGTATATCAAAACCGAATGAGAAGAGCATACAACCGTAGGGTCCACAAAAGGGACTTAAGAGTAGGAGATCTAGTCCTAAGAAAGTCGGCCGCAACAAACAAATGAAACATCCATGGTAAAATGACGGCCAACTGGGAAGGACACTACAAAGTGGTTGAAGAAATGAGGCCGGGGATGTACCGGCTAACAGATATGGAGGGAGTGCCTCTAATGAGCCACTGGAACACAGACAACCTTAGAAAATACTTCATATAGCGGCGGAGGTGTCCGAGACCGTTGTGGGCACCCCGACGCGTGATTATATCTAATGAAGAGTGATCCAAGTTTTCCATCAAAGTGAAGAGTCCCCTCCGTAGTCGTACCAAGGTAGACGCCACGGCCAAAGCCGGGTAGTCACCGCAATGGCAGTTGATACTCATGGCGAAACATACCAACATGCTTAGTAGACGCCAACCGGCGCAAATCACTACCAATGCGATTGATACTGCGAAAGCGACCAACATTCTTAGGAACGTATAAGTACAGTTGAGAAACGCAAATCTGACCGCCTCGGCCAATCCGGGAGTGGCAGAGGAAGCGATCAATATGTCTACAGATACGAACGCTGTCGAGCCGTAACCTCAATTGTCTCGGCCAAAGCCGGGAGTGACGGGGAAACAACGACCGATACGCTAACATGTTCACAACGGCAGTTGGGAAGCGCAAATCTAACCGCCTCGGCTAAGACCGGGAGTGGAGGAGGAAGCGACCGACATGCCAACATGTTTAAAAACGTTTAAGTACAGTTGAGATACGCAATCTAACTGCATCGGCCAGGCCGAAGGTAAAAACGAAAAAGCGCTCAATATGTTAAAAATGTAAGAATACAACTCAATGGAGAATGAGATCAAAGCCTCGGCCAAGCCGGAGGTAAATAAACAAACTTTATTGAAAAATGTTTACAAGGCAAAACAAAGTCGACGGCCGTCCCCATAGGGATAGCCTAAACACAACCTACCAAAGTTTATCAAAAAAAAAAGAGAAGGTACAACAAAAGGTTACAAACATAAGACTTGAAGCGCCAAAAGGATGGCAGGGAGGAAAGGCTCAATAGTTGGCCCCAACAGTGGTCATCGGAAAAGTCGGGTGAATTTGGTGACGATCGCCCGTCTCCCTATGCTTGTTGCTGCTCGCCATCGGCAGCAGTAGCAGCATCACCAACGGTGGGCGGCCCAGAGGAAAGCTTGGCAGCTTCACTTGCCTTTGCCCTCTCAGCCTCCTATCGGGCCTCCTTCACCTTAGCATCCCGGGCCGCCTTCTCCGCAGCCTCCTGAGTGGCCTTCGCCGCCTTCGCCTCATCCGCGGCCTTGGCCTCCGCAGCAACGGCCTTCTCATCCAGAAGCCGGTCAAATTCTTGCCACGGGAAGGAGCCTTCAGGAACGAGCTCTTTAATTGCATCCCTGGTAGCATCTTCAGCATGGTCCCGGTACTGGGCACACATGTCAGGGATGATGACCGTCTTCAGCGTCTCAATGTACTTCTCCCTCTGAGCAAGGATAGCCTTTGTGTTCTTATACTCCTTCGCCTCAGCCGAATGCAGAGTCTTCCATCTCTCCTTCTGCTCAACCACGACCTTATAGCCGCCCTCAAATTTGTCTTTCTCCTCCCGCACTTAGCGGCTTGACCTCCGCCCTCGGCCTTAGCTCTCTCGGCCAGGACCGCCTTCTCAGCGTCCTCCCTAAGCTTTCGCTCAGCGAGGAAGTCCTTCATGGCGGCCTGGAAGTCCTCCTTCGACTTCTCGGCCTCCTTCTTAGCAGCGGCAAGCTCGAGCCTAAGCCGTTCAAGCGCAGGGGTAGCTCGAGCCATGACCTTTTCTTGCTCCATAATATGAGCGCCGGCTAGTTCAGCCTACTTCACCAGCCTCTTGGACAACCTTATGCCTTCCGCCGTAAGCTGAGCGGGGGAAACCTTCTGGGATGAGGAGTCGACGGTGACATTTCTATCGCCCGTCTGCACAGGCTGCTTCTCCAATTGCCGCTCAGTGAGAACGACAGCTGGTGGCAGCTGATCTACAAAAAATCCAGACAAAGACTCCATGTCAACAGTCATCGACATATCAGAAAGCATGTCATCAGGGACGCCTAGGGAACCTGCTAAATCCGAGCCATGGGTTAGATCTGTACCAGTCCTAGCCTTCTTGGGCAGAGGGTCGGCTGACCCCTTCTATTTCCTTGCCTCGGTAACAGCAGCAGCAGGGGTCTTTTCCTTCCTCTTATTTGAAGGAGGAGGACCCTCCACAACGGTGACCTCCTCTTCAACATCGACGACCACCTGCTCCTTTTGGACTACGGGGATTGAAGATTGAGCTGGAGTTGACGCCGTTACCGCCGTAGACTTTGTTTTTGGTCTCCGGCGCGGCACGTTACCGCCGATCTCCGCTCGAGCCGCCGACACATCCATTGCCTTCATCGCCTGCTCTATAAGCTCGTGCGGGGCCGGTCTGCGATCACGTGGCGCGGCCTTAGGATGCAGCTCAACAACTCCCCCGCCCTGGTCGAGTCCCAACCTTTTTAGGATATCGGCGGAGAGATCCTGGCCGAATCGATCTGCAAGAAACAAATCAAGAGTTAAGTAAAAGAAGTAAACCGGAGCAAATACAGAAGTATAAAAAGCAAAAGTGGGCCTCACACCGACCCCACTCACCCTGGCTGAGGGCCGGTATGAGGCCGACGTGGCAAAGCAGCTCGTCTTGAAGTACGATCTGCGTTGGGGGCATCCATCCCTTCGGCGTGCCATCCTTCTCAGCCTCGAACAGGCTCATTGCCCGCTCTTCGTCCTCCTTAAGATAGACCTTCTTGGCGTCCATCTTAAGCTTATTCCGGGAGACATATCTATCATGCTCCCCCTGATTCTCACACCGCATGTTGACGCGGCTCTGAAAGGACCGGGGCAGTGGATAGTCCTCCGGCACCTCAACATATACCCACCGCCCCTTCCAGTCCTTGCAAGATGTCAGCTTGGAAACGGTGACGAAACCCGGCTCGGTCTATATACTATACCACACCGAGCCTCCTAGGGTAGTCTGCCGAAGATGGTGGAGCCGGCGGAAGAGGTTCACCGTTGGGGCCTCCCCATTAAAAAGACATAACCATACAAAGCCAATAATAGTCCTAATGGCCAACGGATGCAGTTGTGCCACAACGACGTTCATAGCTTTGATTATGGCGGCGACGTGTTCATTAAGAGGAAATCGGAGCCCATACTCCAGATGTCTGATGTACACGCCGATACAGCCTTCGGGAGGGCAACAGATCACCTGATCACCCCCAGGGACAACGATTCTATACCCCCCGCCGAAGGAGTAATGGTCTTAAAAAGATCGGACGAACAACTAGCGAACTTATTCGTCCAAACACGATCGGGATTGATCGAGCGAGCTTCGCCGTGCCACGAATAACGCGCCTCTCTCGCGCCTCTCTCGAGTCGGATTGGGTCTCTTCATCATCATCATCATCGAAACCCTCCAAAAATTTCTCCTCAATTTCGGAGAGAAGGCGACTTGGGACCCCCAAACCCTATCGGGGTGACAACCAAAGGCTCCTACTCATCAGACGCGACGGTTCCCCGGCGTGAGGTCTTGGGTTGAGCATCAACGAAAGACATGGTGACAACAATTATTTAAATAAGTAAAAAGTTGGGAAAAATTTGGCTGTTTACCTTGGAAGAAAGTGTTACGCCGAGTAACGCTTTGAATACTAGAGAGAAATTTCTTCGAAAAAGCTAAGAGAGAGGAAATTTTTTGAGAAAATGAAGTTTGATGGCCAAAATGAGGGGATAATTGCTCTATTTATAGAGCAAAGCCCATTCAGTGGACCAATCAGAGCAAAGCCCATGAAGCGTCCACCAATCAATGCCAAGCCACGTGTCAGGCATGCAGCCATGGAATGTCAATCGACATACAGTTACCAATCTTCTTCGACACGCTCCTTGGTATCTACTTGCTAACGGCCAACTGATCAACCAAGCTTGGCAGCACCGGCCGGGGGCAATCAAAAGCACACGGCACTCTCAACCTTGGTCTCGGCCAGCGCCATTTTTTTCTTTTCCACATTGGATGTCCATTACACAACCATGTGGAGGGGGGATATGGTACGGCCTGAACACGCTCAACACTCATCGAAGGTCCATACCACGGCATAGACTACGCTGGGGGCAAATTGATGAGGCATATTCTGCACCCGCTGACCGAGTCAACATATTGAGCAAGGTCAAAGCCAAAAGACAGCAAGTCAACGTATTAGACAGCCTAACCGACGCAGCATGTCGGCTGTCACTGGGTCTCGGTCTCGGAACTAGCCGTAGAGAGGCATATCCGCGTACTCACATCCAAGTCCCCTCGGCATGGAGTCAACCAGGCCCGCCGGCCTGCCATGGGTCCCTCGGCCGAGGGTAGAACAGTCTTTCCACCTGCTAGCCACTTGGCCACTACGTGACAAAAGGTGAAAATCTATAAATACTCCACTTCTCTCATTGAGAAGAGGATCCCAAAAACTAACCGAAAATCTGGTATAAACTCCCTTATCTCTCTACAATATACTTTGCCAAGTTAACACACAACTTATCTCTTTAAGTTTACTGACTTGAGCGTCGGAGTGAGTACGCTCGGTACCAAGCCGAGCCCTCAGTTTGTTCATTCTTACAGGAGAGAGCGAAAGGAAGAGACAAGCAAAAAGACGTCATTCATCAAGCTTACGTGGTCATAAATCCTGCTCCGGAATTACACCCGGAACATATGTATTGAGAGAAAATCGAAATTATATGTGTATTTATGAATAGTGTAGAAAATAGAAATAGTTAGAGTGGAGTTGAATGGAGGAAGTATTTGACATGGTCTCATATTAATTCTCCGTACCCACGTTTGATTGACGACATTGTTTTTGTTTTCATCTTTTCCCAATTTTTCTATCTTTTTTATTTGTGTAACTTCAGCTAATAATTTTTTCCTATATCACAAAGTTCACAAGGTGTACGTCTCCCTCCCATGCACAACTACTAAGTACTAACGCATTGACGGATAATAGTGGGCTTATTTATTTGTTCTTATGTCACGTGAGCTTTGGGCTAGTGGCCTAGTACAATTAACTGGATCGACTTTAAATTGTCACAAGTTCTGATATGGAACTATATTAAAACGGTATGAAATATGGTAATGAAATGGACGAGGTGAGGAATAAGTCTGAAAGTGGTTTTCTATTTATTATTTAACGGTTTTATGCCGTAACATGCTAAAATGGGCTGAAACGAACATCGAAGGTTTATAAGTGGTTTTATGCCATTTTAAGTTAATTCTCGGAAATAAGCGTAAAGAGCCATTAATTAAAACTTTGTCAATTTTCATTTAGTCATTTAATTTTAGCCTTATCATCGGGTACCCGCAAGACTAGTAGACAACTTTGAGGTGTCTACAGAAGCCCCCAATTTGACCGAGTCTGGGTAAGATGAAGGTCAAAGTAGTCCGGTCGAGACAGATAAAGGTTAAGAAATGTACCTGGGCCTCTTACATTACCTGTCTGGAGTAGCTGGAATCTGGGACTTGTTTAGCAAAACTTAGTTTTACTAATCTAGAATGGAGATAGTAAATCTTTGTTTCACCACTATGGAAACTGGCATGGCAATACTTTTTTTCGCCGGTGTGGAATCTGGTAAAGCAAAACTATGTTTTGCTGGTCTGGAATCTGGAATAGCCAAACTTTGTTTAGCTTGTCTGGAATCTGGTATAGCTAAACTTTGTTTAACTTAAGAGTGAACCTGCAAAATTTGATTTCACAAGCTTGAATGCGTGTCAGGGCCCGCCGACCGAGGAATTCAAAATTTAATTTTGAAAAGGGAATAACATGTAAAATATGATTTTACAAACTAGGATGCAAAAATTTATTTCGCAAAGACAAGTTTAGAAAATTTTATTTTAAGAACTCAAATGCATGTCAGGGCCTGCCGACCAATTGATTTTAAAGTTGCAAAATTTTATTTTGCAAAAGGGGAAGTTCAAAATACTTTATTTTAAGAACTCATACGCATGTCAGGGCTTGCCGACCAATTGATTTAAGAAATTTATATTTAAAAAAGTTAGATCGTAAAATTTTATTTCGCAAAGAGGAAAGTTCAGAAAATTTTATTTTATGAACTTAGATGCATGTCAAGGCCTGCCGACCAATTGATTTGAAAATTTATTTTAAAAAAAGCTAGATTTGAAAATTTCAAAATTTTATTTCACATAAAGATTAAATTAGATTTTTTTTTGATTGATTTTGAAAATGGGAAAATTATTTTACGAGAAGATGAGACTTTATGAAAAAGCCCTCACTTTGGATGAATCTGGAAGATGAATGACAGTAGTCGATTGAGAGTAGTTAGTGACAAATATATGACACTTAAAATGCAAATGCATGTTCTAGATATAATGCATGTATGAAGAATGCAAAAATGGAGTTTTTTTGAAAACATTTGAAATGAGTATAGAAAAGGTTTTTTTTTTTTTTTTTTTTTTTTGAAAATATTTTGAAAAAGATGGGGTCTCACCCAAATGTGATGCAAATAGAAAGACTGGACACTGTTACTCTGAAAGTGACTCACAATTCTCTCGTGTGGAGAATGTACATAATTTTTATTTGACTTGTAAGTTTGAATTATATTTTCCTGAGTTTTGTCCTCTTTACAGTAACAAGCTTTACTAATTAAGCAAAACTAATACCATAGAAACAAAATACTTATGTAACCGTATAAATTGAGTGTACATCCCCCGAATTCTTAGATGCTAAACGAGGGTGACAAATGAACTAGAGTAGAAGGTACTATGGTGTTAGAAGACACTAAAGATCTGTGTGCCTCTTGCACTTACCTAAATGAATGAAATGATCGTCCCAAGAGGAATTGAGACAATGGAACTGTGGATTGACTCGCCTGAGTAAGGGTAAAAATGACTACTATGGAATTTGAATTGTAAATTTCTGAGAATGAAAACTGACTACTCTGCAATTTTAATTGCAACTTAGACTAAAATTTTTGGGTCCTGAATTTTTGTGACTGGATTTGTATCTATTTGAGATCATATGCTTTTATCTTTGACTTTTTGAGACTTTTGACGATAGATTTGAATCTATTTGAGATCATATTTTTTTTGTCTTTGACTTTTTGAGACTTCTGTCACTAGAGTTGTTGCAACTTTGACTGGAATTTTTGTTGACTTATGAGAGTCTTTGGTGTGAGTATTTTTGAGCTTGTATAGGTACTTGGACTCACATCTTAATTTCATTCTAAGGGACTAGTGGTCACCTATAAAACAGCACAGAGTGCGCGCTCCCGTGTCTTATTTGGTATATTTGGACACGGGTGTACTGAGAATTTGGTTTGAATATTTGTGAGCTAGTTTTCTAGCACCAATGGGAGTGAATTATAATATTTGGCGAAATGGCCGATCATATGAGATTGTGCTTATCTAGTAGTCATTTGAGATATGGGAAAATTAACAAATTCGGTAGAAAGCAAGTTGTGCTTATTTGGGAAATTGAGGAATCGAGTAGAAAGATGTAGTCTCCAAACCTAGAGGTCACCTAGAGACACGGCGATCAAAGAATTATCACACCACAAAGGTTGAAAAGATGGTCAAATGCACACCCTCGTTCAGGCTGATTCTAAGAGGTCGATTGATCTACACTAAAGAGATACGCCCTAAAGTATTTCGAGTCTATTCTACTAGTTAAGGGTAAAAAGTAGAACAAGTGACTAATATAAATGATATATGCTCTTTTCTTTTATTTATTTGACTAAAAAAGGACTAGAATGGTCCTAGTTGATTAAACAAGTAAACCACAACTCACTTGGTAATGTCAGCAAAAGGATTATGAGAAAAAGGTTATAAGATTATATAGTTTTTTTTTTATGTATGTATGTATGTATGGAGCTGAGAAAGGACTTAGATGATCCTATTTAATTAGACACTTGATGTTAACTTATATTTTTTGTTAGAACATGGATGACACCTTTTTTTTATTGTTATGACATGAGTTTCTTATTGATTGTTCTTTTGTATAATGACTGGAATAACTGGAATGACTCGATATGTAATAGACTTATACAAATTTCTAAAAAGGACCGTAGATGAGTTTTTTTTCTTAAGAAAAACTTAAAGACGGTAAATCAGTAAACGATCGACACTGGCTATGTTATACTAGTATGAGACTAATGTATACAGTATAACGTATGCAGATGGGTCTAGCAATGTAAAGCACCTAATCTAAATAAGACTAAATGATACGAATACTAAGTTAATATGAGGATGTACCTAACTTCAAATGCTCATTCTACCGAAGTCAATACAAACCGTAGATATCTAAAATTTACCATGTTCACGAGATTTAGACGAGGTCAGCGCAAAACAATACAAGAGAAAGACCGACACAACAACAATATTGATAGTGGTGGCTATGGACGGTGCTGGATTACCAATGGAAAAAAAAGTGCGGTTAGACACCAAGGATATTCTAAACATAAAAACTCCCGAAAGACGGTTTCTCAATAGCGTTATTGAGAGACCTCTCACATAATAGGGTGAAGGACCCACTAAATTTCTTTTTTCCCTATTATATCTCACACTAAATTAGTAGGAGACGGTCTCTCATGAGACCTACTGCATTCTAAATGCAGATGTTGACTCTACAGTAAATGCAAATGTTGGACCTTGTCAGTACCAAACTCAAAACTTGGACACAACAACTAATGTGTATATTTATCCTATTTTTTTTGTCTTTTTGGTTAATTTGTTATTATTACGTAAAATTATTACAAAATGTAAAATCATTCATGTTGAGAATATTTAACAAGCAAAACACAAATCATAATATGACCTAGCAAAGGTTTTACGGGATCTATAGTTAGGTTCGCGGGTAGAAAATTGGGTACTCACAAAATTAAAATACCACGATGGCATCTCTCGCTTTTGTGCTCCCCCAGTCATATGGACCAGACGAGTTGCCAAAACACGACGTCATGAGGTGGAAAATACGTTTAAGGCCTAGACGGTCGAATGGACCTTCTAAGTATACAACGCACTTTACCGAGGGTGAATTAGGGTAGCTTAAATGGCGTAATATTGGCTTACGGAGAGCCTACAACTTTTTTTGTCCGAATTAAGCGAATATATTACAATGAATAGCGGATAGGAAAAAAAAAGACAAACAAATATACGAATAATACGTTACAAAATAATAGAATAATTCGTTTTCTCTCTCTAAACTGAGAGCTCTCTCTCACTACAAGTGAGTTTTTCCCAGAAAATCCCAAATATTGAAATCACGAAAAATCAGAAAACAACAATCTATCAAGATAATCAAATCACAAATAATTTCAATCACAAATCCAAACTACTATTAAAAAGTATACAGATCATTAATCTCATAAACTTTTTAAACGTAAACCCTAATTTGAGAGTTATAAGTGCTCTTTCATTACTGATATTGCGATTTTGGTTAATCAAATAGGAGCCGACAGCGGTGACCTCAGGTAATTGATTTCTTCATGGTTGGGGATGGATTATGAAGCCTTTTCCAGTGGGTTTTCATTCTTTAATTGAATCTTCAAATCAAGTTGATTAATCGCTTTGTTCTAAGACTGTGATATACCTTGCATTCTAGTTTCTTTCTGTTTTGTTTGCTTCCTTTTCTGTAAACAAAACTACAGTTTACCCAAGTTGAGGAGCTCCTATCAACACTCCTTAGCCTATCCTTCCAGAAAGATGTCGTTGGGTTACGACATTTCGATCATTAATGAATCAAGGGAGCATTGGTCGTCATGTGTGTTTGGTTACTTTATTGATTATAGAACGATTAGTGTCGGTAAAATTAACCAGTTCATTCGTGCTCATTGGGACATTCGTGGTCATATTTTAGTTCAGAAAATGGATGATCTTTATGTTTTCAAATGCTCGGATGAAAGGGATAAAAATGATATTATTGAAAAGAGTATTGCTTTTTTCGATGGTGCCCTGATGGTGTTTAGAGATTGGTTGCCGAACACTCCTCCCCAAACAATGAGTTTCAGAGATGCTAAGGTTTGGGTTAGAGTATATGGTCTTCCTCTTGAATTTCTAAATGAACACATTGCTTCCTTGGTAGGGAGTATGTTTGAAGAGGATTTCTCAGTGAGTAATTTTGAGAGTTGTACACAAAATGATTACTTGCGAATTAGGGTGCCGGTACATCTTGATAAACCTCTAATTCCAGGATTTTATCTAGCTCTTCAAGATGGATCCTTGTTATGGGTGCAATTCAAGTATGAGGAGATAATTAAGATTTGTGTACGATGTGAAAAACTTGGTCACAAGATAAATGGGTGTTGTGAAACGGAGGAAAAAATAAGAAATGTCATAGACACGCTCATGTCTGAAGTTCTAGCTAGAGGTATTCCTATTTTACAAGCTGAAGAAAATTTCCCGATGTTTAAATTGGATTTAAGAGTAAATTCACATGTATCAACTTCCAATAAGCATCGTGTTAGAATGGGGCTGGACAAGACGTATCGACGACCTTGTATTGATAGAAGAATTTGTCCTGGTACAAGATTTGAGCAAGGTTTTCAACCATTTATGGGGCCAGTACTTCAACCAAAGAAACAAGGAGGGAATGAGTGCAATGAGACTGTACAGCAATCACCTAAATTTACTCACTCTTCTAACTCAATGGAAGAGGTTCTTGAATCTGATGCCGCCCAAGAACTAACTCAGGTGGAGAATATTGGCAATGCTACTTTGATTTCTGGAGCAGTTGAACATCAGCAAAATTCTGATAATGGTAGCTGTATTCGGGTTGAAGCTGACAAGGCTGGTAACAAGGAAAAAGGCGAAAATTCAGTAAGGGTTGCAGGGTTGGAGCTGTTTGATATTCCTGAATCAGGGGCCAAATCCAAATTGTTTGCTGCTCTGCCTGTTGGCAACTCATCTGATGGCTATTTGGATTTGATTGATGTTTACCATATGTCGAAGTTGGGAGAGGACTGCAAGGAAGAGATCAGAGGGGTAAGGAAGAGAAAATGTTGCACAGATGCTGGAGATTATATTATCCCTGACTCGGCTAAGCAATCTATGGAGGATGCTAAGGAATATCTGCGTAAATTGGCTAAGAGAAGGTGCTGGTCGTCTGCAAATGAGGTGAAAGAACAGAACATACAGCAACCCAATTGGGGATTCAGAGTTCATGTGGAGGATGTAGTGATGGTGGAGTTAAGTGATTCCTCTCTTCCATCTGTGAATGGAGGAGGCTTTGATCCGGATTTTGACGGCTTTGCGGAGGTTGGGCCTTCACAACCTCCTCAGTCACCATGATGGGCCTTGTCTGGAATTGTAGGGGTCTCAATAATACGCTCGCCCCTACAATTCCTAAAATAAGAGCGTTGATAGGTACTAAGTTTTATGATTTCCTGTTTTTAGTCGAAACTAAATGTAATGTTAGCCGGATTTCTCCTTTGTTTAGGACACTAGGTTTTGATAAGTCTTTTGGGGTTGATGCGGTGGGAGCATCGGGTGGACTATGGGTAGGATGGAGGAAGGAGTCTCGGATGTCGGTGGTCAAGGCATGTAATCATTTTATTATCCTTTTGGTCCAAAAGTATAATGGGTTAGCTTGGTATCTTGTGCTTTTTTATGGTGCGCCATGTGTGAGTTTGCGTGCATCAGTGTTGCATGAGGTAGAGGAATGGCTGGAGTCTTGTAAGGCCCCTTTTCTAATGGTGGGGGATTTTAACCAAGTTGAGTATCGATGTGACAAATTAAGCTTGAGTCAAAGGGCTATAGGAGGGGCGGATGAGTTTAAATTATGGAAAATTCGCAATGAACTCTTGGATATACCGTTCAAAGGACCACGCTTCACGTGGTGCAATAATCGTAAGGGTGAGAAGCGAGTTTATGAGCGAATTGATAAAGCCTATGGATCAAAGGATTGGTTTACTGTTTTCCCAAATACTAGTATCAAACATTACCCAATCCAAATCTCGGATCATGCACCTATTGAAGTTGATCTCAACCTTGTGGAAACAAAAGGAAGTAGACCATATAAGCTTGATGCCTGGGTTTTAGAACATGAGGAGTGTATGGAGAGGATTCGGACTGAGTGGAGGAGGGCTGTCTTAGGATCACCGGCGTACCAAGTGAATAGGAAATTATCTAGAATAAGGACGTGTGCTAAGCATTGGGCTCTAGATAAACGCGCTGAATGGCGCATGAAATGGGAAGAATTCGATCAAAAACTGGAACAGGGGATGTCACTAGCCATCACGGGGAATGGTGATGAGGAGTATACAGCAGCAAATGAGGAAGTGACGGAGTTTGCAAGGGCTGTGGCGGCTTTCTGGAAACAGAGGGCAAAGGTTAAGTGGATGGTTGATGGGGATACATGCACCAAATATTTCTTTAATTGGGTAAAAGGACGGGCGGGGAGAAATCACATTCATGGGATTAAAGGATCGGACGGATTTTGGTATTATGATATGGATCACATTCGGAATGAATTTCAGAATACCTTTATGGATCTATATTTATCCTCGAATGTTAATGTGGAGTGGAGAGATCGTTCAGTTTTCGAGGATTTGCTTCAGCCTCTTGATCACTCGTTCTCCCAGGATGATATGGACCGCCTTAGCAGACCTTTTACAGCTAAGGAGGTGCGCACTGCGGTTTTTCAAATGGGTGCACTCAAAGCTCCGGGACCTGATGGTATTCCTGCTGTCTTCTTCCAAAGGTGTTGGTCTATGGTCAAAGGTGATGTTACGAAGGCTATTTTATCCATTCTTAACTCCGGCAGGGTGTTACGGGAACTTAATAGGACCTTTATCACTCTTATTCCAAAAAAAGAGAGCCCGGAAGGAGTTTCGGATTACCGCCCCATTAGTCTTTGTAACGTGACGATGAGGATTGTGACAAAATGTATTGCTAATCGCTTGGCAAGGGTGATGGGTTCACTGGTCAGCGAAACACAAAATGCTTTTCTCCCAGGCAGGAGCATTAGTGACAATATCCTCGTGGCTCATGAGGCCATTAATAAAATAACGATACACCGGTATGGACGGCAAGCTTTATGTGCTTTTAAAGCGGATATGAGTAAGGCGTACGACCGAGTTAGATGGGATTTCTTGAAAGCGGTCTTGGTGAGGTATGGATTCCCTCAATCATTGATAACGCTTATGATGAATTGCGTTACTTCAGTGAGCTATGAAATTCTGATGAATGGGATCCCACTACCACAATTCAAACCTCAGTGCGGCCTTCGACAAGGTGATCCCCTATCCCCCTACCTGTTCATTCTATGCATGGAAGTCCTTTCCCGAAATATTGCACAAGCTAATGAGCTAAGGCTGATTCATGGAATTCAATTAGTTAGGGAAGTGCGACCAATTACACACCTCTTCTTTGCGGATGATTCAATTTTCTTTTTCAAGGATAAAGAGGATCTGAGCCCATCCGGTGCATATTATCAATGACTACTTGTAATGCGTCGGGGCAAAAAATAAATGTGGAAAAATCGGAATTCTCTTTAGTCGAATACCACTCGATTAAGGCCCGAAGATTATGAAAGCATTCAATATCAACAAGAATAATGGAATTGGGAAATATCTTGGGATCCCGGAATTTAAAGAGTCTAAGAAAGGGATTTTTTTGCCATTATTGATCATGTCACCGCACGTATTTCTTCATGGAATGGGATTTTTCTATCACCAAATAGGACGACTTACTCTGATTTCATCGGTTCTATCCAATCTCTCAAACTACTTTCTATCGGTCTTCAAAGTTCCGGTAAGTGTGGCAAAAAAAATTAATTCTATTTTGACACAATTTTGGTGGGCGGGATGTAAGTTGGGGAATAAAATCCACTTTGTGTAGCAAAAATTTCCTAAGTTTGCCGAAGAGTGCGGGTGGGCTTGGCATTCGGAATGTTCAATGCCTCAATCAAGCTCTTTTGGCCAAACATGGATGGCGACTTGTATCTCGCGAGAACTCTCTTTTTTGCAGGATTTTCCGACGAAGATCTTTGGGACAAGAATCAACTTTTCAGCATGGGATACATCCTATCGTGTCTTGGATGCTCTTGGGAGTACGTAGCATCCTCCATGGGCTATCTTTTGTCTTTGGAGAATATCGGCCGGAAGCCCGGTATCGCCTCGAAGATAAACGTGTGGACGGAAAGGTGTGTGGGGGGAGAAAGGCCGGAACCCAGAAATGAATGGCTAGGCCTCAACACGAGTCACCTTGCTAACTTACAGGTAAGGGATCTTCTACTATCTGATGGTAACTGGAATGAAGGCATCATAAAGAGTCTTTTCACGGAAGAATGGACTATGCGGATATTGGCTATACCGCGTTGTGAAGTAAGACTCAGGGATAAGATTTATTGGCCCCACACGACGTCGGGTGTCTTTACGGTGAAGAGTGCCTACGGAATAATCTTTGAGGATTACATGATCAGAGTAGGAACTGTTAAAGACAAAAGTAGACTCAATGATCGAAGCCGACTCTTTTGTCGGACAATACTTTGGAAGTTGCCAATTCCACAGATGTGGAAGCTTCTCATATGGAAAATTATTACCAATGTTTTACCGACTGGGCATGAATTCTACAAGCGGAGTATTGACGTGGATCCATCATGCGGTATGTGTGGCAGGGGTCAACAGGCTTTGGAAACGCCTGAGCATCTTTTCCGCGACTGCGGTTTCTCAAGTCGAATCTGGGCAGGCTCTGATTTAGGCATTCGGGTAGAAGGAGCCGAGGGCGTCTCTATCTCTGATTGGATTTGCAACTGGATCCGCTATTTAGCCAAAAAGGAAGAGGGGATCTATCAAGTGATTTCTTTCGTGGCTACATTATGGGCCCTATGGACTACGCGAAATAGGATCAGATTCCAGGATCAGGATGTCAACTCGCATATTATCACCAATATGATCTATCGGGCTATCCGAGAACGAGTGAACATACTGAGGAAGTCCCTTGATAAAAAAATGGGCCAAGGTAGCAGGAGATCAGATGAGGAAGGGACTCTTCAAGAGGAATCTTTGGCTATTCGAGATGGTCACCCGGTGTGTATTCTCGGCATGCCGAACGGATGTGCGGTGATACGGGTGAAGGTAGATGCTAGTTGGAACAGGAATTTTGAGGCGGCCTTCGGGTGGATTGCTTATGATGATATGGGAAGTGAACTGGGACGGAGACAAGTGCGCACGAGAGCGGAATCGGCACTACAGGCTGAAGCCATGGGGGTTCGAGATATAGTACTATGGGCACAAGAGTGGCGACATCTTCATCTGGACATCTCTTCGGATCGCTTGCAACTTATCAACCAATTAGCGGAGCGACAAGGATGATCACAGGATTACGGGCATTCTAGAGGACATTCGTTCTTCTTTTAGCTTTTTTCATTGCTTATGTTTTAATTTTATTCCAAGGCGTTTAAATGGCATTGCGCATAATCTTGCGAAGCAAGCCATGAAACTGTGAAACCTTTATTTACAGCTGTCAAAAAAAAAAAAAAAAAAAAAAAATACGTTACAAAATATGTCGAGACAAACAAATTAAGACACATACAAGTGGTATGGTAAACTAATAAAACACACAAATGCCAATTAATTCGGTAATGACAATGGTAAGCAAATATACATGCATTAGGACACGTATAACTAGTATGGCAGTGTGTTATTTGAGTCAAAATTAATAGCAGCGTAAACGGAAATGGATCCTCTCGATTTCCTTTCTCTCCATTTCCTCTCACAATCTCTTTAAAATAATAATTTCTCTTTTCATCTTCATTTTCCTTTATCTTTATGCGTAAATTTAGAACCGTTAGATGTTGTCCACATGCAATCCGGACCGTTAATAGGAACTTGCCTCTCCATTTCTTTTTAGGAAATGGAGAGAATTTTGGCTCAGCGTCAACATGATTCCTTTTAACATGCAATTGGTATTTAGTCCCATAAATACAAAGTGAGTCAATTTCGGCCAATATACAATATAACAAATAAATTTCGAGTCTTACCCTCTTATTAAGTTTCCAGCGGAGTTGTCACTCTAGAATCCCTGAAAAATTTCTCCTTTTAAAATAAATAAATAATGAGGAGTCGCCAGTAGGTTTTATAAAAAACATACAAAAATAAGTTAAACGGAAAAGACCCCTTTTGATCCCTGGTATGGGGATTGATCTGTCACTCCGGTCTGAACCAAAGATTGCGGATTCGGGGTAAAGGTACGGTCAGGGAAGGTGTTAGGCACCCGGACCGCCTATCAAATTGACGGCCTCTACTATTTATTTGTAATATTATATATTTGACGATAAAAAGACAAACAAAAGAAAGTTAGAAACAATAAATTTTATACAATTATTTACAAGACAAGTGACGAGGTTAGTGTCAAGAAACCATCTCAACCAAAAACTTAAGCTGATGGTTGAAGTTCCTTATTCGTTTTGTATTCTAACAGTTAGTTTATATACAATTATACAAATAAGATAATAAAATAGAGAAAATAAATAAAAAATAAAATAAAAGAGTAAAGAAAGCTTATTTGATTCAGTATCCTCAGGCCTATTTGGATTTTGACTGTGAATGAATTTCGACTTTATCGTAAATTAACGGCTTTTATGTGCATATATGAAACTCGGACAATTTATGTGATTGAGCTTTAATTTGAAATTGGGATAGAATATTTGAGACGGTGTATAAGTGTAGAGTTTTAGGATCTGGTCTTGAGACGAGATGTATGTCTCGTTTATTTTGTGAATGTCGTCCTTGTCCCCCTCAACTGATGATATGATGGAGCGTATTTATATTCATTTAGGTAGCACCGACACGGACATGGACACGGACACGGACACGACACGGATATGTGACACGGCATTTCATGAAATTTAGGACACGGGACACGTTATTTAAATTTAATAAAATATATATTTTGTAGTTATATATGTGTGATTTTAATTTTGAAAAGGTATTTGATATTAAATTTAAATAAATGAAGGTAAAATTTGACGTTAAATATAACTTATTCTCATTTCTAAAACTAAAAACCAACTTATAATCAATCTATTTCGACATCTCATTACTTGTCTAAAGAACATCATTTGCCCACCAAATTTAACCATATAACAATTTACGCCATTTACCTTGAATTCAACTTTCCGTTTGAAGGTGTGTCCAAATACCATGGACACGGCTCAAAATAATATGGACACGCGTCGGACACGTGCCCAAGTAAAAGATGAAAGTTAGACACGGCTTTACAGGTGTCCGACACGTTTTGACGTGTGTCCAACGAGTGTCGTATCCGATACGGATGTCCGACACGGAAACATCGATTAAAAGGCGTGTCCGTGCAACCAAGATATTCATTGGGGTATGCAATTCGTCCAGATGTGGAGACTAATACTCCGTAGATAGTATTTGACATGGTCTCATATTAATTCTCCGTACCCACGTTTGATTGACAACATTGTTTTTGTTTTCATCTTTTCCCAATTTTTATATCTTCTTTATTTGTGTAACTTCAGCCAATAGTTTTTTGCTATATCACAATGTTCACAAGGTGTACGTCTCCCTCCCATGCACACCTACTAACGCATTGACGGATAATATTGGGCTTATTTATTTGTTCTTATGTCACATGAGTAGACCTGTCAAAATCTGGCCCGACCCGAAAATCCGACCCGACTCGTTCTTAGGGTTACAAACCCGATTTTTTTGACCCGCGGCCCGTTTGACCCGAACCTGAAATGACCCGTTATTTTAGGGTCGAGACCCGACCCGAACGGGTCGACCCGTTGGGTCAAAGGTAAATCAATAATTTTATTAAAATATTAATATTTACATATTATATTTGAAAAAAATAATTAAAAAAGTATTTTTTTGTTACTGAAAATTACAAAAACAACTAAAAAGTTAATTTTATATAACTTTTATAATATTTAATAATAAAATAATTATTAAAAAAAAACTATATTTTAATAATTATGTCAATATAATTAATGTAAACGTTGAATATGATTAAAATATTAATTTTAAATATGATTTACATTTTAAAAAAATATTTTGTAAATTCAAAAAATCATTTAAAAAAGACGTTAGAAATTATTTCTTGACCCGTATTCTGACCCTAACCCGACCCGTGACCCGTATAACCCGACCCGTATCTGACTCGACCCGTATTCTGACCCGACCCGGGACCCGACCCGCCCGACCTGTTTGCCAGGTCTACACGTGAGCTTTGGGCTAGTGGCCTAGTACAATTAACTGGATCGACTTTAAATTGTCACCAGTTATGATATGGAACTATATTAAAACGTTATGAAATATGGTAATGAAATGGACGAGGTGAGGAATAAGTCTGAAAGTGGTTTCCTATTTATTATTTAGTGGTTTTATACCGTAACATGCTAAAATGGACAGAAATGAACATAGAAGGTTTAAGGGTGGTTTTATGCCATTTTAAGTTAATTCTCGGGAAATAAGCGTAAAGAGCCATTAATTATAACTTTGTCAATTTTCATTTAGTCATTTAATTTTAGCCTCATCATCGGGTACCCGCAAGGCTAGTAGACAACTTTGAGGTGTCTACACCCGTTCGAATCCCCTTTATACCTAGGTCAACCAAGGCAAAAAGCGGTGTTTGACATAGGTACTAAAGATAAGGAATCGTCCCCCTTTAGCATCCTATCTCTAGAATGACTCTCGTACGCCCTGGATAAGGTTGTGCACTATCCAAAGTTTATGAGTAAGAGGTTAAAGTACGTATTGGGAAGCCCTTTAATTGGACACCCAATCACGCCCGCGGTAGCGGCCTCTACTGATCGATCTTGGTTGGTTAAATGCAAAAGTTGATAAAACAGGTAAATGCATGAATGCGCATCCACAAGTTTGAACCTAACATGTGAGCTTTCTATGTCGGTTGTTTATCCAAGTATCAAGTATTTGATGTCAAGTTGGATTTAATGTTGATTTGTATGCAAGACGGAAATTAAAAATCAATTTACCGAGTTAGGTTTATGCTGCATAGCGTGATCCATTTGTCTTAGTAAGGCGTTTTGCAAATACAATGTGAAAGAGCAGATTTGTCATCTGATCTGTCCTGTTGATACGTGCATTTTATATAGTCTTTTTAGGCCTATTTATTCACGTATTTCTATGCTTTTATCGTGGCTTTATGCTACGAAATGCCCCGGATATGCTACTTTGGGTTATTTTGTCTTATTTGCAAGAATGAACCCAAAAGTAGTGAAATCAAGCCTTTTACCGTCCGTTTAGCATGCATTTGGAGGAAGAGTGAATTTGGAGCGGGAATGTAGCTATTTTGAGATGCGCAAAGAAGAAAGATAGCTAGGCGAGCAAAGGAAGAACTTCAAATTGCTAGTTCCTACTTTGAAGAGCTATATCTCGAGTTCTACAACAGATATTCAGGTGATTCAAATTGGAGATGAAATCTTGTCCTCTTAGCTTTCCAACGCCACTGGAATCACCCTGTGTGCCCAAGTAACGAAGAAATGGCAGCCATTTGAAGTTCAGTGCGCGAAGTAGGAAATTGTGCGCTGGAAAGTACTCGATCGAGTAGAATTATGCTCGATCGAGTCCTTTTTCTACTCGATCGAGTAGTTGCCTTTTTTGATTTACTCGATCGAGTAGATTTTCTACTCGATCGAGTGGTTTAAGCTCTAGTTTACTCGATCGAGTAGTTTAAAACCACTCGATCGAGTGGATTCGCTATGGGCTTGGGCTTCTTAGCTTATTTCCGTCAATTAGGTTTAATAAATCCTATTTTTCTTATAAATAGGATAGTAGGACGCCATTGTAAACTCTCCTCCTTTTCATCTGACACTGTCAGACGTTGCTTCTGCTCTCTTATCATTTTATATACACTGTTACTGTTACTTCTGTTCTTCCTTATTTTCCGATCAATAATTCAGTAATTCATTCCTTCTCTTTACTTTTATTTAATGTTTACTTCTTATTTATTTCTAGTTCTCTATTTAATTATGCGTAGCTAATTCCCCTTAGTATGTTAGGATTAGGGAAGCCGTGGTAGTAATATGATAGGATCGACTTGACTAGATTAGTCTTGCGAAAGGAATTGTATTAGGCAATTTAATTGTTATTAGGTTGAATGAATGCATGCAGGAGACCAATTTATCTAGTTAACCCCGACCTGGATCGAAAGATTGGAAGGGAAGGCTTGCTTAATTACAATAGGTAATACCTAATTAGGGCGAAAGCTAAGTTAGGAGACCCTAGGGCGGTTTAAGGACCGAAAGGTGACGACCATAACTCTTCTTATCAATAGTTTAATCGACTCAATTGACCCGATAGTGTAGCTGCCACGATAGACCGAATCCTAGCATATTTCTCTCTTTTATCTGTTAAATTCTCTTACTTCTCTCTCTCTTGCCTTAGTCTCTATTAGTTTAGTCAAAACACAATCAAAACCCCCAATAGTGACATTACACAGATAGAATAGACAAGTAGATAGTAAACCGCCTCCCTGTGGAGATCGACCCTACTTACCGCTGACTTCTGTTAGTAGTAATCTAGGTATTTATTTTTGGTACGAAACGACAGTATCACCTGTATTGGGGTTAACCGAAGTCGGGATCGTCCTAGACAAGTGCTGGAAAGGAAACAGGGTCTGCATCAGGCAGCCTATATAGGCGCGAGCCGTCAGGCGATGCAAATAGGCCTGTTCTGGTTTGAAAATTGGAAAATGGTTGGCCTGTTTAGGCGCGAGCCATCAGACTATCAAAGGGACGTCTTCTGGCTGTTAAAATGTTTGTAAAATGATTTGAAAAGAAGGTGTTTGAACCCGTCTTGGTTTGGAATGGTCGCTTGGACCGTTTTTGTGTTGATGTAAGGAACGAGACTTTGATAATTACCATTATATTGATGATATTCGATGTCGGGTTCGGTTTTGAAAGCTTGACAAGAATAGTTTTGAGAAATGATTATGAACTAATTGTTTTAAGTTTATTTGCTTGTAAGTAGTCAATGTTTATCATCGTACTCGGGTTAAAAACCGACATGGTATGTGAAATCAAGGACGATTTTGTATTTATGAATAATATGCTTGTTTTGAAATGTAAAGAAATGAAATAAAAGGTTTTAAAATACCTTTTACAATGTGATTAACCAAATATTATTACCGAAACACGGATTAAACCGTCATGGTATTAGGAACCATGGGTGAGAATGTTTTATGGTTAAAAATTATCATGAAAATGATTTGAAATTTTTGAAATGGTAAAAACCGATTACAAATAAGAAATGAAATAAAGAGGAAGATGAGACCAAACACGGCTGGATTAAGGCCTGAGAGGGGGTTTAGGCGCGAGCCTTCCTGCTATACAAGCAGGCCCTGTCTCCGGCCAAAATCCGGTTTTGGCTCATCTAACCTATGTTTGAATCATGTTATGCATGTTTTAGCATGTTATAGTCATAAAACAGATGAAAAACATGATAGAAGAGAATTTTTACACCCTCATACTTACATGCTAGGCTTGAGACAATAAATCGACAGTGTATCAACTTGTGTGGTCGGAAAACTAGGTTTGAAAACCGTTTTAGGAATGTAAAAGAGTGTTTTAAGTTTAAGGATGGTGTAGTTGGTCGAGATGGTCGGTCAAGTGATTTAATGCATGATGACGCTACCAAACAAAGTGTAAGGCTTGTATTTTCCATCGGTAGGTCGAAAACACGTGTCGGTTTGTGACTTGAGAAGTCGAGTCTAGAATTTTAAGGGAGAGATGAGGGGGGGACACTCGTGTAAGGTATTATGGTGTCTGAAGGTGGGTATTTATAGAGAAATGGGTGGTTGTGTGCGTTTAGAGCGGCGTGGCTGCATGGGCTACTCGAAGAGGCACGAGCCATTTCGCGGGTCTTCGAGGTGTCTTGTCATTATCACGCAATTGAAATCATGATTTGTTGTATCCTATGTTTTGGATGACATGATTTGTACTTGACCATGAGGCATTCTGGGAATACTTAACATGAAGGTTTTGAAAAGTTCTTTTTTTTTTGTGTTTGACTCGGTTTGACTCGTTGTTGGAGTCGGGATTTGAATTGTTGAGTCAGTTTTTGGTCCGATGTCAGTTTTGACTCTAGTTAGTGTCATTGCGGCCCCGTCATCATGTATTAAACACTCCAGGTACTTTTGAGGAGTTTTTAAATGTTTTGTTTTCGAAATCGTTTTATGTTTTTTGACGTATAGTTATACAAAACTGTCGATTAAACGCTGCGATTCCTAAGCATGTTGTAGTCCGATAATCATCGGGTGTTTGTTGGAGACTCGACAGATACTGGGTATCTACAGAGCCCCCACTTTGACTGAGGCTTGGATAGGGTGAAAGTCAAAGTATAGCCCACAGGTCAATCGAAGATTACAACCTGGAGACCGAAGCGACGTCGAGGCGGCTCGAAAGGGTTTGGGCCAAGAACCTGCCGTCGGAAAGGGCGACGCCAAGGCGACTCGGGGATACGAGTCAAGGACCTATCGTCGGGAATAGTTTAGAGTCTGTCAATTGTCCGTGTGGGTCGTTTAAAGTCCGTTAGACTACGTACGAAGGCTCGCCAACCATAAGAAAGAGTCATACCTGAGGCATCTTCGGGATATGTCCTTATGTTGTTTCTTGTTTATGGGCAAAGGCTCGCCAGCCGTGTTGCGGATATAATAGGGCTCGCCAGCCGTGTTACGAATATAATGGGGCTCGCCAGCCGTGTTGCGGATATGATGGGGCTCGCCAGCTGGGTTGGATGTGCATTGTGAGGCTCGCCAGCCATGTTGGATGTGCGTTGTGAGGCTCGCCAGCCATGTTAGATGTGCGTTTTGAGGCTCGCCAGCCTTGTTGAATGTGACGCGTTTTGAGGCTCACCAGCCATACTGAAGGTTGTGCGTTTTAAGGCTCGCCGGACATACTGAATGTGTGTTGTGAGGCTCGCCAGCAATGTTGGATGTGATGCGTTTTGAGGCTCGCCAGCCATGGTGAGAATGTGGTGCCTTATGAGGCTCGCCAGCCATACAGAATGTGAATTGTGAGGCTTGCCAGCCATGTTGGGTATGATGCGTTTTGAGGGTCGCCAGCCATGCTGAGAATACGTTTTGAGGCTCGCCAGCCATGTTAAATGATCGACCGTGGGAAATAGGCGTGTCGAACGGGCCTATTTCGCGAGGTCGTTGAGTTTAGCGGGCTCTGTGGAGAAGCCTCTGATATCCTACTGGGGAATCTCGGTGTTTATATTGGATGTTTGTGGCACCGGAAAGGGATAGGCTCGTGGGCCTAGCTCCCGTGGTTGGCGGTGATTTTGAATCTCGAAGGGAGGTAACGGTTTTTATTACCGTTTGTTGGAAGTTTGCAGAAAAAGGCAGATGTGTATTCTGCCATTTGATGTGTGTTTCGGGATAACGGTTTTAATTTCGTCTTCCCATGATTTGAGATTTGCAAAGGGTGGTGAATTTCACTATCCTGTTTGAAGGTGTGACGGTTTTTAATGCCGTTTGTTTTGAATTTTGAAAATAGCGAATTGGAATTTCACTATTTATTTTTGTGATTTGAAAATATTGTTTGAAAGTCTTGTGAAAATAGCGAATTTAAATTTCACTATTTATTGTTGTTTGAAAATGATGGTTTTTAATGCCATCGTTTGAAAACTTGTGATTTGTGGAAATAGCGAATTTGAAGTATGCTATTTCGTTTTTGTATTTGAAAAATAACGGTTTTTAATTTCATTGTTGAAAATTTTGTGAAAATAGCGAATTTGAATTCCACTACTTTGTTTTTGTTTTTGAGAGATGACAGTTTTTTTAATTCCGTCGTTGATAATTTTGTGAAAATAGCGAATTTGAATTTCACTGTTTTGTTTTTGTTTTTGAGGGATGACGGTTTTTAGTTCCGTCGTTGAAATTTCGAAATTTGTGTGGGAATTGGGCCAAAGCCCAAAATTCCGCTGAACAAAGCATGGAATGCCTGATTGAGGCGCGAGCCCTTTTGCGAGGGAATGGGGCTTCCCTGTTTTCTGTAAAAAAATGCGAGAAGTGGCTGCTTCTCATTGTCTTCGTCTTCTTCGACACAAAACTATGAAAAACCATGAAAATCGCCATTTTTCGACTTTGCTACTTGCTTGATTTCGTGCCATCGTCCTTATGTCATCTCAAGGTATGTAAGTCCTCTTGGATCCATTTGAATTTGTTTGTCTTTTTGTTGATTGAATTAGGGCGAAACCCTAACCCTTCGCAAATCGATTTGGGCGTTTTTGTTTAGCCCTTTTTCGAGTGAAATTGATGATTGCATTAGGTTAGAAACCTGTTTAGGAGTATAGGGGTGCTTTTATTGTGCATTTTGGTCCCCGTTCCCGCTCCCTAGGCTCGAAAAACGTGAGTGAGACGGAAAACGTCTTATTTCACAATGCCATGTTTGTTTGTTGAGTTGTGTGCCCCACTAGGTTGCATTGTAGTCGGGAAAGTCCGTCTTTTATATGTAGAGCCTTCGTTGGGTGTTGTGGGCAAAATTTGAATTTTTGCCTTTTTTAGACGGTCTTATGTCTGACGAAATAAGCGTCTGTCTGAGCTCAAATTGAGCCAGTTTGTCTTGAAATGGACCTTAACGGTAGTTTAGGTTACTTTGAGACGTGATTAAATCACGTTGTTTTGTTGTGGTCGTATTTTGAACTTTTGACCAGTTTGTGCCTGAATTGGCGCATAATTGCCTTTTTTGAGCTCTGAAAAATACCCAGTTGTGTTGGGAATTTTTGTTATTGTTTTGCGGGCCTTGAGTGGGTTACGAAATTTTTGTTGTTGTTTTGACTCATCTTTTGCTTGAAAAGAAGGGCGAGTCGTTTTTTGTGCGATTTTTGTGGAGTGTTTTTGCTGGATGCGTTTGGGCGAGTTTGCCCTTGTTGCGTTTTGCATTTGCGGGTGGTTTTTTTTTTTTGGATTTGTCCAATTTGTGCCGTCATAATGCCGAAATTTTGGTTGACGTTTTTGTTTTGTTTTATCCTGATTGCAGGGGAGTGTTCTGGGCCCACTGGGTCCGTTGCCGAGACTTTGGAGGTCTTGTTTGGGACTGGGTCGGTTAGTACACCGGCGAGTGCGCCTGAGACGGTGGTAGAGGACGCTTTTGAGGGAGAGGAGCCCAGTGAGGAGGCTGTTAGATCCGAGAGAGCTGTTGGGGCTCGTCAGGAGGCCGTGGTTGGGGCCTTTGTTGATAAGGGAGCCACTGGGGCTCGGGAGGAGCCTGCTGTTGAGGCTGTTGGTGTTGGGAGGGCTCAGGCTGGGTATGAGGCCGGTACCTCTGGGAAGAGGGTTTGTACTAGGAGGAGGGGTCCTTGGCCCACTAGACGGAAGCTTCAAAACGTTGCGAGGGTCGTTGAGAGGCCTCATCCCCGTCGCGTGGAGTTTCATGGGGGGAAGAGACGGAGAGTGGAGACGGATGCAGATGACGTCTTTGTCGAGAACTGGGATGTTAGACGGGTTACATCCCCTAGGGGGGTGAACCTGCGAGCGACGCCTGCTTGGGCCGAGGGCTTTGACGGTAGCCAGTTGTTGATGCGGCTCGACCTTCACATCTCTTACCGTGTACACGAGGGCTTGGTGAGTCTGCTGCCTTGTTGAGCTTTTGTTGTTTTGTAGTTTCAGATCTGAATAGGTATTCTGATGTTGTTTGTTTCCCAATTTCAGGAGATTGCTACCATGAGGACTTTCTTAGGCTTCTCGACTTGCATGGGTTTCTACGACGTTCTCCGGGGCGGTACGAGGGCGTTGATAGAGAAGTCGGCTATGAGGACTTTTCCATGATATCGGGCCTTCATGTGGCGAGACGCCTGTTGAGTTCCCGGAGACGTCGGAGTGAGTGTCTTCCGCCGTGGTTACGGGTTTGATCGGCAAGGTTTTGCATGCGCCGACTGACATCACTCCTTTCCTGATAGCGAACTCCTACGTGAGGGACCACTTCAGGGGGAGAGTGGCGAGCTTTGTTCCGGCGCCGTTGGCGAGTCCGGAGGCAGAGGCTGAGGCTGACGTACAGGAGGCGTGATTGTGGTTGTGGTACTTCTTGGGTACCACGTACTTTGGTGACAAGGGTGAGCGCTTGTCGACCAAGGTACTTCCTCTGCTTGCTGACCTGGACGCCTTGGGTCAGTTTGACTGGGTGACGCCGGCTTTGGCGAGTTTTACCCGTTACCTGCACGCTGCACTTCGTCCGGAGGTGATGGGGGCATGGGAGTTCTCCCGCTTTGGTTGGTCCCGGCCTCATCTTAGAGGTACGAGCATTTTTGTGGTTTCTTGGTTTTGATTTTGATTTTGATTTTGGATTGATTTTTGTGTTTTGTCAATTTTTGAAAAATTGGCTGATTTGTGATTGTTGTGTTTTGTTAGAGGCTTGGTTGTTTGCTTACTTCGTTCCCCTGCGCCCGAAGACGATGGGGGACATGCCTTCGGCTTACCCTGCTGTGAGGGGTTGGACGGTGTCTCGGAAGAAGTCGACCAAGTCGACTTACAAGGACTTTAGGCGTCGGGTGAACGCCCTCCGAGGTGGTGACGTAAGTTGTTGTTTCCTACCTCTTTTGTTTTGTAGAAACCGATAGAGATAGGGTGACTAGGTAGCCTAGAAAGCCCCAAGTTAGTTGATTAGCTTTGCCTTGAGTGCAGTTTGTCGGGTGGCCTTGGGAGCACTACACAGGCGTACTGGCTGCTGTCAGGGAGTGTCTGCGACCTCGTAGTTGTCAGCGCTTATACCTCGAGACGGCGATCGAGCCGGTTTGGTACCCGGGCGAGCTTTTAGCTCGTCAGTGTTATAGTGAGACCTTTGTGGTGCCGGTCGATCGGCCTAGGGTGTTGTTCCAGGAGTCGACACCTGATGAGGTTGAGGAGCACCTCCACGACCGTGGCGGTGAGGAGCTATTGTTATGGGAGGAATAATACGACACCTTCTGCTTGTCGAGGCTTGCCTGGTACCCGATTGAGGTATGTTTTCCTCTATTCTTCGTTTTCAATGCCTCTTTTTGTGCTTTGGTGGAAGGGTTTGTAACCTTCGACGTGAATTCCTGTTGTAGGGTGTTGACGCGCTCATGAGGATTCAGCCCCCAGCTTTCCCGACACAGACCACCTTCCAGGGGCCGGGTGACGAGGGGTTACACCTGCGTCTGCCAGAGTCTGCGGCTACCTAGGTGATCGACGCAGGCAGGAAGTGGAGGTTGACAGTTCTGAGGGTGAGTTTCTGATTTGAGTAGTACTCCTTTTGTTTGAATTTTGCCTTGCATTTTTGTTGTGCTGAAGGACTTTTCTGGTTGTAGGTGTCGACTATTAGTCATCAGGCTTTGTGGTGGATGGCTAACCGGTGAAGGGCACTTGCTGGTGACCTGGCTGCGAGGGAGTCTCAGCTTGCACAATTGTTTTTTGTGTTGGCTGTTTTTGTGTGTTTTTGTGTTGCATTTCACGTTTAGAGCTCAATGACCTGTATTGTGCTTTGCAGGGTACTGCGAATCCGGCGGAGCTTGCTCGGGTCCGTGCTTAGTTGGATGCACCGAGGTCGATGATCGAGTCACAGGAGCTGGGAATCATCAGTCAGGACCAATAGCTAAGGCATCGTGAGGACGGGTTGCGGAGCCGAGATGCAGAGATTGCCTCTCTCAGTGCTCGGTTGGCTGCAGCGGAGGAGCTTCGCGTCACGATGAAATACGAGACGCTGGAGAGTTCTCCTGAGAAGGGGCCCGATCACGAGGTGGTGTCTGTTTTGCCCGCGACTCCTCGTGAGACCGAGACTGGTCCAATGGGAGGCGTTGAGTAGTTATAGTTGCTTGTCCGTGTTTTGGACTTTTGTTTGTACATGTGTACATTTTGCGTGAGGCGGTTTGTATATATGTGTTTTTGGTTTGTAGTTTATTTTGTTTTAGCTTTTTTTTTGTGTTTGGTTTCGGAGAAGAACGGTCAGCGGCTGATTCACACTAGTAGAAAAACCCCCTACGATGGCGGTTATAAATGACCTTTTGTGGCGGTTTTTAGAGATTTAGGGTGCGTCGTTTATCGCGGCGTCGTATAAACTTTACGGCGGTTGTAGGTGAATGTACAACCGTCGTAATAGCTCTCCTATAATGGCGGTTGTTATACAAAACCGCCATTATAAACTTATATAATACAACGGTTGTTAGACAAGAACCGCCACTGTAACCCATCTATAGTGGCGGTTATTGTAAGAAAACCGCCACCATAGATATTTCTATTATCACTTTAATTATCTATCATGGCGGTTTTTAACTTAAGAACCGCCACCGTTGATAGGTATTTTTTTTTTAAAAAAAATTGCTACCTAAACTTCTGTAGCAACCTCCCATAAATTTGACAATCCAATATGGAAATGAATAAACAATACATACACAAGAATGCAACCAACTACCCAAAAACTTTCTTATCATCTAGCAGAACAATAATGTCCACGTTCAAAAAATTTACATTGAAGTGTATAAATAATCACATAGATATCTTATTTAATAGATTAATCAACATTTACATATACATTTGGTAGCCTACACCTTTTTAGCATTCTTTATCTCGTCAATTGACACTCTTACTCTTGGATCTGAAATGATACAGTAAACAAAACCCACAGTAAGAAAATCAAACTAAGCATTGTTAAATCAACGTTTAGCGTTACTAAAAATCAAACAATCAAAAAAAGGGTACTATATAAATATATATAAAGCAAAAAGAAGATAAAAAGCTCAAAAGTTTGAATTATAGCACCACATACCACATATATTTCATGTCAGAATAAAATGAAAAATGAATTCCTTGTCTGCAGCTTGGTTTCCAGCTTTACAACAATGAACTCAACAATCTGGAAAAAAAATGGACAAATTAGAACAATTAACCCAATAATGCTCACTTGGTAGAATTATATATTAAAATAGAAGGAAAAAGAGTGATTCAAATTCAGCCAGAACAAAAACACCAGTCAAAATATGCAAGAATAAATCTTTGTCACCATTAGCCATGGACCATGTTACTCCGACACTTTCACAGTTCAAAGAAACTTAGTTAGAAAAAGTTCTGAAGGTCCAAGAAGTATCAACCAAATCAATGGGGCGGCGACCGAATTGAGGCCACAAATAGACTTTGATGTAAGTCTAATACCAAGACTTAATGACATGCTTGTGATTAAAAAAATTTATACGAAGCTACATGGGTAACCATGAGTAGATAACACATTAATGTTAAAAAGATTATTTCAGACACTAACCAAGTCTAGGTAGCATTGCATTAACAGTCTCCGGATTTACTACGATCGGAGCCTCGTACATATGCTGACCTCGTATAGAATGCATTAACAAAGAGGAAGATGACCATCAGGGATCCAACAAAGATATACAGACAAACGAGTGTACTAGACCAGACTTGGTACAAGAATCTTCAAGTGCATGGGAGAAAATCATTAACACAAAACTGCATCTAGAAAACAATCAACCATCAGTTATGAATTCATACTATCAAATCATAATGAAGGAAAAATAACTACTAAACATAGATAATAAACCCGAGATCGCATTCTTTGTACTTCCTTTCAAGAGCACCGAGCAACAACAGATAATTAGTATGTGTGGATGTGCTTGATACAATGAGATCAAAACCCTTAAAAGGGTTAAAGGATACCGAAAAGTTAAGCTAAATGTGCACCAAATCTACCCATCTACTCCGCCTTCTCCAAAATGCACTCGTTTTTCAATCCAAGTATGCCCATATAGTGCATACACAGATACGTGTGATGCTTTTGACAAAGCTGACAGCACAACCAAATGGTAAACATATATACTAGCGGTGAATGTTAACTATTTCATGCCTCCGCCACTGACTATACGTGGAAATCACTATGGAATTCCCAATCTAGAATTGAGGCATAGGTAGTTATCAGTTACACCAGTCAAGTAGTTATATTGTCCTAACTATATTGTCATTCAGGAATTTCATCAAACAGTTAACATACAACCGATAACAAATCAATAAAACTAATTTCATAACTTCATATATCAGTGTATAAGCAAACAACATGTTTTACATACCCAGATTACCTATAATCAATTCTACACATAATCAATCACATTAATCATCATGAAAATAAAAAAAAACCAAAGACCCAGAATTTATCATCCTCCGAATCGAAGAAGTAAAATTCCTATTTCTACAACATCCAATTATAAATGCTACCACTAATCTCCCAAAAAATTTACAAACAAAATAGTAAAATAAACCAATCTTAAATATTAATTATACCTGTACGAATCAACATTGTTCAACATTATTGTCATCCCTCGAATCTCCGGCGATTAACGATGTTGAATCTTTGTCGTCGTTGATATCTGAAACAATTAAGAACTAAAATTAAGAACGAAAACAAAAACCCCAATTAACCTAAGTACGGTGACGAGAGAGGGTGGTCGAGAGCATCGTGGCTGATACCGGTGTTGTCGTCAAAGAAGAGGGGCGATAACGACAACCTTGTGGAATCGAAGAAGGGGGATAACGACTTCTTATTTGTGTTGATTTTAATGGGAATAGGGATTTGAGGGGTCTTTGCGTATTTTCCTGGGTGTTTCTTATACGGAGGCACGGAGCAAGTGTTTGGCATCGGTTTTAATATCTTTTTTTAATTTAAATAATTCATTTGGCATCGGTTTTATATAGGTGTGTTGCAAAAACCTCCTCACAATGTAACGTTACTTAACAACGGTTTTGATTAAAACCGCCACGAATGCCTTATAATGGCGGTTTTTAAGTAAAACCACCACAAAAGTCTTCTTTATCGCGTCGGTTCTTAACTAAAACCGCCACAAACAGTTTATTTATTACTTTTTACGTCGTTTCTATTATAACCGCCACGGTAGTACCGCCACGATAGGGGTTTTTTCTACTAGTGTGATCACCTTTGCTTTGCATTTGTTCCTGCATTGTTAGTGTAGAAAATAAGCACCAGGTAGCACGTACGTGATACGTGCATATTCTATACACTTTATTTGCAGTTTTGGCACGTATTTCCATGCGTATTCGTTAACTTAAAGCTACTATTTTTCCCTAAACGGTTTACTTTGCATTTTCTATGATTTATTGTAGGAATGAGTGGAAGTGAGCTAAATCAAGCCTAAATCGTCCTCCGGAGGCAACTTCAGGGAAGCTTGGAAGAAGGGAGTTTAGATTCACTCACCTTGGGATGCGTGCATTGGAGTGAAGTGGCTGATTTGAAGAAGGAAGGAAGTTACTGCACAGCTCAGTTTGGTCGATCGACCATAGACGTTCAGCAGAAGCTACTGCATTGCTCAGTTTGGTCGATCGACCAACCTACTCAGTCGATCGACCAAGCCGCGACCTGTGATTTATTTTTACGCATTAGACTTTTTAAAAGCCTAATTGTAATTAACTTTTTGGCATCGTTTATCAGTAGAACGCAGAAATAATTTAGGTTATGCTTTTCATTAGTGAAGAACTATTCTTAGATCTAGTTTGGAGACAAGAAAGAGAGACGACGAATTCCGAATTCAATCACTTGGTTCATCATTTAATTAGTAAGCTTTTATGCAAATTCCTTCTTCTTTAATTTCTTGTTAATTCAATTCTTGTTGTTCCCAATTTAATTTCAGCAATTCAGTATTTTGTCTTTTGTCTCTAATTCAATTCAATCATGTCAATCTTATTTTCTGCCTTTAAGTTTGCAATTGTTACGATTTTAATCATGCTTAGCTAATCTTCTTGATTGGGAACGAGGTGAGCCATGGTTAAGTTAGGTCGATTTTATTAGTATGATTTCTTCCGTATCGATCCTATTTCCTTTTGATAAATCCATCTTGCTAGATTGAAAGATTAGTAGGTTAGGTTTTCATTAGTTGTGGAATTTCCTTTGAGCGAAAGCTTGAGAAATTCTAGGGAATTAAAAGACCGTAAGGTTAAATTTGAGCATAGATCGAAAGGCTTGCTCTTACCCCCTGAGACCGTCACAAGACCTCTGCTATCCCTTTGTGACCTAACCTTAGCCATGGTGAACCGAAGTTCCTAATCTCTCTTTTATCTTATTTTAGAAACTCTTTATTTTGTCAATTAGTCTTTAGAATCAAACCAATTCAAAACCCCCATTTAAATTGTTACTTTTATAGATTAAAAATTAGCAAATAAAATTGATCTTGTCTCTCTGTGGTTCGACCCTTACTATCACTGTCTATAGTTTTAGTTTGGATTTATAAATTTAATATTGATACAAAACGACGGTATCAAATTTTGGCGCCGTTGCCGGGGAGACGGTGTAATTCTGTTTGCTTTATTTTTAGTTTATTTCTCTTGTCTCATGGAACTTTGGTTCCTTGAGGCCGTTGCTTACTCTTGCTTCTAGTTTTGCTTTTGCACAGTTAGAAGACAGGTTTTGAGAGGAAGACTTGAGTACTCTCAATTTTACGAACATGACTACAATATATGACAATCTTCAGCCAAAAGAGCAGCACCTTCCAAAGGGACACGTATTACCTACCCCTACTACTGGTCACTTCGAATTTCGTTCCTCCTATATTGATTTAGTGGAGCGAAATCAGTTTGCTGGTTTACCGGACGAGGATCCTTTGAAGCATATGAAAATTTTCACAGACTACTGCTGTTCCATACCTGTACCGGCTGGGGTGACTCAGGATGAAGTAAAGGGGGTGATGTTCTTGTACTCCTTAAAGGATTCTGCGCAAGATTGGTACCGCTACCTTCATAGGGTACAGCTGGAGTCACAGATTGGACATCTATAGCATTAGCCTTCTACAAAAAATATTTCCCACTTGCAAAGACTGATGCCTTGAGAAGTAAAATTACAAGTTTCCAGCAAGGAAATGATGAAGAATTTTGTGAAGCATGGGGACGTTTCAAGAATTTGGTTCGGTCTGTCCCTTACCACGGTTTCCAGCAGTGGTACCTTTGCAACTTATTCTACAATTCCTTGTATGATGATTACAAGGTTATCCTGGACGCAGCTGCGAATGGTAGGTTCCAAAACAATACCGGTCAGAATAAAGGTTGGAACACTATTGAGGAGATGGCAGTCCATAGAGCTGAGTTTGGAAGTTCGCGTGGAAACTCGCGAAAGCAAAGTGAGGAAATGAGTGCCGTTGCAACACTCATAGCTTCTATTACAGCCCGTCTCGAGAAGCTTGAGACTTCTAAAGCTTCCAAGGAAAAAGCTGAAATTCCTGTTCATAACTCAGATGAGACCGAGGAATTGAGAGAAATGGTCCGAGCTCTTCTGCTTCAAGTCGCGAAAATAGAAGCAGCTGGGATCGAATCTACAAAGAATTTTGTGCAACAGTTGGAGAATATAGAGGCTAAGCAAGTCGCCAATTCTTCGAGCAAATGTGAAGGGCCAATTGAAACCATTAATGCCATTAATCTCAGAAGTGGCCTCTCTTATGAAGGTCCCGAAAAGCCAAGAGGAGACTCGGGAAATGACGAAGAGGCTAGTTTAAATTCTGGTGCGAAAACGAACTTTATTGCCAGTACCGGCGGTCGATCGACCACCAACAGCAGTCGATCGACCGGAATTCCTGACGAAAAAGTTTCTGATCAGAAACTATTCATGCCAAGCACAAGTGGTCGATCGACCACCAACAGCAGTCGATCGACTGAGGTTCCTGAAGAAACAGTCTCTGTCCAGGAACTATTCACGCCCAGTGTGATTGGTCAATCGACCACTCCTCTCAGTCGATCGACCGGGTCTCCAGTGCAGGACGCAAATCCGTCAACTAGTTTGCATGATTCTACACTTATTAATGATTTGACGGAGGTTTTAAACTTACGGAAGCCGGAGGTTACTGATCCTACGGCCAGTGTTGCAGTCCCGTATCCGGAGCGTTTAAAGAATACTAAGTTGGAGCGCAAGTTTGGTAAGTTTTTGGAGATGGTCAAGAACCTTGAGGTAACTATTCCTTTCACTGACCTAATTACCCAGGTACCCTCTTACGCAAAATTTATGAAAGACATTTTGAATCGTAAGAGAAATTTTCATGATGATGGTAATGTTGCTTTTGTGGAAGAATGCAATGCTCTTTCGCAAATTAATATACCACCCAAATTAAAGGACCCGGGTAGTTTTTTTAATTCCCTGCACTATAGGTAACCACGAAATTGGGAAGGCCCTTTTTGATTTAGGGGCCAGTGTCAGTGTCATGCCATATTCTGTTTGTGAAAGGCTAAATATTGGTAGACTTAAGGTGACCGATATTACCCTTCAAATGGCAAATAGATCGACTCAGAGACCTTTAGGAGTCTTTGAGGATGTACCCGTTCGAGTGGGTAAGTTCTTTATTCCTGTCGATTTCGTTGTTTTGGACATTGCAGAGGACAGTCAGATACCTATTATTTTAGGTAGACCATTTTTACATACAGTTGGCGCTGTAATAGATGTCAAACGCGGAATCATAACCTTAGGGGTAGGAGATGACACCATTGAGTTCAGTCTTGCTCGCAAGGCGACTGAACCTGCTGATGATGATACGTGTTATTCCATTTATATTGTTGACAGTCATTACTTAGAATCGGAGGGAATCCTTAGCCAAGGATCCCTTAACTGATCTAACCCGTTTAGATGAGTGTGCAGATAATACAGCGGAGAATGCTGAGGAGCTAGATGCTTTGGTAGCCTCAATGGAGAGCTACGAGCTCAATGAGGAAGAAGATGAGATGCTTTTAAGCCTGGCCAACGAGAATTTGGTAAACACTTGCTATACCATTGAAGCCGATTCTGTCTATGCTGTAGAGGTAAAGGTGCCAGAGCGTAAGCCACTTTCTCCTAATCTTAAGTATGTTTTTCTAGATGATACGGAGCAGTACCCAGCTATTGTTAGTGTTAAGCTTAATGATGACCAACTGTCTGCTTTGATGTGTGTGCTTAAGAAAAATAGGAAGGCTCTAGGTTACTCTTTGGATGATATTAAGGGCATCAGCCCTGATGTTTGTATGCACAGGATAGAGCTGGAGGAAGGCCACAAGCCTTACAGGCAGGGTCAACGCAAGTTGAACCCGAAGATGCAGGAAGTTGTTATGGCTGAGGTGATGAAACTACTCGATGCAGGTATTATTTATACAGTTGGCAACTCCAAGTGGGTTAGCCCATTCGGTAGTTCAAGAAAGGAGGGACTACCGTGGTTAAAAATGAGAAAAATGAATTAATACCAACACGAGTTGTGACAGGGTGGCGGATGTGCATCGACTATAGACAGTTGAATGCCGCCACCAAGAAAGACCACTTCCCCCTCCATTTTGTTGACCAAATGACTGAAAGACTTGCTTCTAACAAATTTTTCTGTTTTCTAGACGGATATTCAGGGTTCTTTCAGATCCCTATTCATCCGGATGATCAGAGTAAGACCACTTTTACCTGTCCACAGGGTGTTTTTTCATACCGTAGAATGCCCTTCAGATTGTGTAACGCCCCAGCTACCTTTCAGAGGTGCATGATAGGGATTTTTTCTGATTATATAGAGAATATTATGGAGGTATTTATGGACGATTTCTCAGTTTATGGTAATGACTTTGATCGTTGTTTAGCTAATCTTGATAAAGTCATGCAGCGTTGTATTGATGTTAATCTTGTTTTAAACTGGGAAAAGTGTCAGTTTATGGTCAATGAGGGAGTTGTGTTAGGGCATCTAATTTCTGATAAAGGTATACATGTTGATAAAGCAAAGGTGCAGGTGATTGAGCAATTGCCTCCTCCCGTGAATGTTAAAGGAGTGAGGAGTTTCCTTGGTCACGCTGGTTTCTATCGGCGTTTCATTAAGGATTTTTCAAAAATTGCAAAACCACTTACACAATTGCTCCTTAAGGATGCTGTCTTTGAGTTTACTGATGTGTCCCTTTTAGCTTTTAACAGGTTAAAGGAGGCCTTAGTTTCTGCGCCAATCATTCAACCGCCTGATTGGGACCTCCCATTTGAGATTATGTGTGACGCCAGCGATTATGCAATCGGCGCAGTTTTGGGACAGCGGAAGAATAAAGCTTTGAATGCCATATACTATGCGAGCCGAACTCTGGATGAGGCTTAAGTCAATTATTATACTACTGAGAAGGAGTTTCTAGCTGTAGTTTTTGCCTTAGATAAATTTCGGTCTTATTTGTTAGGTTATAAGGTTGTTGTTTATACTGACCATGCAGCGCTGAAGACTCTCTTTCTTAAGAAGGATGCGAAGCCAAGGCTTTTGAAGTGGATACTCCTTTTGCAGGAGTTTGATTTGGAGATCAAAGATAAGAAAGGAGCATAGAATGTGGTGGCTGACCATTTATCTCGTCTGCAGCTGACAGAAAGGGAGGATTTGTTACCTATTAATGATTTTTTTCCTGATGAGAGTCTGTTAGCTATTACTACTTCAGGGTCTTATCCACCTCCGTGGTTTACTGATTTTGCTAACTTTGCTGTGACAGGTAGGATACCACCCGAGCTTTCATGGAAGCAGAAGAAGCGGTTCGCTTATGATGCTAGACAATACTTTTGGGATGATCCTTATGTTTTAAAGGAATGCGCAGACGGTCTTATCCGGAGATGTGTGCCTCAATGGAAGGTGAAGGATATCCTAGAAGCTTGCCACTCTTCTGCCTATGGTGGTCACCATGGTCCGTCCCGGACTGTGGCTAAAGTACTCCAATCTAGTTTCTATTGGCCAACTTTGCATGCAGATAGTCGCAATTTTGTTGCTGAGTGCGATGCTTGTCAAAGATCGGGGAATATTTCCAAGAGACATGAGATGCCACAGGTAGGCATTCTTGAGGTTGAGATTTTCGATGTCTGGGGCATTGATTATCAAGGACCTTTTCCGAGCAGTCAAGGTAATAAATATATCCTCGTAGCTGTAGATTATGTGTCCAAATGGGTAGAACCTATCGCTACTCCCCATTGCGATGCAAAAGCCGTGATTAAACTGTTTAAAAAGATCATTTTCCCTCGTTTTGGTGTCCCTAAGGTTGTCATTAGCGATGGTGGAATGCATTTTAAAGAGAAACAACTTAGTGCTTTATTGACTAAATTCGGTGTCCAACATCGTAGAGGTTTGGGGTATCATCCCCAAACTAGTGGTCAGGTTGAGATTTCTAACAGAGAATTGAAAGAAGTCTTAGCTAAAGTTGTTTCTAAATCACGGAAAGATTGGAGTCTTAAGTTAGATGATGTCTTATGGGCTTATAGAACCGCGTTTAAGACGCCAATTGGGATGTCACCATTCCGATTGATTTATGGTAAGACATGTCATTTACCTGCTGAGTTGGAGCGTAAGACTTGGTGGGCTATTTATGATTTGAATTTGGATCCTAACCTCTCTCGTGAGAAACGTATGACACAGCTGAATGAGCTGGAGGAATTTAGGCTGCTGGCCTATGATAATGCTAGGATCTACAAAGAGAAAACCAAGCGCTGGCACGATAAGAGGATCATTAAGCGCGAGTTCCATATTGGCGATAAGGTACTCCTTTTTAATGCTCGTATCCGTTTATTTCCTGGTAAGCTGAAATCCAGGTGGACTGGCCCTTATACGGGGCACAGCAGTTACAAAGTTCGGATCGGTTGAACTGGAGACCTCTGTTGGAGAAAGGTTCAAAGTTAATGGCCAATATGTGAAGCATTATCACGGAACAGATGAATTCGTTGGGAAAGTCGAGGTATTGTACTTCGACCAGTTATCGGATGATGCAAAGTGAGGTAAAAAGGTCATGCGGGACCTCTTAAACCAGCGTTAACCGGGAGGCAAGCTGGGTTGTAAAATTTTGTAATTAGGAATTTAATGGTTTTATTTCATTTAATTTGCATTAGGAGCTTTACTTATTTCATTTTAATCAGCAATTTCTTGGTTTGAAAAATGTGCGCCTTTGAGAATTTCTGCAGGAATTTATTTTATGCAAAGTGCGTAAAATAAGAGGAAAAGGCAAAGCAATTTAAGTTGGAAAAGCAATTTTTAACGTAAATACCATTAATTGACAGCGTATGCAGTCGATCGACTAAGCACTTCAGTCGATCGACTGAAGAGGAAGAGGCAGAAGAGCTGTATAAGGAAGACTGGTCGATCAACCGAGTCAAGTGGTCAATCGACCACTGCGCGAATTCAGAATGCACGATTAATAAGGGAAGTTCTAACTCCTTATTCATTCATTCATTATACTCATTTGATCAAAATTCAGAGAAACCCTAAGTATTTTTCCCTTCTTCGCGATTCTTGCCAATCCCCCTTTATTCTCGATTTTTCTTGCTCAAATTCCTGAGTTCTCATCAAAGGTATGCTCCTAATCCTATTTTCGTCCTTTGAATTCAATTCTCACTGAACTTTCATGCCCAAATTTCGAGTATTGTCACCTTGGGTCGGAAAAATCGATTTGGGAAAAATCAATTTGGGGTTGATTTCTTTTGATTTTTATGCTTTAATTGCCTTTGCTACCCTTTCCCCTTGATTTCCGAGACAATTTAGCAACTAGGAGATGCTTATTGCCTTTTTCCCCAATTTTCGAAACCCTAATTGCGTTTTCAAATTCTGTTTTTTTAGGGTTTATGAATTTTCATTGTTCAAAATTAGGGGAAACTTGTTGCTAATTTGTTGTTTTGTAGGAAGTAAGAATGACGAAAGGAAAGCAGCAAATGTTTGAAGAGCAGTCCAGTCAGGGAGCTGCCAAACGGCCGCGGGGTCCGCCACTGATGATCGAGGATACTACGGATAGTCTGCCTGACTATCCGCAGGTTACTTTCTCCACTTCTACTCAGCGAGCTAAATTCGCTCTTTTTGTCGCAAAAATGAAAGTTACAGCCACTCGTTTTCTTCATAGGCCTACTTTAGAGAAATTAGGCTGTTTTGAGTCTGTTGTGTCCCTGCTAAATGGGACAGGAATGTCGGGTCTTGTGGACATGGCTGAGTTCACTTATTACATTTTGACCCTCGAGTTTTTCTCGTCTTATGCTTTTGACCTGGCTTCTTTTGAGGCTAATAGGAGTAGTGCTTGCATTTCTTTTCGGCTATTCAATGTCACCTACTCCCTGACACTAGCCGACTTTGCTGGATTTTTGGGTCTTTATTTCGAGGGTAACACCTCGGAAACTTCTGATTTACATAGGGTAATGTGGTCTTGTATCTCTGACTGGAACGACCCTAAGAGGACGGGCATTTCCGTCCACTTGCCCCCTTTTCGTTATTTTCTACGGCTAATGGGTAATACCATTTTCGGCCGTAAGGAGTCAAATAATGTGAATACCATTGAATTGTCTATCTTAGCGGGCTATCTGAACATTAAAATAAAGTCGGGTAGCCCGTATCTATAACATAGCTTATTTGACTCCCGCTCACTTTCAGACTATAAGTGAGGGCACTTTAGCCACTATTGCTTGTGGTGGGTTAGTGACGCGTATCGCCAACCGTCTAGTTCTTCTGTTCCCTCGAGAGGAGGCCCCTATTGACCCTGACCTATGCTTCATGGATCTTGCCTATGCGAGGTCTGTGAAGTGGGTCGATAGTCGGAGTCGGTGGAAGATTGATTCTTTCATCTGCGACCCCATCCCTGTCCTTGGCATCCCTCATATCCTGCCCCTTACCACTGTCCAGAGGGCAGCTCGCCCGCCTTTGCCTAGCTACAGGCTTCCCATTGGGGCGGCACCGATGCTGCTAGCATTTTGAGGCGAGCTCGTGCCTCCTTTTCACAGGCCTCCTCCTCCTCTACTCCTGCCCCCACGGGCTTCCCGGCCACTTTTCGTCCCCCTCCACCTACTGTTATCCCTGCGGTTATGGACCAAAGGGCGATGTCACGTGTGTTGGGTGACTTGTGCAGGAGCTTTGATCAGCACAGGTTAGACACGACTTTGGTTCTGTACCCAGTCTACGAGGAGTACGCTCGGACGGGGATGCTCCCACAGGGTGCCTGGACTCACCCGTCCTTCTTTGTTCCTCCAGTGGGCGGTTACCCTGAGCCTGCCAGGAGACCTCCTCCCACTACTACTACTGCCGCCGCTGCTGAGGCGGAGGAGGAGGAGGACGACTCGGGGTCCAGAGAGGATAGTGGTTCTGAGTACGACGGTGGGGATTAGATGCTTGTGACGTCCCCTGTTTTTGGCTGGTTTGGGGAGGTCGTCTTTTGTGAGTTTCCTATCCTTCTTTGTTAGTTTCCTTTTCTTCTGTTGTTGCTTTTATTCCTCCCTATATTGTTGTGACTGCTGGTGATTTGCTGCTGAGCACAATGAGGGCATTGTGCGTTTTTGTTTGGGGAGGGTATTTGCATATGTCTATTGCATCTGCATTTGTTTTTTATTGCATTTCAGTCACACGTTTATTGCATTCTAGTTTGCATTTGTTTTAAAAAAAAAAAAGACAAATACTACAAAAACAAAGAAAAAAATCGAAAAATTTCAAAAAAATCAAAAATATCACGTTTACTTTTGCATATAGTCGAGTCGGATTAGAGTTTATTGATGATGACATTGCACTATTAGTCAAATATATGCCATTCCTTGCCTTTTCACAACTGCTTAGCGAGAATTAAAAGTGATCTCTCAAATTTTGTTGTGGAATTTACTTCGGGTTATTAGACTTGACTCATCTACTTTTGGCAAACTACTTATACTTTCTGAGAGATAGAGCCTATAACTGGTGACATTCATGACCGGTTAATTTAGGATTCAGAGTAGTACTCCCGTCATTTCATGTTTTGCACGTGTATGAGTTTTGATTGCTTATTGCCTATACGCATCGATTTGTGGTCGGTATTACGTGTTTTGAGAACTATTGCATCTTCCCCTTTCTCATTTTGCCCCATTAACTCCACTATAAGCCATATCTGCCAGTTGCCCTTAACTACATCCCATACTTAGCCTACCATTGTGCCGAGCTAGGAAGTAGTAGAGGAATTTGTCGAATTATAGCATTTTTGGTTCGTTTTTGTAATGTTGGAGTGAGTATTTATGAGAAGTGCAGGAGTTGCCAATGTGTCAGCCTGGAACAAAGAAACTCAGAAAAAAAATGAATGAAAGAAAAAAAAAAAGGAGAAGTTGATCTGGGCAGTGAGTTTAGTCCAGCAGAGGTGGTCGATCAACTGCTGTTTCTGGTCGATCGACTGGCCATTCCAGAAAGAGAAAATGAAAAAGAAAAAAAAAGGGAATTTGAAAAAAAATAAGAAAACAAATTCGGCTGAGTTAAGAATACGCCTAATGTGCTCATTTTATGAAATGGAGGTGTCTGTTTTTTGGATAGTGTGTTGCCTAGACATTTAGAGGCAATTGTTTATATTTCGAGTTGGAGGAACGGGATACGGTTTCTGATGGTTTGTTAGGTACTAGCTTGGCTCTTACCTTCAAATTTCCATACTTGTTTTTCCCTTTCTTTCCCACTTAGCCTCACATATCCAAATCTTGCAATAGTTCGGCATGTAATAGTCCTTGACGGTGGTTATGCGTGTGTACGGTAGCTAGAATCATTATTCATACTAGTCAAGCATACATGTTTTGTCGATCGCAGTCTAGGTGAGAGTCTGTATTTTCTTTCCTCTCTTCTACATATATTCTTACCATTTGCTTTGCTGAGAGAAGAGTGACCCGAGAGAGTCCAAATTTATGAGTCTTGCAAGGTCGAACGCCCGATTTAATTCCATAATATGCATAAATTTGTTCACTTTCTTTGAGCTTTGCAGTAGTTGGTTATGTGCACTAAACGGTTTGGCATTGACTTGTAGCTAGCTCTGAGATATGCCCCTTTCCATTAGGTTTTTATTTGGGTCATAGTGCTTGCTTGGGAACAAGCAAGGTTTGGTTTGGGGGATTTGATACGTGCATATTCTATACACTTTATTTGTAATTTTGGCACGTATTTCCATGCGTATTCGTTAGCTTAAAGCTACTATTTCTCCCGAAATGGTTTACTTTGCATTTTCTATGATTTATTGTAGGAATGAGTGGAAGTGAGCTAAATCAAGCCTAAATCGTCCTCCGGAGGCAACTTCAGGGAAGCTTGGAAGAAGGGAGTTCGAATTCACTCACCTTGGGATGCGTGCATTGGAGTGAAGTGGCTGATTTGAAGAAGGAATAAAGTTACTGCATAGCTCAGTTTGGTCGATCGAACAACCTGCTCAGTCGATCGACCATAGATGTTCAGCAGAAGCTACTGCATTGCTCAGTTTGGTCGATCGACCAACCTACTCAGTCGATCGACCAAGCCGCGACCTGTGATTTATTTTTACGCATTAGACTTTTTAAAAGCCCAATTGTAATTAACTTTTTGGCATCGTTTATCAGTAGAACGCAGAAATAATTTAGGTTATGCTTTTCATTAGTGAATAACTATTCTTAGGTCTAGTTTGGAGACAAGAAAGAGAGACGACGAATTCCGAATTCAATCACTTAGTTCATCATTTAATTAGTAAGCTTTTATGCAAATTCCTTCTTCTTTAATTTCTTGTTAATTCAATTCTTGTTGTTCCCAATTTAATTTTAGCAATTCAGTATTTTGTCTTTTGTCTCTAATTCAATTCAATCATGTCAATCTTATTTTCTGCCTTTAAGTTTGCAATTGTTACGATTTTAATCATGCTTAGCTAATCTTCTTGATTGGGAACGAGGTGAGCCATGGTTAAGTTAGGTCGATTTTATTAGTATGATTTCTTCCGTATCGATCCTATTTCCTTTTGATAAATCCATCTTGCTAGATTGAAAGATTAGTAGGTTAGGTTTTCATTAGTTGTGGAATTTCCTTTGAGCGAAAGCTTGAGAAATTCTAGGGAATTAAAAGACCGTAAGGTTAAATTTGAGCATAGATCGAAAGGCTTGCTCTTACCCCCTGAGACCGTTACAAGACCTCTGCTATCCCTTTGTGACCTGACCTTAGCCATGGTGAACCGAAGTTCCTAATCTCTCTTTTATCTTATTTTAGAAACTCTTTATTTTGTCAATTAGTCTTTAGAATCAAACCAATTCAAAACCCCCATTTAAATTGTTACTTTTATAGATTAAAAATTAGCAAATAGAATTGATCTTGTCTCTCTGTGGTTCGACCCTTACTATCACTGTCTATTGTTTTAGTTTGGATTTATAAATTTAATTTTGATACAAAACGACGGTATCAGTACGCATAAACATAAACACGCAAAAGCATTTTAAAAAAAAAACAAAAATAACCACGATGACTCGAAGTTAAAATTTGAAATTTGAAAAGAAAATTTGAAATTCCGCGGCACATCGTCACGTTTGGATTTTCCAAAGGAAATTGATTTTACATTTTGAGCAATTAACTCGTGTTTGAATTAAATTGCATCAAATTTTGCAGAAAATTGATTTGGAACTCGAAAAACTAAAACTCAAACCGTCACGGATGAATTTTAAAAGAGATTTTTGCGAGTGTGTTTGATTTGATATTTGTGAAATCAAGGCTCGGATTTGCAAGAGCTTGATTTTTTTGAAGAAAATTGACGTCGTGTTATCAATTCTCGAGTTTTGTGGAAAAATTCGAAAAAGCGAAAAAAAAATTCGGAATTTCGACTGACATGGAAAAGATCCGTCGCGGATCGGGGCGACTAACCCTTCCTCCCTAAAAAAAAAGAGAAAAACCTGTATGTTTAAAGCTGCGTCATAGAAACCGTGCCAAATTTCTCGAAAACAAGCAAATGTGAGTGTGAGAAAACACATAAATTCCCGGATAGGCCCGAAGAGGCGCGAGCCCTGAGGCCAAGGAATCTAGGTGTCATGAAGAAACACAACTTGATAGGGGCAAATAAAGGCGCGGATCCTGAGGACCACCCCAAAGAGGCGCGAGGCCAAGGGCTATGGAAGTGAGCTTCCCCTTTTTCGGAAAAAAGGCGCTGAGTGTTTTGTTTAAATAGGGACGCTTGTGCTTCATTGTTTCATCATCCGAAACACAAAAGTAATCTCAACAAAAACGTTTCTTCTTCTTTTACAAAATTATTCATGGATGCTTTCGAAAATAGGTTGCGACATTGGTGTCGGGATTTGTCGCCTCCCGAGAAATACCAACTCGTTGCAATGGGAGTTGGTCAATTGTTGGTACTTCGTCAAGTCAAGGTGCAATCCTTGTTTCTTGAAGCATGTTCTCGGTTTTGGGATTAAAAACATTATGTTTTCGTTTTCCCGAAAGGTGAAATTTGCCCTCTTGCCGAAGAAGTGGTCGCCATTATTGGGTGGCCGGTTTGTACTCCGGTGCTTACTCCGACTCGGTTGTGTTACAAAGAGAAGTTTCGTTCGATGTTGGGCTTGTCAAAAAGTCAAGTGAACTTTCTCCTTACTTTGCCCGCGACTCCTCGTGAGACCGTGACAAGTCCAGTGGGAGGCGTTGAGTAGTTGTAGTTGTTTGTCCGTGTTTTAAACTATTGTTTGTACATGTGTACATTTTGCGTGTGGCGGTTTGTATATATGTGTTTTTTGTTTGTAGTTTATTTTGTTTTGGCTTTTTTTGTGTTGTGTTCGGAAACAAACGGTCAGCGGCTGATTCACCTTTGCTTTGCATTTATTCCTGCATCGTTAGTGTAGAAAATAAGCACCAGGTAGCACGTACGCATAATTGTCAAGACGCAAAAGCATTTGATAAAAACAAAAATAACCACGATGACTCGAAGTTAAAATTTGAATTTTGAAAAGAAAATTTGAAAATTCCACGACAGGTCGTCACGTTTGGATTTTCCAAAGGAAATTGATTTGACATTTTCAGCAATTAACTCGTGTTTGAATTAAATTGCATCAAATTTTGCCGAAAATTGATTTGTAACTCGAAAAACTAAAATGCAAACCGTCAGGGATGAATTTTAAAAGAGATTTGTGCGAGTGTGTTTGATTTGATATTTGTGAAATCAAGGCTCGGATTTGCAAGAGCTTTATTTTTTTGGAGAAAATTGACGTCGTGTTATCAATTCTCGAGTTTTGTGGAAAAATGCGAAAAAGCGAAAAAAAAAATTCGGAATTTCGACGACATGGAAACGATCCATCGCGGATCGGGGCGACTAACCCTTCCTCCTTAAAAAAAGAGAGAAAAACCCGTATGTTTAAAACTGCGTCATAGAAACCGTGCCGGATTTTGCGAAAACAAGCAAATGTGAGTGTGAGAAAACACATAAATTCCCGGATAGGCCCGAAGAGGCGCGAGCCCTGAAGCGAATGAATCTAGGTGTCAAGAAGAAACACAACTTGATAGGGGCAAATAAAGGTGCGGATCCTGAGGACCAGCTCAAAGAGGCGCGAGGCCAAGCGCTATGGAAGTGAGCTTCCCCTTTTCGGAAAAAAGGCGATGAGTGTTTTGTATAAATAAGGACGTTTGTGCTTCATTGTTTCATTATCCGAAACACGAAAAACGTCTCAACAAAAACCTTTCTTCTTCTTTTACAAAATTATTCATGGATGCTTTCAAAAATAGGTTGCGACATTGGTGTCGGGATTTGTCGCCTCCCGAGAAATATCAACTCGTTGTAATGGGAGTTGGTCAATTGTTTGTACTTCGTCAAGTCAAGGTGCGATCCTCGTTTCTGGAAGCATGTTATTGGTTTTGGGATTCGAAACATTATGTTTTCGTTTTCCGGAAAGGTGAAATTTGTCCTCTTGCCGAAGAAGTGGGTGCCATTGGTGGGTGGCCGGTTTGTACTCCGGTGCTTCCTTCGACTCGGTTGTGTTACAAAGAGAAGTTTTGTTCGATGTTGGGCTTTTCAACAAGTCAAGTGAACTTTCTCCTTGCTTTGCCCGCGACTCCTTGTGAGACCGAGATAGGTCCAATGGGAGGCGTTGAGTAGTTCTAGATGTTTGTCCGTGTTTTGGACTTTTGTTTGTACATGTGTACTTTTTGCGTGAGGCGGTTTGTATATATGTGTTTTTGGTTTGTAGTTTATTTTGTTTTGGCTTTTTTTGTGTTGTGTTTCGGAGAAGAACGGTCAGCGGCTGATTCACCTTTGCTTTGCATTTCTTCCTGCATCGTTAGTGTAGAAAATAAGCACCAGGTAGCACGTACGCATAAACGTAAAGTCGCAAAAGCATTTGATAAAAACAAAAATAATCACGATGACTCGAAGTTAAAATTTGCAATTTGAAAAGAAAATTTGAAAATTCCGGGACACGTCGTCACGTTTGGATTTTCCAAATGAAATTGATTTGACATTTTGAGAAATTAACTCGTGTTTGAATTAAATTGCATCAAATTTTGCCGAAAATTGATTTGTAACTCGAAAAACTAAAACTCAAACCCTCACGGATGAATTTTAAATGAGATTTTTGCGAGTGTGTTGTATTTGATATTTGTGAAATCAAGGCTCGGATTTGCAAGAGCTTGATTTTTTTGAAGAAAATTGACGTCGTGTTATCAATTCTCGAGTTTTGTGGGAAAATGCGAAAAAGGGAAAAAAAAATTCGGAATTTCGACTGACATGGAAACGATATTTGTTTATTAATTTCTGCTTTAGATATGGTTCAAAAGCGAAAAAGAAACGATAGAAATGCGTCAGGCGATGACTCAGGTGATAAGAATAATTTTCAACACACTGCGGGTCGAATGCGGCAGAGGGTTTCCCTAGAAGCAATAAATTCAAAGATACCCAATCCTTTACAATGGGATAAAGATATGGGCCTGCCATATGGTGAGAATGCCTGGTATTTTGCGAGTTGGATTGGTTGTTGTGTAAGACAGTATGTGCCTCTCAGTACATCGCGTATCAGTGAACTGAGTAAAATATGGAACACCATGCTAATAAACAGAATAAAGGTATGTATATACAATAATAAATGTTTTAGCTTAAATTAAGTTACTACTTGATATGTGTTTTAGCCGAAACACTTGTACCAACTATGCTCATTATATATGCAGTTAGCTTACATTGTCCCCGAAAAGTATGATAAGTACCTAAAAAAAAGACAGGGGAAGCCCTCAGATCTTGGAAGTTAAAGATTGCTGAGAACCGCTTGTTCAACTAGGAAAACGGGGAGATGAACAAGAACCCACCAAAAAAGAAGTATCCGTATGTCAGTCAGGACCATTGGGATAGCTATATCGCTTATAGGCAGTTTGACAAGTTTAAGGTAACTTAATAATAATAAGTAAAGAAGTATACTTAGTTTAGTGTTTGGTCATGCTTACGTTTCTTAATACAATTTATTTGATAAAAGCTATGAGTGAGAGGAACAAGGCGAACATTTCAAAGAAAAAGACCATCTCTTACGGCTCCCGAGGTGGTTATAGATTGATTAAGAAGAAACTTGTAATTCTCCAAAGTAATAATTATTGCATTTTTTTCTAGGGTTTCTCCTAGGGTTTCTGTCTGGGTCTTAGGTCTTAGGTTCCTCCTTCTTTTCGAGGCTTGTCTCACGTCTTTTGCGTGGGATTTGGCTTATTTTGCTTTTGTTTTCGATTGTTTTGTGCAGGTTGCAGAAAGAATTTGATCCGATGGCTTCTACTTCGAGCAAGGCGAAGAGAATCATGGGTGATGGTGATGGTGGGACTGGGTGTTGGAGCTTCTGTCCTCCACAGTTAGTGTGATAACATATATAAATCTCTTATAGGTTCACAAAGGTATACTTCGTATTTTATCAGTTGATTAACGATTACTTAATAACGGTTGGCTTGCTAGAAGTTTGACGTTATTATCATACTGATGGCGGTGATCAACTGGTCCCTAAAAGTCACACCTAAAGGATGTGTATGAGAGATGTGATTGTATGAAAATATAATCACATTGATGCCTGACTAAAAGGTTAGTCCATGTATTTGACTAAACAGTTAGTCAATGTGATGATGAGACGATTATTTAATACAATTAAATTATATTAGTTGAGACGAATTAACTGTCAAATTCGTAAACTGAATATAAACTGTTATATTTAATTAATGTATATAATGTTAGCTTAAACGAATTAAGATGTTAATTCGTAATTAAACATAATCGGTTATATTTAATTACCGAATTTTAAATATGCGATATTTATAGTTAATGTATATATTATACGATATTGTCAGTTTAAATGTTGACAGACCGATATTAATAAATCGACTGCAAGCTGTTGTGTGTGGACTTATTAATACATGTCAACATAATTGACAATTTATAAAAGATACACATTTTTATACATTAAGATAACATCTAAAAAAAGAGGATTTTATCCTCAATTTTTGGAGGCTCGGTCAAACCGAATTAGAGGAAAAAGGAAAAAAAAAATATCTCCCTTTATTTACTCCCCATCTCGGTTATATGAGGGAGGAGGAGGATCATTTTTGCGGACTTCCTTGTAACCTAATTTTCTCTCATCATCAAAACACAAAAACCCTAAAAATTTGATAACAATTTTGGGGATCTCATTCTAGCATTTTGAGGGGCATTTCTCATAGCATTTTGGGTGCAACGATTAGGAGAATATCGATTTCGATATTGTTCTTAGGCCAAATTTGCTAGGACCAAAGGTTGATTCATATCTCTATACTTGTGTTTATGTAATTTCATTTATGACTCGTATTTCATTATTATAATTTCGTTATAATCCTAAAATTTATAGGGGAAGTATACCAATATTTCCCACAAGTGGCATCAGAGCCAAGGCCACGAAATTATTTTTGATGATTTTCACAAATGATGTAAACAAAAAAAAATTAGTGTTTCGGCCGTTTAAAAAAAAAATTTTGCCGAATCATTTTTTTTTTTCAGCCGACATGGTTTATGTTTTTTTGATGTTTTGTTTCCATTTGATTTATTAATATTGTTGTTTTAATAGGTTAAAATGATAATATGATAAATTTGTAGATGTTTTGATTTAATAAAATTAAATTGAAATGTAAATGGAATTGTTTTTGTTTATGATGATAATTTGTTTTTGCTATATAATTTTTGGCATACATGAGAGTAAATTGTTGTTTAAGAATCGTGTTTCATTAATTTAAATGTTGATGATTATGTCAATCTTGTCCTAGTAGCAACTATAAACAAATTATTCATATAAATGAAGTTTTTTTTTTCTCGAAAAAGATAGATGAAAAAAAAAACTGTTTTTTTAAGGCATAATGCCGAAAAGAAAAAAAGAAGAGGGCTGTTTTTATTTTCTTGCAAAAGGCCGAGAGAATAAAAAAAAAATTTTGTTTTTGTTTTTTTTGTTATGCCGAGAACAAAAAGAAAAAAAAAAGGTTTTTTTTTTTTTGGTTTTGTTTTGGCCAATATTGATTATACATTATTATCTATAATGTATAATAATTGTTGTGAAAAGGTTCACAAATTAAGATACCTAATTATTTTAAAGAGGTTTAAAATAATGTTGGATTAATTCATATTACAAGATTAATCTGTATTAAGATTAAAATTATTGTGAGTAATTGAGGAATTGTCACATAATTTGATCATTTAAATAGGTGGTTTGGATATATTACTCTACATAATTAAGGAATTATGTCTTGAATGTTTAATTTATAGTTGATGCATTTTTATTTAGTTGAATGTTTTGTTGAATGGTTTAATTTACGTACTTTTGCAATCGGTTGTAATTTATAATACCTAGTGTGGCCTTAGTTAATTATGTTTTCGTAATGATGGAAACATAATTTTAATGTAATTTTGAGATCTGGAATCTCCTTTTAATTTTCTTTAATTATTATGTTTTTGAAATTAGAATGTAAATAGGTTTATTTTGTAATTTTAATTGTAATTTTTAAAGAAGACTAAAGATGGAGATTGGATTGCTCACTCCCGCTAAATGGACCAAGATGGAACATCAAGACAAGCTTTTCGGGTCCAAGGATGGATTCCAAAGTTGTATTTATGTTCATTTTGGTAGATAGGCCACACTAGGACTTTATTTTTGTTTTACGTTTTTTCCATTCTTATTGCTTTTCATTGCATGATAGTTAGTTCATCATATACCGCCTAAACCAAACCACCTACTAATTACATGCATGAAAATTGACTCATATAGATTGTATGTTAGTTTTCATGGACATAAAGATGTCACAAAAGTTTAAGCCATCACCTTAGTTTATTCATTCTCGCATGCTAGATATTAGTTCACTTAAAATGATTTAAAATAAAGTTGATGGGATCTTCCTTTAAAACTGAAATTGAGACTAGTCTTTATAGGCCAAACAGCTATGAATCCCTTCTTCGTCGGTAGGCATATAGAACCTTACTCTCCATATGACCCCTTCTATGTTGGGTAAGTAGTTTGTGTTGACTTAGTTTACCTCAACATTATAATCCGAAGAGTTTCTCGTGATTATGATGGACTATAGATAGAATTTACAGAAATTTATCGACCAAGAATTCTAAAGGTAGAATTAGCCAAAAGGTTGGCTTATCAATTTACAGATAATTGAGTCTTGGGATCATTTATATAATTCTTGAGGAAGGTCAATTGTATAAATGTTTGAGTCTTCGGGTTATAACAGTATTGCATTAGACTTAAATCATAACGATGAGTATGCTTATTATATTTTATTCTTCTTTTCGCAATGTAGAATTCGTTTATATTGATAATATTATTACAACAAATGGCTGGAAATAACGAAATCCGTATGCCAAGTGCCACACTTGGACGCGAGTCCTGGCTAAAAGCTTTCAAGGACCATATGAATCAGTTCACACGACTGAAGAATGATGGGTCCAACTTTATGGACTGGGAGGCATCATTGTGAAATGCTGCCATTGCTGACGGTAAGCTCAAGTACTTAACTGAGCCAATACCGCCAAACCCAGGCCCCAATGCAAGAGCTAACGAGTCAATTGCTTATAGTGACTTCGTTATGGAAGCAGGTGCGATAAAGAACGTACTCATTTTTGCAATGGAACCAATTTGCAAAGACGCTTCATTGCCAAAGGTGCAAATAAGATTTTCACCACGCTCACTAATGAGTTCTCAAAAGCACCGAGAATCGTTAATTATGAGCATACATGTCGCTTCTTTGATGCGAAACTCCAGAAGGGCCAACCGGTTAGCCCACACATTCTTAACATGATTGAGAATGTTGAGAAATTGGAGGCACTTGATTGCAAAATCAGTGAGAGCATAGTCATTGACCGTATGCTTCATTCACTTCATGATGGTTTTGCCCTTTTCAGGGCAAATTACTACATGAATGACATGAAGAAAAGTCCTCATGAGCTTCACTCACTTCTCGTACAGATTGAGAAGGATATGAAATTGAGTGGGAGCATGAAGCAAGATGTTCTCATGATTTCCAACAAGAATAAGGGTAAGGGCAAGGCTCATGGTGACCTAACCGTAGGAAAGCCAAAGTTTAAAAAGTCAGGAAACGGTAAGAGTGGGCCTGGTGAGACTAGTGGCTCACAAGGCAAGGCAAAGAGCAAGGGCGGTTACATTGAGTGCCACCATTGTCACAAGACTAGACATTGGAGGAGGAACTCTCTCGTGTACTGTGAGGACATAAAAGCAGGCCGTGTCACTCCTGTTGGTATGTCATCTTATATTCATATGATTGAGATTAACCATGCAAGTTTCGGAACTTGGGTACTTGATACTGGTTGTGGTTCTCATCTGTGTAATCATTTGTAGGGCCTAAAAAACATCACACCTCTCGCAAAGGGTGATGTGGACCTGCGAGTCGGGAATGGAGCTAGAGTTGCTGCAGTCTCAAAGGGAACATACGTAATCCAACTCCCAAGTGGTTTTGAGTTATATTTATATAACTTTTACTATGTACCCTGTTTGTCTAAGAACATTATTTCTGTTTCCGTACTTGATAAAGAAGGTTTTTCATTTTCAATAAAGGATAATAGCTGTATTTTCTCTTTTAATGAAATGGTTTATGGCAAAGCAGTTTCCATGAATGGAATTTACATCTTAGATCAAACCACAGATATATTATACGTGAATAATAAGAAATTAAAGGTTGGTGACAAAGATCAAACTTATCTATGGCATTGTCGAATGGGACACATAAATGAAAAACGTGTAAAGAAACTCGTCGAGAATGGGACTATTCCCGCATTCGATTTTTCTACATTTGGCAAGTGTGAATCATGTCTTATCGGCAAAATGACTCGAATTTCCTTCAAAGGTGTTGGAATGCACGCTAGTGACCTATTAGGACTCATACATACTGATGTATGTGGACCTATGTCAATTACCGCTAGAGATGGCTATAGATATTTTATCACTTTCACGGACGATTTGAGTAGATACAGATATGTCTACTTAATGAAGCATAAAAGTGAGTCCTTTGAAAAATTCAAGGGATCCCAGAATAAGGTTGAGAACCAACTGGGAAGAAAGGTTAAATCACTCCGTTCAGATCGGGGTAGCGAATATCTTTCAAATGAGTTTGATCAATACCTGAAAGACTGTTGAATAGTTTTACAGTTAACTCCACCTGGAACACCTCAATTAAATGGTGTGTCCGAATGGAGAAATCAAACATTACTTGATATGGTTCGATCCATGATGAGTCACACGGTAGTACCTGATTCATTATGGGGTTTTTCTCTTTTGTCAGCTGCTCTTATACTTAACCGAAGTCCGTCTGAGCTGTCGACAAGACTCCATATGAAATGTGGAAGGGAATGTTCCCTAACTTGTCCTTTATTCGGGTTTGGGGCTGCGAGGCTTATGTCAAGTGGAGACACGAGGATAAGCTCGGCCCACGATCGGTCAAGACATACTTTATTGGTTATCCAAAAGGAATGTTTGGTCATTACTTCTATTCGCCTACCGAACATCGAGTTTTTGTTGCGGCTAGTGAAAAGTTCTTAGAGAAAGAATTTCTCGAGAAAAAGACAAGTAATAGAACCTTCGAGCTGTCGGAGATTCAAGAACCAATAACCGAGGAACAGATAGAGGAAGTTGTTCCTTCAACTGATGATATGATTAACATTCCTCAGGAACCTAGGAGGTCGGGTAGAGTCTCTAATCCTCCAGACAGATACATTGGTATGGTCGAGGAGAATGACGTTTTGCTCCTAGAGAGTAATGAACCCGCTACCTATAAAGGTGCAATAACCTGTTCCGACTCAAAGCTATGGCTTGAAGCCATGCAATCCGATATGGACTCCATGTATGAGAATGACGTATGGGATGTTGTTGATTTACCTAATAAGGTAAAACCTCTACAGTGCAAACGGCTTTACAAAATAAAGCATTTTGTAGACGGGCAACCAGATACCTATAAGGCATGACTAGTGGCAAAAGTTTTCACTCAAGTGCACGGATTGCATTATGATGAAATTTTTGCACCCGTAGTTATGCTGCATTCCATTCGGATAATCTTAGCAATTGCCGCTTTTCATGACTATGAAATTTGGCAAATGGATGTAAAAACCGCCTTCTTAAACGGTTATTTGGAGGAGGAGTTGTACATGGTGCAACCCAAAGGTTTCATAGATCCTGAAAATCCTAAGAAAGTGTGCAAGTTTAAGCGTTCCATTTATGGACTTAAGCAAGCTTCTCAGAGTTGGAATCATCGTTTCGACCAGGTGATAAAAGAGTATGGTTTCACTCGATCAGTCGAGGAACCATGCTTGTATATCAAGTCGAGTGGGAGCAAGATTATTTTCTTAATATTGTATGTCGATGACATACTCTTGATTGGGAATGACATTCCTCTCTTATCTTCGGTAAAAGGATGGTTGAAGAACCATTTCCAGATGAAAGATCTGGGTGAGGCACAACGCATATTGGGAATCCGTATCTATCGAGATAGATCACGACGAATGTTATCACTGAGTCAGAAGTCTTATTTAGATAAGATTCTTGAAAGGTTCAGCATGACAACCTCCATAAAGGGGAACCTTCCAATGACGTCTGGGATGCATCTGAGCAAGTCTCAGTCACCCACGACGCCTGAAGGGGTTGAACGCATGAGTCATGTTCCTTATGCATAAGCCATAGGATCAATTATGTATGCCATGATATGCACACGTCCAGACGTGGCATATGCATTGAGTATGACGAGTCGGTACCAAAAGAATCCAGGTGAAACACACTAGATAGCTGTTAAAAACATCATTAAGTACCTACGGAGGACTAAGGATTGGGCATTGACTTATGGAGGAGATACTAAGCTATGCGCAATCGGTTACGCAGATGCTAGCTTCCAAACAGATCGAGATGATTCGAAATCTCAGTCTGGATTCGTCTTCACTCTTAGTGGTGTCTTTGCGGTCACCGGAAGAGTTCCAAACAAGATGTTGTAGCAGATTCTACCACTGAATCCGAGTACTATGCCGCTCGAAGCAAAGAAAGGAAGTTATATGGATGCGTCAATTCTTACAAGGACTTACGATAGTTCCTAGTTCGAATGACCCGATCACCATCTATTGTGACATTAGAGGTGCCATCTTCCAGGCTAAGGAGCCTAAGTCTAGCAACAAGTCTAGACATGTACATCGGAAGGCTCAACTGATCCGTGATTACGTGGAGCAAGAGGAGATAGTGATTGACAAGATTGATTCGGATGACAACATCGTGGACCCTCTCACTAAACCATTAAGATATGATAAGCATGAAGGGCACGTTATTTCCATGGGAATTAAACGTGTTCCTGAGTTGTACTAGTTGATTATGGATTCGATTCATTATCTTTTTCATATGCTATTTATAACTTCATCGTTTTATTTCATATTTTGTTTTTCATGTGGATTGTACGACAACATTGAACGCCACAAAGTGAACTAAATTACATTATATTTGTTTTGGTCCGTAATCGCCTACATGAGCTGATAACTCTGGCTATTATTTTGTGAAGTTGATTGGTGGTGGGTTCAACGAGCCATAAGTCAAACAGTTGGTTGATCGATCACATATGCGAGTTATAACGATACCTCGTTGGACAAAAACTATGACAACGTAATGGAGTCCTAAATGTTTAAAAACATTCGGTGCCAGGTCATGGATTGGACGTCCATTGTATTCCTAGAGTCGATTCTTTTGACTATCGACTGTCTCTTGAGATTAAGGCAGTTTTTGGGTGACTTTGGTTTCTTTCTCATGGTCTGCCGTAACAGGAGGCTAAGTAGATTGTCACTGGGTCATTTCATACTGTGCTTATATCTGCAGGATTCGAGTTGAAGAAAATATCCAACCTTTATCAGGTTTAGTTATTTCTCAGGGCCACTCGAGGAGTTGTAACTGAAATGCAAAGCCATGCTCGAATGATGATTCAATTATCAGTCAAGTTACTCTCTAGTCGGGAAAACCACTCTTGATATTGATCACTTGTAAAATACGACCTTTATGAATACAGATTTGGCAAATTGTTTTACATTGAGAGGGAGAAATTTTAGGATATGAGAATCGGTTATCGCACATACACTTGTGAGGACAAGTGGGAGATTGTTGGAGCTTGTGTCCTCCACAGTTAGTGTGATAACATATATAAATCTCTTATAGGTTCACAAGGGTATACTTCGTATTTTATCAGTTGATTAACGATTACTTAATAACGGTTGGCTTGCTAGAAGTTTGACGTTATTATCATACTGATGGCGGTGATCAACTGGTCCCTAAAAGTCACACCTAAAGGATGTGTATGAGAGATGTGAGTGTATGAAAATATAACCACATTGATGCCTGACTAAAAGGTTAGTCCATGTATTTGACTAAACAGTTAGTCAATGTGATGATGAGACGATTATTTAATACAATTAAATTATATTAGCTGAGACGAATTAACTGTCAAATTCGTAAATTGAATATAAACTGTTATATTTTATTAATGTATATAATGTTAGCTTAAACGAATTAAGGTGTTAATTCGTAATTAAACATAATCGGTTATATTTAATTAGCGAATTATAAATATGCGATATTTATAGTTAATGTATATATTATACGATATTGTCAGTTTAAATGTTGACAGACCGGTATTAATAAATCGACTGCAAGCTGTTGTGTGTGGACTTATTAATACATGTCAACATAATTGACAATTTATAAAAGATACACATTTTTATACATTAAGATAACATCTAAAAAAAAGAGGATTTTATCCTCAATTTTTGGAGGCTCGGTCAAACCGAATTAGAGGAAAAAGGAAAAAAAATATCTCCCTTTATTTACTCCCCATTTCGGTTATATGAGGGAGGAGGAGGATCATTTTTGTGGACTTCCTTTTAACCTAATTTTCTCTCATCATCAAAACACAAAAACCTTAAAAATTTGATAACAATTTTGGGGATCTCATTCTAGCATTTTGAGGGGCATTTCTCATAGCATTTTGGGTGCAACGATTAGGAGAATATCGATTTCGATATTGTTCTTAGGCCAAATTTGCTAGAACCAAAGGTTGATTCATATCTCTATACTTTTTTTTATGTAATTTCATTTATGACTCGTATTTCATTATTATAATTTCGTTATAATCCTAAAATTTATAGGGGAAGTATACCGATATTTCCCACACTGGGAACGATTTTGTCTGGGACGGGGGTTCAGAGGAGGAAGAGGAGAAGGGACAGCTGATGCTTGTCGGGAAAATCTGGACACAGAAAGTGATCAATGCGAAGGCGGCCATAGAGACGATGATTAGACTATGGAATCCTTCAAAACCTATCATTGGCAACATGATTGATGCTAAAGAAAAGACATTTGTATTTCGATTCGGGGCTATGCGAGACAAGGAGAAGGTGCTAGCAAATCAACCTTGGCATTTTGACAAATTCGTATGGTGCTTCAATGAACCTAACATTGCGGGTAAGATTACTGATACTGTTTTACATCAATTGCCAATGTGGGCGAAAGTGTATGACTTTCCTATCTCGGGTAGGAAAAATGAATCGAATGCGAGGAGGATAAGGTCGATGCTAGGGCAGTTTATTAGTATGGAATTAGGGCCAAACTCGGAGATGGATAGGGCAATTTGTCTCAGAATTCTTCATGACGTGAGGAACCCACTACATGCTTTTGTTCCGATTAAAATGCAAACTGGACAAATGGTGAAATTTGATGTTGAATATGAGAGACTACCAACATACTGTTATGGATGTGGAACTCTTGGTCATGGGAAGAAAGATTGTGACGATGGTCCCTACGAGGAAGACGAGCTTCGTTATGGGGAGTGGCTGCGTGCTTCCCCATGGAAAATTACTAAGACAGCAAAAGAGGGGAATAAGAAAGCTATGTGATGTCTACAGGCTGAGTTTGATTATCAAGGATGGCAAGATGAGGAGGAGGAAATTGCAAAAATGATAGAGAAGCTTCAGAATATTGCTGTTGGTTTCAAAAACAGAAAGATGACGGAGGGGAAGCGCATGGGTGTAGAAGGAGGGACTAAACTGTTAAAGGAGGGAGGGGAGGAAAGATGGAGTGAGGGACAGAGGGAGTGTGAAACGGGGAATGGGGCTCCTAATATCGATAAGGGGCATGAGGAGGGGTGTGTGGGAAAGGAGATGACAGTGGGTAGGATAGAGGGTAGGTGCGTAGATGGGGGTGCAGGGACAAAACAGAGGCAGTGGGGTGGCAGCGACATGGAGATGAATGTAGGAGAGGGGGTCGGTTTTGGCCATAATATGGGGCAGGAGGGTGATGGGAGCCTAGCGGGAGGGAAGGGAGGTAAAGGTGTGAAGTGGACACGAATGCAGAGGGCGAGTGGAGTGTCAAACTTTGATGAGCCCGTATGGAGGTTGGGGGGAAACGAGACTGAGAAGACGATGCTAGGGGTGGACAAGTGAAGAGGTCGAAACAAAAGAAAGACGGGGGCGTCACTATACCTGAGGCGGTGGTTGAGGGAGCTCAACCCCGCTGGGCCCAATGAGTCTTTTGAGTCTCAACTGTCGGGGCTTGGGCCACCCTGAAAGTGTTGGTGCGCTCCGTCATTTACTACAACGGGAGGCCCCGGCCATGGTGTTTCTTTACGAGACGAAGGTAAGTGGTCATGAAATCAAGACTGTCCGGGCAAACTTTGATGGGTACGAGGGCATGGAAGTGGATAGTGTGGGAAGGTCGGGAGGTCTCGCTTTTTGGTGGAAGAAAGGACTAAGGTGCGAGTTCGTATCGGCCTAGGTTCATTACATAGATTTTGTTGTTCGAGATGAGGAGGGTGACTGGAGAGTAACTGGTTTCTATGGATGGCCTACGGTGTCGGATCGTCATCTGTCGTGGCAGCTACTTCGTATTCCGGGGAGGCAATCTAACTTGCCTTGGAAGTGGGTGGGTGATTTTAATGAGATTCTTTTTGTAAATGAGATGAAGGAGGGAAGTCGTGCTTAATGGCAAATGAACAATTTTCGTGATGCTGTTGATGTGTGCGGCTTAGTGGACATACAGTTCGAGGGCTATGCTTTCACATGGGATAATGGGAAAGTGAGGGATGCTAATAGACAGTGCCGGATTGATAGGGCTATGGGAACAAATGAGTGGCTTGAAAGGTTTCCGTATGCTCGATTGATCCATCTTGAGCGAGAATAGTCTGATCACTCACCTATTAAATTGGTGCTTGACAGGAGAGATGTGAAGAGGGAATATATCACAAATTTCAATTTGAGCAAATATGGGTAGGGGAAGAGGGTTGGGAGGATGCGATTCGAAAGGGCGTTGATCATGGAGGAGAGGATATGATGAATACTCTTAGCTCTTGTGCAAGGGAGCTTCAGGCATGGAAAAATATTGGCATTGGTAAGGTTGTAAAGGCTATTGCGACGAAGAGGAGGCAGATTGCTAAACTCAATGAGGGGGCGTTCGATTTCTGAGGTTCAGAGAAGGCGAAAACTAGTGAGTGAGGTAGCTGATCTTTCTAGGCAGGAGGAGCTGTTTTGGAGGCAAAGGTCGAGAGCTCTTTGGCTTAAAGATGGGGATCGCAATACGGGGTTTTTTCACAGGAAAGCTGGGCAAAGAATAACCAAAAATCATATTGGGAGATTAGTGGATGATAGTGGGGTGGTTCGTGTGGGTGAAGAAGCGGTGTCACGGGTGGCAACTAGCTATTTTGAGGGTCTATTTAAGGCATCTGGGCAGCGGGATTTCGGGGACATTTTCAGTGGGGTTGAGGGGCGTGTGACGGAGAATATGAATGTTTTGCTGCGGTGTGAATATCAGGCGGAGGAAGTTCTCGAAGCGTTAAATCAAATGCATCCGCTAAAAGCCCCGGGACCGGATGGGATGAATGGTTTGTTCTATCAAACGTACTGGCATATTATGGGGCCGCTGGTTACAAGTTCTGTGATCGGGTTTCTGGAAGGGCAACCAATGCCGGATGAATTGAACCATACCCATATTGTTTTGATCCCGAAGAGAAAAGCACCGGATAAAATTCAAGATTTTCGACCTATTAGCTTATGCAATTTCATATATAAATTAATTTCAAAAGTCTTAGATAATCGGTTGAAAGATTTTCTTGGTGATATTGTCTTGAAAAATCAAAGTTCTTTTACCCAGGACGTCTTATATCGGATAATGTTTTGTCACTTTTGAACTTTTTCATCACATAAAACTTTCGAAGAGTTCGACTGGGGCTATGGCTGTCAAGCTGGATATGGATAAATCTTATGATCGAGTGGAATGGGATTTCCTGGAAGGCGTGCTTAAAGCGATGGGTTTTGATAGGCATTGTGTAGGGCGTGTTCTTGAATGTGTCTCTACGGTTTATTCAGCTGTACTTATTAATGGGATAACAAAGGAGGTGTTTAGACCGGAGATGGGACTTCGACAGGGAGATCCTCTGTCTCCGTATCTTTTTATCCTTTGTGCGGAGGCATTATCGAGTCTTGTGAGACGAGCTGTTGAAAATAATGCCCTAAGGGGGTTTCGAATTTCTACCAATGCGCCTTTGATTACCCATCTTTTCTTCGCCGATGATAGTATATTTTTTCTTCGAGATGGTGTGACGGAGGTAGAGCAGTTGAGTGCGATCCTAAGGAAATATGAGAAAGCGTCGGGACAACTTGTTAATTTGGAGAAAACGACGGTTTCATATAGCAAAGGAGTTTCGGAGGAGCGGAGGCTGGGTATTATCGAGAGACGGTGTGCGTATGGTTAAGGAACATGATCGCTATTTAGGGCTGCCAACCGTTATCTGGAAGTCGAAAATACCGCTGCTGGACATTATTCAGAATAAGCTCAACAAGCGGCTTCAAGGGTGGCGTGGTAAGATATTGTCGACGACTGGTAGGGAGATTTTGATAAAGGCCGTGGCCAATTCTATCCCTACTTACGTTATGAGTATTTTCCAATTACCTGCTACCTTTTGTGACGAGCTGAGAGCTTTGGTTTCGAGATTTTGGTGGGGGAGTGAGGACGGAAGGCATAGGATACCATGGGTTGCGTGGAAGCGTTTGTGTAAACCGAAGGACATGGGGGGAATGGGGTTTCGGGACTTCTTAAAATCGAACCAAGCTTTGCTTGGAAAACAAGCATGGAGGTTGCTTACTTCCCCGAACTGCTTATGGGCTAGACTTATGAGAAGCAAATACTATGATAATGACTCGTTCCTCGAAACTAGAATTGGGCACAATCCGCTATACATGGTGGAGAATTTTGGGGGCTCGAAAGGTAGCGGAGCTGGGTTTGCGGAGGAGAATTGGGGATGGAGTTGACACTTACATTTGGAAGGATGCGTGGATTATTGGGACACAATCTGGCCGGGTCTTATCACCGTGTTTTGGTGACCCTAATATCCTAAGGGTTGCGGACTTGATGGTGGAGAATGGGCGTGCGTGGGATGAACATAAGCTCGCCATGTATTTGCTACCTTTTGAACTAGAGCGAGTGCGGAATATTAGGTTGAGTACGGGGCAGGTAGGAGACTCGTGGTATTGGTGTGTTAAGCGGGATGGTATGTATACGCTTAAGTCGGCTTATAGGTTGCTTGAGGGTGTCGATTTGAGCGTGGTTGAACCATCTTCGTGGGAGAAGGATAAGTGGATTTGGAGCCAGCTGTGGAAGTTTCAAGTATGGCCTCGGATCAAACTCTTCTTCTGGCAGCTTTGTCACAACGTGATCGCAACAAAGGTAAATTAGCTAGTAGAGTTGGATGTGATAATATTATATGCCCGCTGTGTTTTGCTTCGTTTGAGACAGGTATTCATATATTCCGAGACTGTCCCATTGCACAAGGGGTGTGGGAGGAGCTGCACATGGCAGGGAGGGAGGAGCCGGTCGGGAATGAAGTAAGGTACTGGATGGAGGGGTGGTGAAGGAACATGCTGACCTTGGAACGGGAGAAGATGATGGTGGCTTGTTGGGCGATTTGGGAAGCGAGAAATAGAGTGGTTTTCGAGGGTGGGCGAGTACGGGTGGAGCCGATTTTGCGAAGAGTGGAGGATGTTATGGAAGAGATTGCGGGGAACGGAAAGGTGATTAGGGGTCATGAAGGTGTGGGTCGTGGCAGGAAGGGGGTGGTTAATGCGGGGTGGAGAGCACCGGAGAATGGATAGGTGAAAATCAACGTTGATTTGGGTGTCAAGGATGGAGTTGGTGTCGGAGTTGGGGCAGTTTGTCGCAATGCTCAAGGGAAGGTTTCATGGGGTTTGTCGTACAACATAAAGGAGGTGTGGGAACCACATGTGGCGGAGGCGGTTGCGGTGCTGGATGAGTTGGAGGAAGCTGTGCGTGCGGGCCATGACTCAATTATCGTGGAAAGTGATTGTTCGCGCGTGGTTAAGGCTCTCAAGACAAGGAAAACGGGTCGAAGTAGTTTCTATCTAGTTATAGACGATATTTTCCGTATTTATTCTTCGTTTGGTAATGTAGTTTGGTCGCATACTAGTAGAGTAAACAATGAGGTTGCTCATGCTCTTGCGCATGTGTCACCGGGTGTAGTTGGAAAAACCGTGTGGATTTATCAGTTGTCGTTGGGAGCTGAATCTTTGCTTGTTTCGAAGTAATGAATTTACCCAAGTTGGGTTTCAAAAAAAAAAAGAAGAAGAAACTTGTAAGTACATAATTCTTATAGTATTAGACTATTAGGTGTTTTAGTCGGATGTTATAAATGTTCATAGTAATCATACATATTTTGAGAGGATATCAATGTGATGAATGAATTGTAGGCAAAGCTTGGAAAATTCATCGTCACGACGCTTGGGTGGAAGGTCACACTCCTTGGAATAGAAAGACGGAAATTGAGTATGATAAGGACATCAAAGAGAAAATTGTAAGTATGAATAAATATGTCACCCCTACCGCTGGTGGTCGTAGTTATATAATTGTGAGTTGCTTAATGGTTTTATGTGTATGTAGAGGATCTGTGAGAAGGAGGTACAGGAAGGAAAATGGAAGCCTGAAGGACGTGATGACATTCTTGCTAGGGAAATCGGCAAAGCAGACCATCCAAGTCGTGTGAGAGGGGTATCGACGCATGTTGGTATCACTAAGTATTTTGGGAAAACTACTCGAAGTGGTGATGATTCCAAGAAGGTAATCTATAAATATTGTATTTGAACCAACGTAATTTATAACTATATTTGCTGACATTAATTTCTACTACACAACTATAGAAAATAGCCAGGTTGATGGTGAGAATGTTGGAAACTGGGGAAAAGCCATCAGAAAAAGAGTTGGATATGGTTCAAGAAGTCATAAAGGGAGCAGAGGAGGAGGAGGAGGAGGAGGAGGAGGAGGAGGAGGAGGAGGAGGAAAAAGAGGTAATAATATTTATGTCTTATATATATATACAATGTGTTATATGATTTGGAAAATCAGTACGTGTTATATGTACAAGTGTTAATGTACAGAAGGAAGCCGAGGAGGACATGGCAAGGGAGAAGGAAATGGCAAAGGAGACTGAGGTGGGAGCCGAGGATCGATATCAGGGAGTTGAAGAGGAAGAGGAAGCCAGGAAGGCCGTGACACAAGATAAGGTTGAGGTAGTTGAGGATCAGACGTTCTTCTCTACACCGAAAAAAGTAATAGCTGCTAGTTTATAATTATTCATCTCAGTACAAGTTTTTTACTTATGAAATTTATTAAAGGTAGTGAATGTTTGTGTACTAATTGATTAAAGCTGTCGTGAAGGGCGATTGCAAGGTGGCTTGTCGTCTGTTCTATTTACATGGCAAACAGAAAGATGTTGTTGCCAGGGGATACGTGTTCAATTACGACCGGCTTCAGCAAGTTAAGGTTCATGGTATACCCCTTCGTGACAAATGCAGGAAAGTTGAAGTGTCCCAATTATATAAAGACGAGTATGGGGAAGTAAAAGTACCATTTCCTAATGGGGAGGTCACTTATTTGAAAGAAGCCCTAAGCTCTTATGTGCAATGGCCTGACAACCTCATCAATGTTGTCATCCCCAAGGTACCTATATGAAGACGTTAATTATTACTTGTTCTTTAAATATATTAGGGTACGAATATTAACATATCGTAAGTACTTTAATCTTTACATTTACAGAAGTTAACCAAAGCCATGATGGTAGCTAAAGCAATTACTACTACGTCAACGAAAGTTGTTGCAGTCAAGCCTGCTTATGATTCTTATTATGAATCGTGTGAATATAAGAAAAAAATGAAAACTGCTTCGTTGATGGCTTTGCACAACCCGGCTGTAAAGAAGTCACCTAGAGGGGATGTAGTCATGATTATCATTGAAGAGGAAATTATGGGCGCAGCTGATATAGCCGTACTGGACCCGAAGCAACTGATAGAATTTGTCGACCTTGACAATTTAGATGTTGTTCACATTTTGATTTGGATGAAGTAAGGTTTATTAATAAAACTATTTAGTCATTTTCATTTACGAATAATGATGTTTGTTTAAATTATCAATTACAATAACAATCTCCGTTCCATGTGGCGTAATAGGTAGCTCAATAATCAGTTCACTGAGTTGAAGGTCCCAATTCACGCCTACGGATTCTTGAGTCCTAAGGCGTTCTCTGTGCACAGAATTTCATACGAAGAACAAATCAATAGTATCGCTCGTCGGTTGATGTCATCCAAAAAACTATGGCTTGCCCCTACAATGAGAATATGTATGTATAGTACGTGATTATAGTAATGAATCACAGTTCTATAAATTTATTATTAACATGCTTAAATGCGTTTAAATGAACTAACACTTCAATGTCCCAAATTGAATAGAAAGCATTGGGTGCTACTGGCAATCAAAGTGGAAACAAAAACAATGTACTGGATTGACTCTCGCAAAGGCAAACTCTCTGACAGTTGTGTAAGGATGATAACTAAGTAAGTTTACAACCTTCAATAATGTCATTTGTTATTGTATGACTTGAGTCATATATATGCAAATAATAATGGCATGTGTGTATATTTATGAATTAGTGTTTTTGAAGCAAAAAAAAAAAGATTATGTCCACTTGGGAAATATGAAAGCAACGATGTTCCCAATTTTATCACGCCATTATTAAGTGTATTCTTAATAATTACTCGCATCATTTAATTAATGTTTCTGCGAGAGGTTGATTATCTAATTCAGTTGATTTGTGTGTGATTTATATAATAGTCTCCTAAAGCACCAGACGACAAACAATGCGCCTTTTACATTTGTCAGTCCATGTGGAAGGTTATCAACGGAAAACTTTCTACCATTCCGATGCGGGTTAGTGTGATTTGAAAACTATTTCAGACGTAAATTGAGTTCAATTTTGTATACTTCCATGTATTATTTCTATTTTGATTATGTATATTTTGAATTGTAGTTTCCACTAATACTCAACAAAGCCCCTGAATATTCGCCAGAGGACATCAACCAGATGAGAAATATGTGGGCCAGTTATGTTGTTTCATTAGCGGAGTCTTAATATTTTGCTCATGCTTTATGTACGTGTGTGTGTATATATAGAGCCACTGTGTATCGGCTTCTTTTTTTTTTTTTTTTTTTGAGGAAGTTGTGCTTTGGCTTTTGATCAAGCTGTTTGTAGTATTTTGAATCTGGGTTTAGTTAATCACGGGGTGTAATATTTTGATGCTGGATTGAATTTTTGCGTGCACAGCTGCTCGAATGCTATATTTTCAGCAGTAGCTGAAAAATAGCATTCCAGTAGCTGCTACAAACGCTGCTGCAAAAATAGCATTTCAGCAGCTGCTAGAACAAGCTAAAATCATTTTTTTAAAAAACCATAATAATTAAAAACGATAATGGTTAAAAACAACCCGTTGCAAACAATTATTTGACAACGGTTTTATTTAGATAAATAACCGTTGACATCTTTTCCCTCCCATTCAAACCGCCAAAAATATAAGATAACGAACGATAACCGTTGTCGAGTTCAAAACTTTTACAACGGTTTATTTAAGAAGAACCGTAGTCAATGTTTCATCAATAAAAAGAGATAACGGTTAAATACCGTTGTCAATTGATAAATATAACAATGGTTTAACACGCAATAAAACCAATGTTAAATTTTGACATTTAATTAAATAAGATAACGAAATGAACCGTTACCATAGATAATATTTAACAACGGTTTTGGAACCACTAAACCGTTATCAATAGTAAACTAGGACAACGGGTTTGAAACTGTTATTAATATTTAACAACGTTTCTTAAAAGTATACCCGCTGCCATAAACATATTTAACAATAGTTTTATAACGGTTCTTGAGTTGTGATAACGGTATTATAGATCCGTTATTGATGTTATATAATAGTCGCGTGTTTGTATACAACCGTGGTATATATTAAACAACAGTCGTTGAAATAACGGTTCCGTGCTTCTATTTAATAACGGTAATTGCATTATCTGACCGTTATTGAAGGTCTTATTTGGCGTAGTGTGATGTTGCATTGTGTTGTATTAAGCTAGCGAATTTTCCTTACAAAACGTTTCAAGTTTTGGCATTTATGTAAGTTATACCGACAAATCCGATTTTTATACTCCAATTTTGTCTAATTATGTCATAAAGATTTAAATGTTGTTTAATGATGTCATGCATGGTCTCAAATTTTGAAAATCTTGTCTTAAGGCGTTTCTTGATTTAATTGAGTAATAAAGTTTCAATTTTGCAAATAATGCTACGTATTGTCTGAATCGAGAATCTTACCTTAAAATTTTTCCCAAATTTTTTTTTATATCATAGTGTATATGGTTAAATTTTAACTTTTGTACTTAAACATAGTTTCATTGTTTCGTAATGTTACAATCTTTGTTAATAATGTATTATTTTACTTATATATGGGTCTCAATGCATAATTACCGTGTGAGTTGTATGGTTTTGATAAGTGAAGACGTGTAGACGCACGTGGTTCTGATTGAGAGGATGTAAAACGAAAATGATTCGACGAACTTATGAGGGTAAAAGGACAAGTGCTAATAATGTGTGATGAGTGTTGTTGTACTTGAGAGTTATGAATGTGAAACATGTGTTTATTGGGATTGATGTAAATTGTCCATCTGATGTGGGTTTAAACTGTATAAGTAGGTAGGTGTATGATTCATGTTTAGAAATTAGGAGTAGTAGAAAGTGACTTTAACTTACGTAAGGTGTCTTGAATTAAGTAAGATAATTGTATGAGGTAATTTGTGGATAATGAGTGATGTGTGATCTAAGTTAAATACCTGTTGAGTGTTTGAACTTATGGATAGTGAATTAGGTTTGAGTTGCATATTAAGGGATATTATTGTTGAACATGACTTGGAAACTTTGGTGGAACAATGAGAAAGTAATTGAGGTACCTAATGGTGAAATAAGATGATAACTTGGGTTTTTCATAGTTGTAGGAATGTGTAAATTGAATTTAAGGATTGATGAGAATTGAAAGATGGTAACAAGAATTTATGAAATAAGAATATGAGAGGGTAATAGATGGAACTTGAAGTGATCAATGAGATTGGACGGTGAAAGATGTCTGGTAAAAGTCGTAGTAATGTCTAGTGTTGAGACTACTTGAGAGTTATTGTACAAGCGTGATATGGTAAATAATAGTTGTATTATTATACCGACGTCGGTTTTTCGGGAGTGTTATTTTGTAAGATAAAAGACAAGGTTGTCCATTGAAAGACGGTTTTTCGGGGATACTATTTTGTGAGATAGAGTTTTGGATGTAGCACTACCAAGTTGGTCTCCATGGTTGTGAATTTGAGAGTGCGATATGTGATGTATGTGGGCCCAATTTTGCGGTTAGATTATTTTGATTACTTGTCTTATATCGTATGACCATTTAATTTAAGTAGGTGTGTATAAATGTGAAAATGGTTATGTGGGACTTTGACCCTATGAGTGGTAGTATAGATGTTGTTTGTAAAGTTGTCTCCCAATCGTTAGGTTAAGCGTCCATGGTATCCATCGTGATCTTGTGGTAGTGTCCATTTGAGTGATGATGTTGTTATTATTCCTTGAGAATAATGAGTGGTTAGGCCGTGTCCATGAAATAGTATATTCTGTCGGTAGTATGTCTCAGATAATTCATCTTAATCGTGTAATAATGATGGCCATAAGGCAAAGAGTTTCTGTTTAAGTTCGGTTATTTGATGTTGTATTAGTCACCATCGGAGTCTATTAGCATTTATGTGATGAAATGGGAAAGTTTGGAACCGAGTTGAGAACGAAAACCTTCTGCCCAGGTGACACTTGACCGAGTGCACCATGCACTCCATCGAGTGGTCGCCTACTCGGCCGAGTGGCCTCACACACTTGACTGAGTGACCTGCCTTGACCATTGTTTTGTTGATATTCGACCAAATATTGAGCATGTACCCTTATTTCGCGGTTTATATTAGTTGACTTGTGTTTGGATGAGCATGTTGACCTTACATGGGTGATATTTTTGTGAATTGTTTATGTATGATTATATGGTGTCAATTTGCAAGTGAATGGAAATCATTGATTCGGCATGAGTGGATTTATGACATAAATGATGTGATAATCCAGTTGATGTGCGTTAATCGACGTGATTTTATATTTTTGTGTAAAAGTAAGATGAAAAATGCAAATTATGTGTCGCATAGTGGCCGTTTGCATGATTGTGATTGTGGTCTTCCGTATGAGTGGAAGCGTTGAGTATGGATGGGAACGGATGTGGTAATACATGAGTGATCATGTGCTGGATTTGACGCGGTATATGCGTGCCATGATGTCCGAAAATGGGAATGTTGAACATTGTTGAGTCACATAATGAGAAATTTTACATTAATTGATTGTTTTATGGAGTCCACACATTTTTGTGACTCGACATGCATACCTGTGATTGTGTGAGATTTGACGTGACATATACATGCGTAATTATGTTCAATCAGGTTGCGTAGTATATATATACGCGTATCACTAACGTTAGCAAATAGTTATTTATGGAATTAGAGTGTTAGACCTCGGCTTGGACTTTGTGCTTTGACCTTTAGGAGGCTCATAGACTAAGACTTATATCAACGATCTTATGAACATACGAGATTTAACCATAGACTTGTGTAGTAGAGAAACGATTAGTAAACCCGGGAAGTGATGGCTTGAGGCATTAGATGATGAGTCCATTGATAGTTGAACTTCGGGACGAAGTTCTCTTTTAGGGGGAGTGAATGTAACAATTGGAAATTTAAACTAGGAAAACGAGTGTAATATGCACATGAGTAACGTATGAGTAAAGAAAGAATATACGATAAAGGAAAACATATTAGCTTATGTGAGCCTGGTGAGAGAGGTGAGAATCACATTGGCATAATGAGAGTGATGATGACAGTAAGAACCTCGAGAGAGTACTTGAGAATCGGTGATGACACTTCAGGAGACTTGAGGAAAAGGAGCGAGAGAGAGAGAGAGAGAGAGAGAGAGAGAGAGAGAGAGAGAGAGAGAGAGAGAGAGAGAAAGAAGGGCGAATTTCTGGGATGAAGTTCATTTTAAGGAGGGAAGACTAGAATACCATGTATTTTATTACCTTGGTCAAATTAAAGACTAGTCAACGATAAATGGGTAAATATATTTTATAAAATAATATTATATTATTTATACGAGTTATGTATGAGACGGAATAATAATAATAATAATAATAATAATAATAATAATAATAATAATAATAATAATAATAATTATTATTATTATAATTATAATTATTATAATTATTATAATTATAATAATTATAATAATAGTAATAATAATAATAATAGTAATAGTAATAGTAATAGTAATAGTAATAATAATAATAATAATAATAGCAATAGTAATAGGAATAGTAATAGGAATAGTAATAGGAATAATAATAATAATAATAATAATAATAATAATAATAATAATAATAATAATAATAATAATAATAATAATAATAATAATAATAATAATAATAATAATAATAATAATAGTAATAGCAATAGTAATAGCAATAGTAATAGCAATAGTAATAGCAATAGTAGCAATAATAATAATAATAATAATAATAATAATAATAATAATAATAATAATAATAATAATAATAATAATAATAATAATAATAATAATAATAATAATAATAATAATAATAATAATAATAATAATAATAATAATAATAATAATAATAATAATAATAATAATAATAATAATAATAATAATAATAATAATAATAATAATAATAATAATAATAATAATAATAATAATAATAATAATAATAATAATAATAATAGACTTAGCTTTGATGTTGCTAAGGGGGTGGGGGCCCAGATTATTTCTCGGCTCCCCACCAATTTCATGTAAACTTTTATTTTTCTATCTATGAAAGATGCGCGTATCCTTTATAAAAATAATAATAATAATAATAATAATAATAATAATAATAATAAGAAGAAGAAGAAGAAGAAGAAGAAGAAGAAGAAGAAGAAGAAGAAGAAGAAGTTCTTAATAATAATAATAATAATATAATTAATAATAATAATAATAATAATAATAATAGTAATAATAATAATAATAATAATAATAATAATAATAATAATAATAATAATAATAATAATAATAATAATAATAATAATAATAATAATAATAATAATAATAATAATATACGATACATGTACATATATACATATACTACCATCCTACCCTTATATAATCCACCCTACCCCTTATCCACTCATCCTAACCTTATCTTATCACAACACAATCCACCACCAAGATTTTATAGAGAGAAAGAAGAGAGAAATAGTGAAAAGAAAAGGGAGATTTGGAAGACCGTCTTTTGTCCATCCACCTCGAGATCGTAAGTTAAGATCGTCTTACACTAGTTTATATATTATTTAATTATACCGTTGACCCGTCTTGACCCCGACTCACCTTATGACCGTCGTTGACCACCTTAGACCCGCCGTTGACCACCCAAAATTCGGTTTGACCGAGTAGATCTAAGAAGATTAGTGTTGTTGAGCAACCGTCTTAAGATGGGTTTTTAATCCACGTCTTTGGCCTGACTAGGGGAAGGTTTGGGTGGTGGTTGTTTGAGGTTGTGAGGAGAGCATTGTGGTGGTCATGGGTGGTGGATTGGGTGGTGTTAGGTGGCCGAAAATGGGCTGCAAAAGAGGGTACACGGGTTAGGTTTAGCCTAGTGTTTCTTATTGTTGTGGTTGTTGTCGGCTGCTGTTGTTGGTGCGGCCGTGTTAATGGATGGTGGCTGGGTCCACCGTGGTCAGGGGAGGCCACGGTGGTGGCTGGTGTCGGCCATGGTTGTCGGTGGTGGCTAAGAGGGGAAGTTGTGCGTGTGTGCTTTTGTTGGTGTTGTTGTGTCGTGTTGTTATTGTTGTTGTTGCTGCGATTGTCGTCGCTGCTGGTGGCTGTGGGTGGTGTATGGGTGTGGTGGCGCCAAGCCGTGACCACCGTGGTGGTGGTGGCCCATGGTGGTGGTTAGTAGATATAGGTCGAGTGTTTCGGGTAGCTTAAGACAGGTTTCGTTTAATTGAATTCGTATTTAATTTAATTAGATTAATTAGTAATTAGATTATTTAGTGGTTAAATGTATTTAATTATTTTATTTAGGTGATGGTTTTGTGAGACGGTTTTATGAAACGGATATTGCTTGTGTCGAGTAGCTGATGGAGATTTGCTAAAAGGTAGATTTATCCTACTCAGTTTCAATAATGTGTATGTTTGTTAGTAGGTTATTCGTCATTACTTCATTATATGAGTCATATTGCATATCGTGTTTGGGAATGTTTATCATGATGAGTCGGTAATTGGCATATTGTGTGGTATCTTACATTTATTGTGTTTATCTATATTGGAGGATATGACGATTTGTGTTTGTTACTTCTTGTTGAGGAGACATGAGGCGGTTGGGAGACCGTCTCATGCTCGGATCGCCTCTTGGAGCTTCTCACTCCAAGAGGGATGTGCACATTATTGACTTGAGTACGAAGGGACTCGTGTAGTTGAGACACGATGTCTACGAAGGGACCCGGTTGGCTTTTGGGCGTGTCCAGGTACCTATTTGTGTGGTGTGGTGTCGTGGGCGTGTCCCTGGCACCGGTGGTTTTGGGTACGTCTGGGCATGTTGCGGTACCAGCGTGTTGGTTGTTTGATAGCGCCTCATTCTTGTCATAGTCATGTTGCATACTCACATACTTTGTATCGTAGTCTCACTTTATTTATTGAAACTGACGTGTTGTGTATCTGTGTAATTGTCACCTATTTCTGGGGTGGTCAGTGTCGATCCATATGATATTTCCGATCATATGGGCAGCACATTAATTACAGGTTATCTTGATAGCACGTGGGAGACGAGACGAACCTTGATGATATCCGAGTCGAGTATAGTTGGCTAGAAGAGTATAGTTGTCATGAGCTGTACTCTAGTTCGTTTATTAGTTTATGGTTTGTAATTCACTAAGCTTATCAATTATATAAAGAGTTTCTTAATTGTAATTCGATTTCATTGCCTCGGGAAACCGAGACGGTAACATTTCCTAATTACCTTGGCCGGGTAAGAAGGTGGTGTTACACTCATAGTACGACCTTCAAATAAAATATATCTATTTACCTGTTTTAATATTACCTCACCATATCAATTTTTCATGTGCATTCACCCTTCCTACCCAACTAATCAACCTAACCCTTCCTACCCAAGCCCATCTATATCCACGAACAATTCCCCCTATAAATATCTGCTTATATTCCCTAAATTACACTCTTAAACGTTAGAGATTAACCCTACTCCTCGAGAAACTCACCCCCTCCCCAAAAACCCGCCATTCCCCTACCCTTACCTCTCACAAAAATACACACGCACAGTGAAGTCATCTCTCGCCCTATAACATTCATGTCCTACCCATAATGAATAAGACACTTTTAAATAGGTTTATATTTCATTGATTGATATTGATCTTAGATTAAACTTCAGAAATTATAATCATTATAACGCTCTTTTGTCATTCCCTATTTATCTCATTTAGTTAAAGCCGAAAGAAAGAGATAATACTAGTTATTGTGTGCAACTGTATAGTGCAAAAGATAAAAAAAAAGTGATCATTTTATGATAGACGATGATAGCTATATGTTAAAATGAGATAATTTTATAATAATTTAGAAGTGGTAAATTTCTAATAATGAAAAGTGGTTAATTTTTAACATAAAGTATTTTTTTTAATAAAATGGGTTTTAATTGAAAAAATTGTAAATAAATAATTAATTTTAATAATAATAATAATAATAATAATAATAATAATAATAATAATAATAATATTATTATTATTATTATTATTATTATTATTATTATTATTATTATTATTATTATTATTATAATCCCTTGGATGCTGAGTTTTTGTCTGCTGGGAGTACCATTCCCAGTGATGACTGGAGTCCCTTAATTAGTCCAGTTACTAAGAAGGAAATTAGGGAGGCTCTGATCAGTATTAATTCCAATAAAGCTCCAGGGCCTGATGGCTTCTCATCTGGCTTCTTTAAAAGTGTTTGGCATGTTGTGTAGGATACTTTCTGTAAGGCAGTGCAGCTCTTCTTCAGAACTGGTATCATGCCTAAACAAGCCAACTCAACTACCATCACTCTTATTCAAAAGAAAGCAACACCTCTAACTGTTCAAGATTACAGGCCTATATCCTGCTGCTCCACATTCTATAAAACTGTGAGTAAGATCCTTGCTATCAGGATACGGAATCTTCTTCCAAAACTCATAGGGGAAGAGCAGACAACTTTCATAAACGGGACAAGCATACATGAGAACTTCATGCTTACTCAATCTGTTGTGCAGGGTTATAATATAAAGTATAAAACTCTTATATGCCTCATGAAAGTGGACATAAGGAAAGCTTTTGACACTCTGCAGTGGCCTTTCATCAAAAATATGCTCCAAATTTACAATTTCCCTCCCATTTTCATAAATTGGATAATGAACTGTATTACTGGATCATGGTTTTCACTTAAAGTAAATGGATATGTGGAAGGATTTTTCAAAGGGCATAGTGGCCTCAGGCAAAGGGATCCTCTCTCACCATACATTTTTGTTCTAAGCATAGAAATCTTGTCAAGACACTTGAGGAACATATGCCATCAACCTAATTTTTCTTACCACCCTAAATGTTCTAGGGTCAAGTTAACACATCTTGTGTTTGCAGATGATCTCATGATATTTACCAGAGGAGATCTACCCTCTGTAGCTGCTGTAACTAACACACTCCAAGCTTTTGGACTTTGTTCGGGTTTAAATGCTAATAAAGAAAAGACCATCATATATTTTGGGGGAGTGCAGGCTTCTATTCAGGATCTTATATTGTCTTTTACTGAGGGATCCTTTCCTTTTAAATATCTTGGAATCCCCTTGTCAACTAGTAGGCTGTCTACTGCACACTTTGTAATGCTGATTACCAAAGTTCGAACTGCCATAAGCCATTGGACATCAAAATTGCTTTCTTATGCAGGGAAACTTCAACTGATCAACTTAGTAGTCTTTGGACTTGAGAACTATTGGCGTGCCATTTTGCTCTTCCCTATAGGGGTAAGCAAGCTCATTAACCAGTTATACAAGAACTTTTTCTGGAATATTCAGAAGGGGAATAGGAAAATGCAATTCAAAAGCTGGAGTTCTATTTGCTTTCCATGGGCAGAAAAAGGATTTGGCTTGAAAGATCTTTTACCCTGGAATAGAGCTGTATTCTTCAGATGGTTTTGGAAAATTGATAATGCTGCTACTGGTCTATGGACAAAATGGATATCCCTGTACCATGTGAGAAGTTCTGACATCTGGATTTTGCCTATAAAAGATAGCCACCCTGAGTGTCTAAGAAATTTACTGAAGGTTAGAGATCGTTGTGTTGGAGTAAGTGTCCCCGACAATAATGCGATCACATTGTTGATCATATTGAGATCACATGTTTAAATCTCATATTAAGAATACATGAGGGAAAGTTATACTTCTAAGTCAACTGGTCCACACATATCGGTAATGATTGGTTGATTAGAGTTTGACATTACTGTCGTACGACGGTGGTGACCAATTGATCCCCTAAGGTCATACCTATAGGGTAATGCTCTTAATTGATTATTTAATTAATCGTATGCCGATACTGGTTAATTAAATTCCTTAATATTGACGAGTGATTTTGTGAGTAAAATTACGTGTCTTATTGTAATTTGATTAAATAAGATTCGGTCTAAGTAATCGAATTATTTTATTGCTTAGATTAAATTATTGTTTATGAAACAATTAAAATATAGAATGAATTGCCTATTATAAATATAAGAAGTTGTGATTTATAATACTATGACCCATTTTAAGTAATTGTAATTGTGAATTACTAAGTTAATTTTGTATGTGATTTATTTCATTTATTTAATGATTTTTTAATTAGTTAAAAATGCATTATTTAAATTACATGTTATAGTAACATGACCAATTGTCACGCTACACAATTTTACATTGACAAACTTAAAATGGACCCTCATTATATGGGTGTTGTGTGACATAAGAGAGGAAGGGGTCTGTGTGCCTTAAAATGTTTATGTTAGTGGGTAACATAATGATTGACCCTAAAAATAGGTTTGCATGCCTACCACTCATTGAGAAGAGAAACAAAAAAAAAGTTGTTGGGCACTCTAACCCTTCCAAAAACCGGTGCCCTCCCCCCATGAGGCACTCAAGTAGTGTGCTCTTCTATTATTCATTCATTCTACAACACAAATAACATATGTGACATTTTGAGAGTGTGTCAAAATAACTCTATACTTTGAGAAAGAAAAAGAGAGCAAAAATCTCACAAAACTCTTCCTCTTGACCGAAATATTCAAGAGTTATAATACAATTATTTTGTGTCAATTTTAAGGTAGTTTACATTAATACTAGTCTAATATTAATTTAAACTATTAAGGGTATCATCTTGGTAGAATCTTTAGGGAGAGATTCTATACTTGAATCTTGTTCATCCATAAGGAAAGCTCAAGAACTAAGTAAGGTAGGTGAGTGACCTTACTAGTGCCCAAATATCCGAAATATCAAATGTAAGGATCCGATTTTCTCCTTACTCTTGTATTTGTTTTGCATGCATAAGATCTTGAATTAATTTTATGACTAAATTAATTATTCACATATTCAATATGTAAAGTAATGAGATTAATGAATCCCAACACGTTGCATCCAAATTGCAGGAGATACTACTTCAGCTTAGGCACTCTTACACAACTGTTTGGTAAATAACTCCTATGTTATTTTAAGAGCTTACGAGATATTTAGGAACCACCACTCAATTCTTCCTTGGACTCAGCAACTGAAGAACAATGTCATCATTCCTAAGCATAGAATCTTGACATATCTTGCTGCAGAAACACAAATTGGCCACTGTTGATAACATAACTGCCAGGGGATTCATCATGGTGAACATGTGTGTTTTATGCAAGAATGCAATGGAAAATCATGCTCATCTGTTTTTTCAATGCCCTTACTCTAAATAAATTTGGAGGACGATGCAACAATGGATGAGTAAAGCCACTGGGCATTGGCATAATTAAACAAATCTTCTGGAAGCTTTGTGCATTCCTGCAAAGAAAGGCTGGGGAAACAGTTGGTATCAGGTTTGCTTAGCAGCCTCTACTTACCATATCTGGATTGGGAGGAACAATCGAGTCCATAAGGGTCGTGAAAAGTCTACAGCTACCCTAATTGCCAAGGTTAAGTTTGAAGTAGCTGTTAGGCTGCTTCACTTCTCCAAAAAGAAAAATTACAATAGCATCCAAACTATGTTGAATAGATTAGCTTATTATGGTTGTATTCCTCAGTGCATGAGTTGTATATTGGATAGTCTTGTAAGTGATCCTCTCTTATTCCCTATATTGATGAATAGAAAGGAAATTTCTTGCAAATAATAATAATAATAATAATAATAATAATAATAATAATAATAATAATAATAATAATAATAATAATAATAATAATAATAATAATAATAATAATAATAATAATAATAATAATAATAATAATAATAATAACAAAAGTTGTGGTTTTAGAAATCTAAAATAAAATAAAAATAAGAATAAAAATAAAAGTAACAACAAGAATAAGAACAAGAATAACAAGAATAACAATAACAACAACAACAACAACAACAACAACAACAACAACAACAACAACAACAACAACAACAACAACAACAACAACAACAACAACAACAACAACAACAACAACAACAACAACAACAACAACAACAACAACAATAATAATAATAATAATAATAATAATAATAATAATAATAATAATAATAATAATAATAATTATTATTATTATTATTATTATTATTATTATTATTACCTTACGCGTCAGGCTCTTACTGATAGTTTAACTGTTTATTCCAATGTCGAGAGTACTTTGAGACGGATGGGGCTCTGGTTGTGTGGGGTGTGTTTTATGACCCGTACCACTCGTGCTAGATGTCGACATAGTCGGGGTGATATTGTGCTGTCTCCGGAGCGTGTTGATGGCCTCTACAGTTTTCATATTTACGGTATCCCGAGACCTTTGGCTCCCTCTACTTTGGTTTCTTCTGATGATGGTGTTGAGCTTGTTCAGTGGTCTATATCTTCCCTTGATCGTTTATTGTCTTTGGGCCTCCGCACCGTCAAATCTATTCCTCCTAAGTGTCGTCTTGGGTTTGCTCGGGCTTTGAAAGGAGTTCTGGATGATGTGGCTGATTCCCCTAGTGATCTCTCCCGTTGGATTCGGTTGCTTGTTTTACCGCTGTGTCTGCTTAGGACTTTCGCTCCTCGGAGTAATGTTGAGTGTAGGACGGCTATTCGGCGCCAGCGTCAGGAGGAGAGTATTGCTAGGGCTATCCTTGCTTGGGGGGTACCTGGGGGGGGGTTTGCAGCTGTTGCAGGAGTGTTTTGATGAGGGTCCTTCTTTGTTTAATGTGGAGGAGGATCTGGATTTGGGTGAGCATAACCTCCGTCAATGTCGGCGGAAGATTTCTGATGGTCACTATACTGCTGTTGTTCGGGTGCTTTCTTCCTCTGGTGTCGCCCCCTACTCCGATGCCACTCTTGTGGCCCTGCGTGAGAAGCATCATGTCGCCTCACCTCCTTCATTGCCTCCTTTGTCTGGGGATCATCATCCTCTGGTTGCCTCTGCGTCAGTGGTTTTGGATATGATTCGGAGTTTCCCTCGTGGTACTTCTTGTGGGAGGGATGGTTTCCGTGCCCAACACCTTATGGATTGTTTGAGTGGCGCTGCTGTGGTTATTTCTGATGAGTTGATAACTTCTATTACTAGGGTGGTTAATCTATTTCTTGAGGGTCGGTGCCCTCTTGCTTTGGGAGAGTACATTGCCAGCGCCCCTCTCACGCCGCTTGTGAAACCAGGTGGTGGGGTCCGTCCTATAGTTGTTGGCACAGTCTGGAGACGGCTTGTCTCTAAGGTTGGTGCTTTTATGGTGGGTTCTTTTTTTTCGTCTTATTTTGCTGGTTTACAGTTTGGGGTGGGTGTGTCCGGTGGAGGAGAGGCTATCTTACATGCGTTGAACCGGCTCATTGAGGCTCGGGGTGCTGAGGTGGGACTTTCCATGTTACTGGTTGATTTCCAGAATGCTTTCAACCTTGTTGATCGTACGACCATGCTTCAGGAAGTCCGCCGACATTGCCCGGTTCTCTCCCGTTGGGTGGAG